>NC_041340.1:13093542-13405417 GCF_004354835.1 Perca flavescens
CCTTTATTACACACTGCTCTGCTTCATGCTTGCTTCAGGTCTCAGGCTCTTAATGGATGAGGAAAGATTGATAGGCGCGCACGCACGCGCGCGCACACACACACACACACACACACACACACACACACACACACACACACACACACACACACACACACACACACACACACACTCCAAAGGGAACATAAGCATGGGCAGCACTGCAGTCAAATTGAACCAGCCATGCCCTGATGTAACCAGAATGTTTCCTCCATGTGAGCTGAAATCTAGTTTGCTTTGCATCAACATATGACACGTGAATTCATAAGCATGCTTCCTAATTAAACCAGTAGAACAGTAGAGCAGTGGCTCAGGAATTGATGTTTGAAAATATTTTTATGATGCTTTCTTCTTTTTGCAAACACCCACAACACAACATAAGGTTCAGTCTTAGTGTATACTCTGTTTTGTTTCCTCAGTCCTTTTCTATGTAAAGTGTTTGGCATTCAGGTTGGTTATTGCACAAGCCTCCCATCTTCCATCCACCCTTTCCCTCCTACTATCCGTCTTCTCTTCATTCACCTTAACGTGCGAAAGAAGCAATCAAATGCCTGGATACTAGGGTCCATCTTATCACATGTTCCCTCTCAATCGGACACATGGTTAGCGACTGATGGGGAGGTCATCAATAGACATGGTTTCCATCTATTTTCCTTTAATAGAGTTCACCTATAGTTTGCCTTTCTCTATCTGCCCCTATTTCCCTCCTCATTTTTGTCTTTATTACACCCCTCTCTGGTGGTCTTCTGTGATGTGCATATTTCTTTATTCTTTTTCATTTAAGTCATCCATTTTCTCTCCTAGAGTAGATTTAGAGGAAATCACTTGCAAGCAAATGTATCTTATTACCAGTTAATGGGTGTATATTATAGAACAGTAAATATTTGTTCCTCTTTCACTGGATTTATTGATATTGAAGATAAGAAAAGTCAGAATTGTAGTGGAATCCACATAATGTTTGTTGCAGTTGTTCTCTTTTGGAGGGAAATATCACAACTTCAAGTCAATATTTATTTACAGGTACAGATATTTAAATTCAAAACAAAGTATTTTCAAAGTTTATGAATAGTCAGTTTTAGTTAAAACTTTATTACTGAGGTCATAGTACGTGGTGATGTTGTGCTGGACTGCAGTATATTGACAGCTGCAATGTTTTGCCCAGCACATTAACAAACATGAGGGGGGAAGAATATTAGAAACAGCAAGTACAACCGTAATAATAAATGTATAGTTAAATTAAAACATCTCTGACAGTGTCAATCAAAACTGAACATTTACTGTATATCTTTCTAAAGGTAGTATTTATTGCTAAACTGCTGTATTTCTCTCAGATTCTACTATTGTGTTGCTTGTTTATTTAAGCACTTCATTAGTCGACTGTGTCGTACAGTCAGCAAACAACACCTTCTGTATAATTTTTTTTTTTTTTTCCCAGTGGTTCAGATTTATTCTGCTACATATCTAGTGTATTACAGTGTGTGTATAATCTCCAGTGAAGGATTTGTTTTAGCGAGCCCTGCTCCTGCATGCACGTACACAGGTGCGTAAACATTACACACCCTGCGGCATAATTGTCAACTACAATCCTCTGCAGGTGATGTTGAGGCACATACTGGAGGGCAGCATCATTTCCATTTCAAAAAGCTCCATACTGGGATGCGTGTGCACATAAAAACATGGTGTCTATGGATGCCAGTGCTTGTGTAGGTGTGCGTATGTTTACCCAGGTGCAGTGTAAATCGATATTTGTAAATATAAGCTTCTCTGATACGTAGGTTTTAGACCCAACTGGCCAACTCTAATCATAATCTATAAGGTCATCATTCAAGATGCAGGAGTGACAGAGAGAATGATTCAGTAAAACTTCTTGAAGTATGCATGTTGTTTACGAGATGATTTATTCATGAATGGCTGTGTATTCCATTATGAGTAGGCTGCTTGTGTGTCACTGGTGTTGACCGAAGAACAGGTAGGGAATAAGTACACAATGTGAAATGGAACTTAGAAGATTTATTATGGGCTAAAGTGATATCTGAACAAAGGTTAGCTGTTGGTAAACAAGTCTGTGTTTAAAACTTACTGTCTATGTGTTCCCTTCTTTCCCAGGAAGGAAGAGCTGTGCGATCTCATTTATATTTCTCTCCTACCTCCAGATTTTGATCCCGGCCTTGGAATGATGGCTGGAATTACCCCCCTGAATCCCATGATGCCCGGCCTCGGTATGGTGCCTGCCCCCCTCTCCCAGGATCTGCCAGTTGTTAAGGAAATCATCCACTGCAAGAGCTGCACCCTGTTCCCCCCCAACCCCAGTAAGTCATAATATCATGCTAATCCTGCGCCTTCTGCGACAACCTGCTCCTTTACCAGTGCCTCCATGCAAAAGAGTCACACCACAATAAAAAGCATCTAACTCTGTTGTATTATTAGACCTTAGATCTTCTTCTTCAAAAATCTCAACACAAGGTTCAACTTACTGTTTTTTTTAAGTTTATTAACCATTGCCTTTCCCTTAAGCAGATGGAGTAGCTCAGTTTTTTTATAAAACGGATTTAGTTGTTTTAACTTAACTTGAGTATGTAATTTAGGTCACATGATAGTATAAGGGCTACATTTATTTTCTCAAATAAGCAATTAATAAGTGGATCCATAAAACATCCATGGCATTTTCCCAGAGCCCAGGGTGACATCAGCCGTATTTCCATAAACATATTGTTTTGCACACTTGGAAATATAGCATTAGAAAAGCTGAATTGAGGAAATTCAATGAAACTTCCTCAATTGCGCGAAAAGGTTTTTATACGCTCGCTTGAGGTGTTTTTTGTCTTCGAAAAAGAGTTAATGCGCTTAATGGGATATGGAAACGCCTTTGCCAAATAAGTTCTGACAAAGCGAATATTTAACTCACATCAGTGATCAGCTGTTTCCACTGTCGGCGTCTTCCCAAATATTATATTAATATGTCCTCCGGACAGGATGAAAGATGGCCCATAGCTGACATGAAAGAATAATTAAAACTTGCCCAATTGAACCAAGTTGATGGAAATAAACCTTATTCTCATTTCTTTTTTTGCAACTTTTCTAAAATTCGCTTTACAACGAAAACAGGGCTATCTTCAAATTTCTTTGTTCGTCAAGTTCAACAGTTTGAAACCCATGCAAGAAAAAAGATAATGTGACAAATGAGTGTGGTTATTGCAGATATAAGCATATATATTTGTTTGCAGCTTTTACTTCTGTAAAGACTTAAGATTATGCTTTTGTTACATATGTCAGACCCAAGACTTTTATTCCATTCCACTAGGTATTCCATTATGGGAAACAACAATCAACCATGCTATGTTCATCTGTGTTGTTGCTCTTTATTTTTTCTCCCCCCTTTCTGCCCAACGATTAACCTGATCACCATGAACTGCATTTACATTCACACAACAAACTTTCAGGGCAAGTCACTTTGTATTAAGCTGTTTTGTTGTTTATATGTATCTCACCTCCACCTTCCAATTATCCAGAGTTAGAAAAGTAATAGTAGGGGGTGCTTTTGATTGATCCCACCTTTTGCTTTTTCAGATTTCCTGCTAGAAAAGTTTCTGCCTGGGGACTTTATTCAAACAAGTCTTACAAGTCATCTTCAAGGTGAACTAAAACAAAAGCTCCTCAACGCAGTAGTACTGTATTTGGGAGTTCACAATCCTTTCACAAAACACACACTCTTGCATTCTGTTAGGCATTTATTTTTATCACACATATTCAGATGTGCTTGCATGTATGTGGTGTGCATTATGTCTCATTATAAACTGTCACTGTTACAATATGGTGCTGAGGGAAAAGCTGATGAACATCTTTCTTGTTGCTTGTCGTTAGCGTAGGGAAATGAACAATGTACTCTGTGCAAGGGCACATATAAACCCTGAGGCTGTGTGAGGGATCAGCTTGTCAAAAAATTTACCAACAACTTTAGAGCCTGTCACAATAATACCAGTTTACAATACTGTAATCTTTGCCCCAAAGTCTGAAGCTGTTTCCTTAGTGATGTATGGAAACAACACTTAAAGGTCCCATGACATGATGCTTTTTGGATGCTTTTATATAGACCTTAGTGGTCCCCTAATACTGTATCTGAAGTCTCTTTCTTGAAATTCAGCCTTGGTGCAGAATTACAGCCACTAGAGCCACTACAATGAGCTTTCCTTAGGATGTGCCATTTCTGTGTCTGTAGCTCTAAATGCTATTGAAGAGGAGAGAGGGGGGCAGGGTGGGGGTGTGACCTTGACCAACTGCCAAGCTTCGCTTGTTTTCAAACCATGATGTCTCTCTCTTTCTCATCAAGGGGGTAAGTCTCTCTCCACAACCCGTAGCTCCTCCGCCGTTAGCATTCCATCTGAAGTATTTAAAGACTTTATTTGTCCATTGTTTATTTCTAAGGAAACACAGCAATGTATAAAAGGCTCCATTACCTTGTATCTTACGTTATGGCTCCGTAGCAGGAGTTTTTGTAAAAAATAGGCTAACAATTGTGTCATAACCACACGACTTACTGTCGCATAGTAGAGGAATTACCGTATAGTACAGGATAAGCTTGCAGGCAGTTTCGACTTACATTAGCTGTTTAAGTTTAATTACTAATGTTAACTAGCATTTTAGTTAGCAATAATTAGCCTGTGCCCATGTTATCTCCTTTCATATACCTACGCTCTCCGTCTCTGCAAGATTCGGAATGATTGAGATTTCTCTCATCATAAGGAGCAAGATTCCAGATCGACCCATCTGAGCTTTCATTTTCTCAAAGGCAGAGCAGGATACCCAGGGCTCGGTTTACACCTATCACCATTTCTAGCCACTGGGGGACCATAGGCAGGCTGGGGGAACTCATATTAATGTTAAAAACCTCCATAAAGTGAAGTTTTCAGGCCATGGGACCTTTAATTGTGGACCTTTCTTATCTTCATACTGAACTTCATACTTTCTCTACCCCTATGCTTTTTACCCTGTCCCAGTTACTCTTTACTTGATCTCAATCTCTATTTTAGATCTTCTTGCCTGTCAGTGACAAAAAAAATTCTAATAAAATTCTCTAAGCCAAGTATTTTGAATAGGGCTGGGCGATATATTGATATCGTGATATGAGACTAGATATCGTCTTAGATTTTGGATATCGTAATATCGTGATATGACATAAGTGTCTTTTCCTGGTTTTAAAGGCTGCATTACAGTGAAGTGATGTACTCTTCTGAACTTACCAGACTGTTCTAGCTCTTCTATTGTTAATGATTATTTATCTAAAATCTAAGTGTGAAGATATTTTGCGAGAGCACCAACTGTCAACTCTAGAATATATCGCCGCAATATCGATATCGAGGTATTTGGTCAAGAATATCATGATATCTGATTTTCTCTATATCGCCCAGCCCTATATTAGAAAATATGGGACGTAGAAATAAGCGCTGAAAATGTGTAGAAGAAAAATTTAACAATTTAAAATGTTGGAAAACTAAAACAAACCTTATGGAGCTTTGATTTCATAAAATGTACTCCGGTTGTTATACTGTATTTATGTTTACATTTTATTGTTATTTGAATAGCTGAGCATTGAACCAGGTGAAGAAACCTGTTTATTATTTATTCATTTTGCAACTGTTCACTGAAATAGCCGGTTTCTGTGAAACTACTTGTGACATGTCATATTTGGCTTTGACTTTGACTGAACATTTGCTCTCACTTTGCGGAAAAAATATTGGGATATATATCGTATATCGATATTCAGCCAAAATATATCGGAATATGACTTTTGGTCCATATCGCCCAGCCCTAATTTTGAAGAGGCAGACATCTGAGAAAAACGGCCTAGGCTTAATTCTTCTCAGAAAAGTCAAGTAACTCTGTAATATTCAGCTCTACATTGTACACTGAAGCCAACAGAGATGAGTTATGCCCTGATAGAACATCCACCAGAGGGGGTGGATTGTGTGCCTCTGTGACCCTGCGAGTTGTCACAGCAGCAGCTCCTGATAGCGTCTCAAAAGACAAATTGGTCCAGACCAAAAGCAATTCAAAGACTTGTATGGACTGGTGTCTTATGTTTATAATAATGGACAGAATCTAGTTGTAGTAGTGCAATCTTTGGTTAATTTAGGATTGTAGTTCTGTTGACCTCATTGGACCTTGACGACCAGCGTGTACTATGATGGTTTGCAGCGTGAAGCGGTTGGGATTATTTTCTTCCCAAGTGAAGCCGGAGTGCGAGATCCAGACAAGGCAAAAAATGTCCTTACATTCAATCTACCCACATGATGTAGATTGAGGTTGCAAGCAGCTGTAATTGGTTTTCCTTCCTGGTGTCTGGCGGGTTCATCCTCAGGGACAGGATCAGGAGCTTGGACCTCCAGAAGGAGCTTGGAGTAGAACTGCTGCTTCTGAAAGGCACAGTGATCAAGCATCTCCCGGGATGCCTCTTGAATGTCTCTAAATGGAGGTTTTTCAGGCATCGGGCTTGAAGGAGACTCAAGATCCCCTCAAGGAGCTGGATGACATGGCTGGAGAAAAGGATGTCTGCAAACCTGTGCAGTCAACGCAGTGGGAAATTGATAGATGGATAGTATACCTTTGGTTTTTTCAACACATAGGAACAAAAACAATCACTTTACTGAAAAGGCACGTTACCTGTCAAATTCCTAACTTAAGGTGAAGTTTATTTTGAAATTCCTGGAAATAAAAAGTTTGGCTTGTTATTGGTTACACCAGGTTCTTGAGCATAAAAAGTATTTCACAAAATGTGGTTGTAAATGAAGTGTTATTGTTGAGGGTCGTATTAGTATATGTGTCACTAAAGCTGTGTGGACTCTGAGTAGTGTAGAGCTGAATGGGGAATAAGAGGAGAACATTGACGATAGAGGCGAATCATACTTTCATACTGCACACTATTAAAAGTAATTTTGGATGCAAAATTTTTTTTTTTTTTTGAGGACAAAGCTGTTAAGTGATGAAGAAAATGTTATAAAGTCTGTGCAATGTGTTTAATGGTCCAGTGTGTAACGTGTTTAGTTGTTCATTATCAAAATCTGTGTTGCCCGTTCACAAACTTGTCCTTTTTTATGAATATTTACCTCCACCATCAATTCCAAGTATTCCTTTTGGCTGGAAATTTTACATTTGCATTTGCATGAACTGGGGTAGACGCTCCATATTCATGCACCATCTTGAAATACGTTAGCCGGTAAGGGAGATACAGGACATACTGCTCCGCCTTTCGCATTTTCGCTGTCACATGATAAACTCACAGGTGCTGCTAATGCTGCTAATGGGTATCGTAGCTTCCTGGCCCCGGCAAGTTTGAAGAAGGAAACATGGAGGACCACATGTATTCAAAATCCAAATTTCAGGAACAGGAGTTTTCTTCGCCCAGAAAAAGAAAAAGGATATTGAAAAGAGCAAGAGACCGGCTTTTTGAAGTGTGAAGGCTACCGTAGCTGTAATACGTTCTTTGAACTGCGTGGTGCGAGAGAGTTGATTGCGATATGCGATCTCAACGCTAGCTGGGAGAAATTCCTACACATTGGACCTTTAAGGACTGCAACTAAAGTTTAATTTTCTCAATTAGTTGTTCTAAAGAAAATCGCAAATAGTAATAGCAAAATAAGTTCCCAAAGCCTACAGTGATGTCTTAAAGTGTCCTCTTTTGTCCAACCAACAGTAAACAACCCAAAGATAGTTTACTGTCATAGAAGATAAAGAAAACGTGAAAACCTTCACATTTGAGGAGCTTGAACCTATGATTTTTTTTCATTTGTGCTTTTAAAAACGCACTTAAACCACAAATTAATTATCAGAATAGTTGGACTAGTACTTTACCATTGAGCATACATAAAGCTTACTCTAAATGTGATGTGGGAAAAGAAATCCTTTCCTCTACTGTATCTGATGTTGTTATATTATTGAATAATACTGTGAGGTCAGTGGTACCACAGCCCCATTGGTTTTATACTTAATAAGTATTGCTCTGAACCAGCAATGTATTACAAATGCAGATAGTTTCGAGCTTTGTTCAGTATGCAAGGAACAAAGGGAATCAAGCATTGATGCTAGCCGCATTCAGGCTTTCAGAAAATATCGCAGGCAAAGTCCTGATGTCTAGGCAACAAGGTTGCATATGGTGTCATTACCCTCTAGCTGCACGCACACAATCTTACACAATGTGCGGCATCCCATCTCGCTGACCTGTAGCTGCGCAGCAACAACCCTGCAGCCTTCTTTTACTACCTCGTCAGTGTTCATCATTTTACCGTCAATGTGCATTCTCACCAGGCTCTTTTCGTCCATCTCCCTCAGTCAAACCCTCCCCATTTAGCCTTAACCCCTCTTCTACCTTCTCCACTGAAGCTTCCTTCCTTCCACCCACCTATCTAGTGCTAAAGGTGGGTTTTAAAAAACATTACACTCAACATTTGGACCTATGGGCTAATCTAATTGGACATCAAGCTCTGTGCTGTCTGTCTCCCTAGCTCTTTTAAACTTCTTAACTCAATCTGAGAGATATTTATTAATTATTCTTAAGGAAAGATGAAATGTATTCTTTTGAGCTTTGAGGATAGTAGCATTGTGGCCCAGTGTTGCTTATGCACACACATACATTTAGCTTGAATTAAGAAGGGTGCCCAACTGCAGTAGTTTTAATTACAAAAACATCTGAAAAAGTTACTGAGTAACTTTTAAACACAAATCAAAATGTATCAGTCAACCAAGACCCTAATAAAAAATTGACAAGCCGACTATTAGACTAAGATAGGGAAGTCCTAGTGTGTTACAATGTGCTGGCAATGATGTCTGTTTCTTAGTGTGTGCAGGTTCACGCCTTTTCTTTGTTCATGTGTGACGTGAGTGAACTGAACATGTGTGAGCTGGACAGGAGTGTGTGAGCTGTAAATGTAGTTTGTCTTCTGAATAACAGTCCTTGGAGGATTTAAGTCTCCCCCCTGTGTCAGCCCCATGGACTATAAAAAGGTGTTTAGCCAGTCGAGGTGATGGATGGTGGTGACCTGTGTTAGTGTAGCAGACCAGTGGGTGGCCACACAGACGGCAGGCCTGTGAGACGGGGCTTGACTGTGAATCAGTCTGTGTGTTTGCTTTACAGCAGCCTCCGCATTTATCCAAAGTAACATGTCAGAACAAAAGCACATCAACCAGCTTATTAGTCAGCCAATGGTTTATACAGGCTGCTAATTTCCCAAGATTCAAAGCATACAATAAGTGAGTGGGCCGAAAACTAGAAAATCCTGTACATTATAGTTCAATCCAATACAACAGACTCAATTATGTGGTGGGTTTTGAGTTAGTTTGTTGTGTTTTTGTATTTTATTGCGTTACATTATTAGTTTAGTACTTACATTTTAATCCTCAATATATGCAAATAAATTGGACAAAATATTAGTCATCATATCATAAAATGCAGTTTTCAAAGACAATGTGAACCCTGTATCCACTCTCTCCTTGACTTACTTTACTCCGTTTCTCTGTCTGCATTTCAAAATGATCAACCTTGAAATGTCCGTCTCACATTTACTCAAAGGGACCCACATTGAGTTAGAACTTGGACAAAAAATACTTTTTTTGCAGCAGCACCCACATGTTAGGATTTCCACAGTGGATCCTGCGAAATCTGCTCCCTCCATCATTTCACTGTTCTTTTCTGCATTTGTATGCAAATATAAAGCAGGTGAACCTGAGGCAATCACTTGGATTGCTTTCATACATTGTATGATATCATGTATTTCTTGTAATTCAATCAAGAAATCATGAATAGTTCATCTGAATATTGTGCATAGTGCATTTACATAAAATATCTTAATGTGCAGAACAGTGGGGTTCAGTAGCACAGCAGGTGGCTGAGAGGATAGATCTCACTGCTGCAAACCGTTAACTGCTAACAAAAAACCCAATCTTTGTATTGCAAAACTAAAAAAGTTTTGTATTCAATTTACAACATGACACATTAGGTGACTGTGATTTCTCCGTCCTCTTTGCTCTCCCCATCGTCTCCATCAGACACTCGTGGACCGAAAAGGTCAGTTCATTTGGAACTCTTTGTTGTGTCAACAAAGCTCTTTCTTGCTGTTGCAAGCTTTTTCTGCACCACTTTGTACTTGTTCTGTCCATCTTAACTCAAAACTACTTTAATCCGCCAACTCTGGAGGTCAAGGAATGATCTGATCAATCTTTTTTAGCCAGAGGAGAACTCTGTGACTTTGGAGCTTTATGTTTTGAATGCAGGCATCTCATAAATATTTTTCTTTTTGTAAAATATGTATTCCAGATGGTTGGTTTATTTATCATACTATGAAGAGGCATCATAAATGTGAAGCAGCAAAACTGATGTCTCCCCAAATAACTGAGCTCCTAACTTCATCATGTGGAATGAGACCAACCACCCTGCTGAGAAACCTAATTTCCGCTGTTGTTCTTGTTCTTTCTTTCTTTACCCAAATCTTGTACAGTTGAGGGTTGGAGTTATAGTTATATATATATATATATATATATATATATATATATATATATATATATATACACCTATATACATATATATACCTATATATACACACACACACACACACACACACACAGTACAGGCCAAAAGTTTGGACACACCTCATTCAATGAGTTTCCTTTATTTTGATGACTATTTACATTGTAGATTCTCACTGAAGGCATCAAAACTATGAATGAACACATATGGAATTATTTACTTAACAAAAAAGTGTGAAATAACTGAAAACATGTCTTATATTTTAGATAACTCAAAGTAGCCACCCTTTGCTTTTTTGATAGCGCTGCAAACCCTTGGTGTTCTCTCAATGAGCTTCATGAGGTAGTCACCTGAAATGGTTTTTACTTCATAGGTGTGCCTTGTCAGGGTTAATTAGTGGAATTTTTTCCCTTATTAATTGTGTTGGGACCATCAGTTGTGTTGTGCAGAAGTCAGGTTGATACACAGCCGACAGCCCTATTGGACAACTGTTAGAATTCATATTATGGCAAGAACCAATCAGCTAAGTAAAGAGAAACGAGTGGCCATCATTACTTTAACAAATGAAGGTCAGTCAGTCCGGAAAATTGCAAAAACTTTGAATGTGTCCCCAAGTGCAGTTGCAAAAACCATCAAGCGCTACAACGAAACTGGCTCACATGAGGACCGCCCCAGGAAAGGAAGACCAAGAGTCCCCTCTGCTGCTGAGGATAAGTTCATCCGAGTCACCAGCCTCCGAAATCGCAAGTTAACAGCAGCTCAGATTAGAGACCAGATGAATGCCACACCAAGTTCTAGCAGCAGACACATATTTAGAACAACTGTTAAAAGGATACTGCGCGAATCAGGACTTCATGGTCAAGTAGCTGCTAGGAAAACAATGCTAAGGAGAGGCAACAAGCAGAAGAGATTTTTTGGGCCAAGAAACACAAGGAATGGACATTAGACCAGTGGAAATCTGTGCTTTGGTCTGATGAGTTCAAATTTGAGATCTTTGGTTCCAACCACCGTGTCTTTGTGCGACGCAGAAAAGGTGAACGGATGGATTCTACATGCCTGGTTCCCACCGTGAAGCATGGAGGAGGAGGTGTGATGGTGTGGGGGTGCTTTGCTGGTGACACTGTTGGGGATTTATTCTAAATTGAAAGCATACTGAACCAGTATGGCTATCACAGCATCCTACAGCGACATGCCATCCCATCCGGTTTGCGTTTAGTTGGACCATCATTTATTTTTCAATAGGACAATGACCCCAAACACACCTCCAGGCTGTGTAAGGGCTATTTCACCAAGAAGGAGAGTGATGGAGTTCTGCGCCAGATGACCTGGCCTCCACAGTCACCGGACCTGAACCCAATCAAGATGGTTTGGGGTGAGCTGGACCGCCTAGTGAAGGCAAAAGGGCCAACAAGTGCTAAGCATCTCTGGGAACTCCTTCAAGACTGTTGGAAAACCATTTCAGGTGACTACCTCTTGAAGCTCATCAAGAGAATGCCAAGAGTGTGCAAAGCAGTAATCAGAGTAAAGGGTGGCTACTTTGAGGAATCTAAAATATAAGACATGTTTTCAGTTATTTCACACTTGTTTAAGTATATCATTCCACTTGTTCATTCATAGTTTTGATGCCTTCAGTGAGAATCTACAATGTAAATAGTCATGAAAATAAAGGAAACGCATTGAATGAGAAGGTGTGTCCAAACCTTTGGCCTGTACTGTATTTATGTGTTTTTAAGAATTGGATCATGAATGGGTATGCTTTTCCTCACATGGTTTAGATAAGAGATGGCAGAGGGTAGTGCAAGGTTTGTTTTGCCTAATGAGAGTCTTAAAAGGGAACCAGAAGGCAAGATCTGAAACTCTGAATATAGGGGATGAGAGCCGTCAGAATGAATGGACTCTTCTTTCTTTAACAACTGTTTGTTATACAGACTTAATAACCGACTTTTCTGTTTGCTGCAAGGTTAGTTACCGCCCTATTTAGAGTGTTTTTCTGTTTGACAGTGAGAGAAAGCTAATGAAAAGTTTGTATTACTGCACCCAACCAATGCTCAGTCTTGAAATCCTTTTGATCCCACTTATAGGATCTCAAGATATCTGAATTAATCCACTTGCTGCTGATCAGTGAGGCCCTCATGACACACCTCAGGTATCCAACCAAGTTCAACTCTAGGTCTTTTCAGTAGTATCAATAACTACAGTGGTGGGAGCATCAGTAACAGTGATTGCATGCCCTTTCTAGCAGACATCCGGAAATTCAGCATTCTCAGCGTTTCACTGATTAGCTGGTTCACTCCTCATAGACCCCCCTAATCACATTCATCATGGATGAGAAGCCTGATCTATTGGAGATTAGATCAGTCAACACTCATCTGTGTTAAATAAGTGATTTTCTGCAATGCAGGGGACCTTCCACATGAGAGATCACTTTGTGGCTAAAAGGATTTCATTTTCATGCATGGAATGGTTTTGATATTAACATTTATCTAACAAAAAAACCCATCCGAGCATATTGCTCCAAGTTGTCATTATGCATGCATTCATCTTTATCGTTTTTTAGGGTGTCTTTGCTATGTTTTAAAATATGTTCAAGCTTCAGAATGTGGCCTGTTTTTCCAAGTCGTTAATCGTGTTATGTACAGACTTTTTCTTCTTGTGTGACCTGGCTCCTTTTCTTCTCAGCCTGAATGTGGAGCTAGACCCCAGGTCCTTTTTAGGATTTATTTGTCATTCATGCCTTCTGGATATTTTGTATTTGCTTTTGTTTTCTTTAGTCATTATGTGTGGATTGCCGTAGATGCTTTATCATGGTAGTCTTCTTTCTGCAGTTATTTGAGGGCCACTTTCCCCTCTTAAGAATCTTTCCTTACATTTAGTTAATGGATCTTTTGTGACTTAGTCAGTTTCTGCTTATATGGGTGGCTTTCCGTTCCATTAGATTCTCATCTATGTTATTAACTCAACTTTACACATACACCTGGTAGGCAGTCTATACAGAATAAACACCCAGGTTTTTGTTATTTGTGAACCTTGGAATACCTTGCTATTCAAATTTTGGCTTTTAAAGTAAGAATAAATATAATTTTATATTGGTTCTATATATATATATATATATATATATATATATATATATATATATATATATATATATATATATATATATATATATATATATATATATATATATATATATAGTTTTTTTTAGTTAAAACAAATTCAGGAAATCTTGGAAAGATTTCCAGCAGCGACATAATCAGAACAGTATCTTTTTATGCCATTAGACATATTGTCAGCTTCTCAAAGAGCATAATTAACAGCTGAATCATTTCTTGTGTTTGTATTTCAAATGTATTATCTCCACATAAATGCAAGTGCACACAGTTTCATCATCATCATTCCAGCCCTTTCTTAATATTTTAACATACTAATGGTTGATATATGTATCTGTATTTGTAACTGTATTTTCTCTCCTTTGTTCCACTACTTTTGAACAGACCTTCCCCCTCCAGCCACAAGAGACCGCCCTCCAGGTTGTAAGACGGTGTTTGTCGGCGGTCTGCCAGAGAACGCCACAGAGCAACTCATCATGGAGGTCTTCGGGCAGTGTGGTGATATCACTGCCATACGCAAAAGCAAGAAAAACTTCTGCCATATCAGATTTGCTGAAGAGTTTACTGTGGACAAGGCTCTCTTCCTGTCGGGTATGCTGTCATAACTCTAATATCTCATTGTGTAAGTTGTATTGGTATATTTCTATGGTATATTTCAGTGCATTTGTGTTAGTGGCATTTAGACAAATGTTAAGCAAGAATACATAGAGTTGCAAAGTAGGCCCCTGGAAGTAAAACTCCCATAGACAATGTTATGTAAGTAAAAGTTGGAACCCTCTCCCACCCAGTGGACAGAAGAGCAAGTGGGTCAGAAAATATCTGGTTTCTTGATTTTTAAAAATGTTTAAGATGCAAGTACATAAAAACTCCCAGGGTGCATTTTGGTAAGAAACATTTGTGAGTGAAAGCTAAAGATTACACTATTGAGATGAATTTTGGATGATTGAGCATCAAAATGACAAAGCATTTTGAATTCGATACAACTCTGATTCGTGCCCTCGTTGCCATAGCAACGGTGGCCAAGGCTCGTATGTATTATTTAGAGTCGTCCGTCATGCCAAACTTACACAGAAAATATGATCTCTCAGAAACAAAGATGAAATAATTAAATTGATGGCCATACTACAAACCTCAAGGTTCATTAATTATACATTCGGGAAAAAACATGCACATAACCAACAGTTCCACCCTCTTCACATCTGTATTGGGTTTACTATTGGAAAAGACAGTTAGTACACTCACAGTCGTTGAGAATAATAAGAGGGCCACTTGAGGCTCACACAACAGATATATAAATTACCATTAAGTCAAAAAAGCATCTCTACTTATCTTATCTTCATTTCACAGCAGCTTCTGGAGCCCTAAATCTCTCTCGGCTGGCCATATATTCCTACTTAGAAAAACCCTTTTAACCTAGCAGCAGTGGTATTCCCAGCATTATTAAGTGTGTGTTCATGCTTGTGTGTGTGTGCGTGAGAGGTCCTGTGATTTCGTCTCTATTCTCACAGTGAGATGTGGGAGCTGAGGTCTATATATTAGCCACATGACAGAGCTGTGTAGTTTTCCCATAAATAATACCCCACCCACACACACACATCCATACACACTCTGTGCAAACACAGTACCCAGCAATGACACAAACTCCAGCAGCCCCAGCACACTGAGATCTCCTCCATATGAAATATTGAAGTAGTAGTAGATTGCGAGCCTGAAGCAGGGAGAGCGTACTGAAATAGAAACCCCCCAAACTTGCACTCATTTCTTTTCCTGTTTGCACTGGCATCTTACACTGCCCCCTTCTCCTGTGATGACAATGGCTGGAGCACACACTCAAACATCTGTACCCAAACACTCACACTTAACACACTCTCTGATCATTTCAACCAATTAAATCACAAAATGGGTATGATTTCACTTCAGATCTATCTGCAACCAGCCATTAGTCAAAATTGAGTATAGAGGAGAGTGTAAGGATAAGAGGGAAGTAGTGAGGAGAAGAGGGGGTAATGAGGGATATGGTGCTCGTTCAGTGCCTCTAGAGAAGTCTCTCTTGTTTTTTGGAAAAAGGATGCAGGCCTTCTGTACTCCACAAAGTCTACATTTACAGTACATCTTGTCAAGTGACGAAATCCAACAAGCAAAAGAGGTATGACGAGGATGAAGAGAGCGGTACTAGCAGAGGTGGGTAGTAACGAGTTACATTTACTCCGTTGCATTTACTTGAGTAAGTTTTTGAAAACAATTATACTTCTGGGAGTAGTTTTACGTCACTATACTTTTTACTTTTACTTGAGTAGATTTGTGAAGAAGAAACTGTACTCTTACTCCGCTACATTAGGCTACAATGAGCTCGTTACTTTTCTTTTTACCTCTTTGGTATTCTATGCGTCATTGTTTGTATCCCCCCCGCGTACGCCTCATTTTAATGTTTTATTTTGACAGAGAGAGAGACTTCCGCTAAAGGCTCTATCACGTGACTGTATTTCACCAATCAAACGTAGTTGTGCAGTCTCGTCACGTGACCATACTCAATCTCAGCGGCGGGACGGGTCAGCTTTGCAGTCGTCAAAAATTTCAGAATCAACCGCCTGTACTACCAGTCCAGATCAACATGCCCTGGATTTCTTTCAGTTACCCAGCTTCACCTAACCGAACAGCCGCGGTCCCGCATAAGCTGTGTCACGACGGTGGTTAACAACTAGTTCAATCAACCCAGGGTTTCCCAATCCAGTTCACATAAGAGAGGCGGTGTTTGCACAACATGACCAATAGCCACATATTTTACATAAGAAGAACAAACTATAATTCTACATAAATATGAAGAACACAGACACGGTTTTACAGGCAAAACGCAATAAAGACGCTGCTTCCTAAAACGGGGAAAGCTGGCAAAAAGAATTAGGCGACGCTGTAGATGCGTAAATCACAACTCTTATTAATATCACTTCCTCATCAGTCAGCCACAAGATCTGACCATAATTACACTTGTTCTTTCCATAAACTGTCGTTGCTTTTGCCTATTTGCAGTTGCAACCCTGGCAGTGGAAGCAATCGTGAGAGCAAATAAAAAAAATATAAAAACCTAATTCAAGCCGCTGTGTGCATTGGCAACACACGGCTCAAGAAGCCAAGAAATAGCCGATATGTAATTCCCTCCCATTAAAATCTATATATTTCATCAGGGAATGTTAACGGGGTTGTCGGTCTCTAAATGTTTTTTGTATGAGCACCCTCTCTCTCTCTCTCTCTCTCTCTCTCTCTCTCTCTCTCTCTCTCTCTCTCTCTCTCTCTCTCTCTCACGCACACCAAGCTCCGCCTGATCTTCTAAGAACAGTGACGCCGTTATCAATCGAGTATTGATTGGTCAGTAGGCGGTGCTTTTACACCAGTTGATCTCTGATCTCCAACATAACCTGCTCCCGACCAGGTTAGGCGTCCAGCATAAGTTACCACGGCGATTGAACCCAGTATCAAGTGATCCACCTTCGTGATACAGAAAACCCTGGTGAACCTGAAGTTAGCTCGTTAACGCCAAATCTTGCTTCGTAGTACAGGCCTCTGGCCTCATATTGAAAGCATGTTTACCTTAGTAAAAGTGCGAAACAGCAGCTACATTACCTTGTTCTCGTTCTGCCTGCAGAGCCTGGTAAAAAAAAGTATAAAGGTTTGGAAATTTGTGTTACATGTGCTTATTTATTTTTTATGTAATATTATTTTATTGATTTAATTTTTTAAGTACTTTAATTTACCTGGATTATTTTTTAAGATATTTTGTAATTAATTAATTTTAATTTATTTTATTGATTGGATGAACTATAATTTGCCTAAAGATGATTATTTTGTATTTTTGTCCGTCTGATTGAATGCTTGCATTAAAAAATAAATCAGAAGTTACTCAACAGTTACTCAGTACTTGAGAGTTTTTTTCACCAAGTACTTTTTTACTCTTACTCAAGTAATTATTTGGATGACTACTTGTTACTTTTACTTGAGTCATATTATTCTGAAGTAACAGTACTTTTACTTGAATACAATTTTTGGCTACTGTACCCACCTCTGGGTACTGGGCAGGTTGACCCCAATAAAAGGGCCTGCTAAGTGGTTTGTGTCCGTTAGCGGTTATGTAATCTAAATTCAATTTGTGAAAAGTGATGGAAAGTGACTCACAACTGGCCAAGAAAGAAACCATGCAACATATAGAGTAAAGCTCATGTGTGTACCTTTGTGGTCTCCTGCTCCTTTTTTCCTATGTGACTATTTAGTTGACTCAAATCCATGCCTCCAGCCATATTTTTCATTTGCATTAAAAATGCCCATAATTAAATTTTTCTGTATTTTTTTATTTCATGAGCAGCTTAGAAGATGTGAGACTTACTGATTATCATATAGAATGTTTAATAAGAAAGTGCACCGGCAGGTGCGAATGGGAAGTGTGAAGTTGACAGCTGTCAAAAATTAGAGGCATTCAGGCGTTGCGGTGCTGCAGTGTCTTAAGGTGGAAACTACGTAACTGTGACTTCCTCAGTCTGAATCCAACTAGGTTCTTTGTCACATGTCACCTTCTTTTCTCTCTCCCTTTGTTTTTTCTCTCTTGTGTCAAATACCTAATAACAAGACTGAGAAGCTACAGCCACGCTAGCGGCTCCGGAAGGCCTCAGTGCTTTGAGCTAACCTTTAAATCTTTACACTTTTGTCTCCCATAGGTTATCGTATTCGCTTGGGCTCCAGCACAGACAAAAAAGACACTGGCCGTCTCCACGTGGACTTTGCCCAGGCCAGAGACGACCTCTATGAGTGGGAGTGTCGCCAGCGCATGTTGGCCAGAGAGGAGAGGCACCGGCGCAAGGTAGAGGAGGATCGCCTCCGGCCGCCCTCCCCTCCTCCCATCGTCCACTACTCAGAGCACGAGTGCAGCCAGCTGGGAGACAAGATCAAAGGTTGGCAAAATATAAAACATATACAATAAAATATGTGCATGATATGATAGCACAAACATAAGAAACGGAGAACGGTAAAGAAGTAAAACCTTGACACGTGTGGAAGAAAATGGATCCAGTCATGGCAATATTGTAACTGACAAGGTAGAGAGTACGGTAGGAGTAGATCTGTATGTGTGTACTTGTGCTTGACCATTTGCACGCTTGCAGGGGGTATCCAACGCAAGTCAAGGTATTACAGGAGGGGTTCTAAACTGCAGCTGGTAAAACTGACAAAGCAGTTCTCTCATATTTGAACAAATTCAGGAACTCTGTTTTCAAAAGACATTACACAAAGGCTGTTCAACACGGTATATCAGTTTACTCTTCCCTTAGCACATGCTCCTCGCTCTTATCTTGTCCTTCCTTTTCTCCTCTCCGCACTCTCTGTTCTTTTCTGCTTGTCCTCTCCATTTCCTCTTCTCCGCTCTTGTTTCCCCCTCTTCTCAGCTTTCCGTCGAGTTTCTGGCTGAATAAACTTGTTTCACTAATGAGCAATGACACTTCCAGGTCTTAGTCCCAGTTGCCTGATAACAAAATGGCTGTGACTTTCTGCCTCTCTACCATCTGTGTGTGTCTTTTCCAGCTCTCCCTCCCCTGGCCCTGGTGTAAATAACTGAACACTTTGGGCTGCTGTTGTGAAAGCACACATCCCTGCTCTTTGCTGCAGATTTAGGTGTACTCTTTTCTGAATCTTCCACCCAGAGGAAAAAAAATGGGTTTACCCCTTTTCAGTGCCAGTTATATTCCTGTACTTCAAACCCAGTTCGTCCTTTTCATGACGTAAAGCTCAAAGCAACAACTTTTTACCCAAACCACTTTTTACTTCCCTCAGGTGTTGTTGAGGTCTGAAGGGTTCTTTGTTACAAAGCATATGACGGCCTGTCATGTGTACAGTTCTCTTTTTTCCTTTCATCCAATAGCAAATACAGTTTAATCTGTTTTTATTTTATTTATTTGTATCTTTTTTTACCTTGCTCACATTAACGCTGCCTTTGTCTACTTTTCAATCAACAAATTAAAAAGTGTGTGCTACTATATTTATTTAAAGTTACCTGTAGACTCCTCTATATATGTTTTCTATCATAAATCAAGGCTGTTTGGTCACAATTTATAACCTTGTCTCACATGGATTATAAATATAATGTTCACCTATGTGATTATGAGCACAATGTTCGGCTTGCCAGCTGTTGCTTTTACCAACTTAAGTGCCCTAGGACTGTACAGGAATAGTCTATTTTTGCTTCCCTGTATAGAGCCTGACTCTTCCTTTCTCTGTGTTCTCACCTCTTGGCCAGACGACGGAAAGTTTCCCGAAGCAGTGCGTGTTCTCTTGACGTGGTTGGAACGAGGTGAAGTCAACCGCAGGAACGCCAACAACTTCTACTCCATGATCCAGTCATCTAACGGCCACATCCGCCGGCTGACGAGCGAGAAGAGTCAGCATGAGAAGGAGGTGGAGGAGGCCAAAGACAAGTTCAAGACTGCTCTGGCCGGCATAGTTGGTCAATGTGAGTCTTTTGTTCTTATTACACATATACACACTTGGCTGTATAAAACAGTTATTCCACATGTACTATAAGTGTACAACAGTGTATTGTTTTTGGTACAAAGGCCAAAGTGAGAGAGAGAGAGTATATCATTTAAAGTTTACTACTAGAATACATTTATCATACTCCTTGTTGTGCAGTAGAAGTACAGGAGGAGGATGAGAATGAGTCCTTTTGTGGTTGAAGTTTGTGGTTCACTGTAAGTTCCCCTATCATAGGACTAAACACAGAACATAAACATGCTGTAAGACTTGTTGTGCCTGAAGTACTTAATGCTGCAAATAAGTAAGTATAATATTGATCACAGCCACTCATTAACTCTCACACGATGCACAGTATTGTAAATCCATAAGGAACACACATTGTGGATATAACGGTTATTTAGTTTAATAGCCTCATAGAAACCATCTTGTTTCATGTTTTTGGGAGGATGGCTTTAAGGTAAGTTTTTTTTTTTTTTTTTTTTTTTTCTAACAGTGTTGTTACATCACTCTAAACCACTCGACATTCAGCGACCTGCTCGTTTGTATTCCTTCTGAGACACAAATATCTAACATTGAAGGAAAAAAATCATACAGATACCTGTGACTGGAGTGGAACGTTATTCATTTTTTCTTCAGATAAATAGCAAGTAGCCCTGTAGATACAATGGTGGCCAAACATACATGGTAAAGACATGCTTATGTCATTTCAGTTGATGAAAAGCCAAAGGTAGAGCTTACTGCTCCTTCTCACCTTTGACAGCTTTGGCTGTGCAGCTGCTTGTTTACAGCACCGCCTGCAGCACTTTGTCTCCGCGTATCCCTACACATCCATGTTAAATACAACGTAAACATCCTTCAACACACTGTAAAGTTCACGGTTTTTGTTTAATTTATTGTTCATTAGATAAATAATACATGTAGAAGACAAAGATGTTGTATGTGATTGTGCTTGTAAAACCACACAGAGAGAGGTTGTCCTTGTATTAGCTGTCCTCTATCATTTCAGCCCATACAAACACATTCCTATTCATGACCTTGCCTTCCTCCTGGTCCATTGCTGGTCATATTAATGATATCATAGAGACTGGTCTTCTGTGGGGAGGTTTACAAGTTTAACTTGGGAACAACTCTTTGTCCGTACCAGATCAGTTCAGCCTGTTTACTCTCTTAGTTTTAGTACTCATCGACATAGGTCTGTCTCTGATGGAGTATGTCACCTTACAGGTCAGTTCACCCAAGACAAAAAAAACAACTTATTTTCCTTTAAACCCTATTGTGTCTAGTCATGCAGAAAGTTTTCGTTTCATGTGCCCTGGTTTTGAGATATTGGCTTCTCCATCTTCTGCTGCTGCACTAATACAATGGAGGTGCAGCGAATTTCATTTGTGGTGCTCAAAGCAATAAAAACACATTAGAAATACTCAAAAGCATCTTGCCTTTTCAGAAACCATGTCCCTTTTTCTTAAGATAATCCACAGACCTCACTGTAAAGAGCTTCTATTTGAATTACTTGGTTGCATATAAGCTCACAGGTCTTAAAGTCTATCTGTACCCTTTCCTCTCTTCTCTGCCTTCACCATCGATCTGCTCCATCAAATTACAGGGTTCTGGGAAGATGCTATTGATCCCTGTACTGTTCTCTCCCTCACCACTCTGCAAGCACACGCACATGCACACTCAGCTGGTGGCCATATTGACTCCCCCCCCCCCCCCTCTGTGTATATTAGGACCTCTGGGATACACAGACCACCCATACACTCCTCCATGACCACCCATATGACAAGGGGAATATATAAGTCAGATTTATAAAACCGTGTGTACGCACACCTGTAAGCAATGTTCCCTTTATAAATCACAGATTGACTACAAGCGTGCGTACGTGGATCAGCCTCTTATCCCGCCCTGTACACACCCATTTTTAACCATAAATAGTCAATGCAAAGCACCTCGTGAATGCTGATCAGTATGTTAATGACCCTGCAGTTGTTCTTTCGTTACACCGAATCATGCTGAATCATGACAACTGGCGGAGGAAAAAAACAAAACAAAAACAATCTCTCAGACGCTCGGGAATTTCTGCCAATTGAATTATAATTTTGGCCTGTTGTCGCACAGTGTATGGAAACCGGATCTATGGACTACCTTTATCAATAAAATCTTCCAAAACAGCAGGCATTACAGCACTCGGGGACAGCTTCGATATACCAGACGTATATAATAAGATTTAACAGAAATATATTATATCCAAACAAGCCTTAGTGATGAAGTTGAAGATTATATATAATATTTATTTAAAAAAACACTTAGCTGTCTGACATTTCCCTCTGGAAACAGACGGTTTCACCCAGAGTGGCGAGGACCTGTATTTGGCCCGGGATATGGCACGGTTCCGGCGCGTTGCCCTCTCTACTGGACCCAATTCAGTACATAGATCCAAGAGCGCAGCTATATTACTATTTCAGCTATATTAGGGAATTTAAATCGGCATATGAGCCAGTCATTGTCATGGTCCCTGAAGTCTCTTTTCCTCCTGATTCTTCCATTCCGGTCCTCCTGCAGGGCCATCATGCAGCATTACGCACGGGTTCATCGCAGTATTTATATGTTTAGCCTACAACAATTTGAAGACGAAAGAAAGTGTAATAGGCAAACACACTTTTCTTCATGCAGGTTTTGTCACAAACAGTATTAAAGTTCGGACTGATAACGAGGACATAGAGCGTAACGATTGCGCAATAGCTTAACGGCTGTATTCCCAGACTTTGACATTTGATGATATATGCACAGTTTTAAAGACAGATATTTAGTTATTTCACTGTGTTTTGCAGTTATCTAATGGTAGGGTATTTGAGGGTATCCTGTATTCCATGCAGTCGGGCCATCTCCTCCTCCTGCGCTCCGTAACAGACAATGTGACGGCGAGACAGCGGCGATTTAAATATTAAGAACGAGTTTTGATTTAGGATTTGAGTTGGAGGTGTTTATGGAACAATTATCACTCAGAACAATTATCACTCAATTATCAGTACAATCTTCATGATATGGTGTGAAGAAATGTGCGTGAGGCATTAATACTTAAACATATTAAGAGTAGCCTAATCGTTATTCCCACATGTACTCTCTGCAGTCTGATTTCAGTTCACCACCTCACCATCTGCATCGCCAATTCCTATTTTGTCTCCAGAATGTGCGTACGCATGGGTCAGAGTTTTCGTGGAGGACCGCACATTCTCCGTCAATTTTGTTTTTTATAAATCACAACCTTTGCGTGGGAAGTGGCGTACGCACATTTTCAGCCCCGTTTTGTGCGTACGCCACGTTTATAAATGAGACCCGTGGTCCTGAAAAAGACTCCTTGACCCAAAGAAGCTCACTCAGCTCAGTCAAGTGTTATGTTTTTATTTGCAGTTTCAGCTGTACTGAAGGGTTAAATGTGCCGGATTGTGAAGATCCAGGACTCAGCCAAAAAATGTGAACATCGACAACTTCTCAGTCCCTCCCCCCTTTTCGCTAAAGCCCAAAACAGTCTCCTAAGCCCCTCCCCCCACAAGGGAGAATGAATGTGTGTGCATGAGCAGTGATTGACACGCAGTTAGACACCTCCCCCCGCCCGGCCCTGATTGGTGCATCTGAACAGGGGGCGGTGGATTTTTGCAAATCGCACTAGAGGCTGTAGGTGCTGCCAGAGGAGCCAGATTTTTTTTTATTATTACCTGCTTCATGTAGTTCTACTGGAACATAGGGTCAGTTTCAGCAAATATGACAGAAAGTTAGTTTTATAAGGCTTACCTACTGCTACTACCTTTAACTACCGAGGTTTTAAGCTTACTGCTGTTCCTTTTTAAATAAGAGAGAAATCTGCATCGGGAAAGTAAATCAGGAACGCAATGCTACTTTAACAGGGAGTCCTTGGACAATAGTCTTAACAGCCCTCTGCTGTAGTGGAGCTGGACAGTGGTAAACAGTGGCACATTTAAAGTAGTCTTAGTTTTTTTTGCAGCTGCCAGTTGCTTAGCAAAGTTTCCCTTGTTAAATAAATGTTAAACAAGACAAAGCCAGAGCCATGCTAACAGCTCCGTGAGCCTGCACTTAGGCACAGCAGGTCTTTGCCAACATGCTGTCGCAGATATAACATTTACCACGTTTACTCTCTTAATTAAGCATGTTAGCATGCTAATATTTGCTCCAGTTTTTCACAGATATTTGGTCATACAACATAGTATTTGACAAATGGTTATAGATGAAACGTCAGGAGATGACCAAAATTACTGCTCATCCTGAGAGGGATATTCATTTACCGAATTTCAAGGCAATCCATCAATAGTTATTCAGACATTTTACTCTAAACCGAGGCTTTAGAGGAAAAGTCAGTGTAGTGCCAGACCACTGGCTAATAAATATGAAGTCAGTATTAGCAGAGCTACAGTGTTTAAGGGCTTAAAGCTATATGAAGACGCATATCATATATAATTTAAGTATGTTGGGAAAATGTATGATTTATTTAAGTTGTTTAAGTTTTGCGCTTGGGAAACTATCTGACCAACCATCCACGAGATGATGCACTAGCATCAGCTGGTAAGTAGATCACACGCTTGCACACGCATATATATAAACACAAACAAGCACACACACAGACACGCACTCACACGCACGCACACACACACACACACACACACACACACACACACACACACACACACACACACATAGTTCTTTACATCCCTAGTTGACTACACTTTCTCACTCCTCTGCTCCTTCCCACCTGCCCTCTGTCTTTCTTTCTCTGTCTGTCTCTGGATGGTCTCTGGTCCTTCCCTGCATCCTGCAACAGTTGAACAGATTGTGTCTGTATTCCAAGCTGCTTCCAAACAAAAGGCATGGGACCATTTCTCCAAAGCTCAGCGCAAGAACCTGGACATGTGGCGGAAACAAGCAGAGGTTAGTACACTTTGATTTCATTCTGTTGTTCACCTGATTTATGGGAAATTAGACTTCATCCCATTTTGTTCAATGCCTGTCTCCCTTTTTACTCATAAGTTCTTTATTTTTAATTGATAGATAGATGTTTATATTAGGGATACCTAATCATACTCAAATATATAGCAAGAGAAGACAAAATAAGTGAAATCAGAAGTCAAAAGAGCAGACATCTTGTTACAGTAAGTACTTTGAATGAAGCCAGGATACAGAACAGGTACCTGCTCACTCCAGCCAGTGTGAGATACGGACACCCAGGTCCAAACCTCTGACCCTACACACTGCCCTCCCCCCGTGAATTGGATACAAGCTGCTGGGTGAGTTTTCCATCTCTAAGGGTGTCCAGGACACAGGTAAATCTGTACAAGCCTCCCCCTGCACCAACAAATTTGAAGATTTTTTGAGTGGATAATTAAGTAGGGACATGTTGAGACATAGAAGCATTATTCATTTTCAAATCTAACAGCATTTTTGTCATCTACTACCTGCTCACCTTTTTTTTCTTTCTCTACCAAATGGAGCATTACATTAATTGATGACTGCTTGTATGTATAATGGAGAGTCAGTGTGGTGCAGTCCTGGGTCTAATGGACAATATATGATCATATCTGATTGGTAAGTTTCTCTGAAGCTCAGAATAAAAAAAAAAACTGATTTAAAGGTGAAGCAACAATCATCTTGTACAAAAACTTCTCTTTAAAGGTAGGTGTTGCAAGGCGAAGTTGTTGTTTTAATTGTTTAGATGTGCTGCAGAATCATATAAATAGTCAAATGAATAATCTCAATTTGTACCCGTTTGTTAGAACTTATGCTTATAATAGCTTTTGTGAAGGTCTCTTAGCACACACTTGATGAGTAAGTAGGAAGCTGGATGATGCATGTTTTATAAGCAAATTGTGCATATAATATAAATGCAGATTGTGTGACATCAGTAAAGACCACTTTGTATGGTTGTCCCTTCCCGCGCTCAGACCTTGAGGCTCTGTCAGGGATCTACTCATGTCATGGATAATCACTATCCTCTCTCTCTCTCTCTCTCTCTCTCTCTCTCTCTCTCTATATATATATATATATATATACAGTGGGGGAAATAAGTATTTGACCCCTTGCTGATTTTGCAGGTTTGCCCACTTACAAAGAATGCAAAAATCTACAATTGTAATCATATGTACATTCTAACAGTGAAAGACAGAATCCCAAAGAAAATTCCAGAAAATCACATCATATGAATTTATTAAAATTGATAACCATCTGATGAGGAAAAACAAGTATTTGACCCCCTGGACAAACAGCATGTTAATATTTTGTAGAAAAGCCATTATTGGCCAGCACAGATGTCAAACGGTTTTTATAGTTGGTGACAAGGTTTGTGCACATTTCGGCAGGGATGTTGGCCCACCTCCCTGCAGACAGCCTCCAAATCATTCAGGTTCCGAGGTTGTCGCCTGGCAACTCGAATTTTAAGCTCCCTCCAAAGATTTTCAATCGGTTCAGGTCTGGAGACTGGCTAGGCCACTCCAGAACCTTGATGTGCTTCTTCTTCAGCCACTCTTTTGTTGCTTTGGCGGTGTGCTTAGGGTCGTTGTCGTGCTGAAACACCCATCCTCGACCCATCTTCAGCTCTCTCACTGAGGGAAGGAGATGTCGGTCCAGAATTCCACGATACATGGCCCCGTCCATCCTCCCCCCTCAATACGATGGAGTTGTCCCGTCCCCTTGGCTGAAAAGCACCCCCAAAGCATGATGTTGCCACCACCATGCTTGACGGTGGGGATGGTGTTCTTTGGGTTGTACTCGGTGTTCTTTGCCCTCCAAACACGACGAGTTGAGTTGAGGCCAAAAGTTCTATTTTGGTCTCATCTGACCACATCACCTTCTTCCAGGCCTCTTCTGAGTCGTCCAGGTGGTGAATGGCGAACTTCATGCGGGCCTGTACATGTTTCTTCTTGAGCAGGGGACCTTGCGTGCGCTGCAGGATTTCAATCCATGACGGCGTAGTGTGTTACCAACCGTTTCTTTTGTAACTGTGGTCCCAGCTGCCTTCAGTTGATTCATCAGTTCCCCCTTGTGGTTTTGGGATGATTCCTCACCGTTCGCATGATCAGGGACACCCCACGAGGCAAGATCTTGTGTGGAGGCCCAGACCGAGGGAGGTTGGCGGTGGTGTGGTGCTTCTTCCATTTCCTGATAACTGCACCGACAGTTGATCTTTTCTCTCAAGTTGCTTTCCGATTCTCTTGTAGCCCATCCCAGCCTTGTGCAGATCAACAATCTTGTCCCTGATGTCCGTGAAAGCTCTTTGGTCTTGCCCATGGTGGTGATGTTGGATGCTAGTTGTTTGGGTGTTGACAGGTGTCTTTTATACAGGTAACGAGGTGAGGCAGGTGTATTTGATGTAGATAATTGGTTCGGATTGGGGCTGTGTCTTAAAGAAAGACTAACTGGCTTGTAGGAGCCAGAATACTTGCTGTTTGTCCAGGGGGTCAAATACTTGTTTTTCCTCATCAGATGGTTATCAATTTTAATAAATTCATATGATGTGATTTTCTGGAATTTTCTTTGGGATTCTGTCTTTCACTGTTAGAATGTACATATGATTAAAATTGTAGATTTTTGCATTCTTTGTAAGTGGGCAAACCTGCAAAATCAGCAAGGGGTCAAATACTTATTTCCCCCACTGTATATGTATATATATATATATACACACACACACACACACACTGAAGCATGACATATTAAAATATATTATGTAAATACCAGAGTGTTTTTACCAGAGTGTTTTCAGGCCTCCAAGGATCTGTCCAGTCTTCCTTTTTCCTTTCTTTTTTAAGAGTTACCGTATACACACTGCATACACCAGGGAGTACAGCGTGGCCATAGATGCAAGTGAAAGAGCCCTCTGTGGGTGGACACTCATACTGCAGAATATGTCCTCATTCAAAAAACATTGTTGCGAGCGAGCATGCGTGTGTCAGAGTGAAAGGCGAACAGACATATGAAGTAATTTGGACACAAGGCTCTTGGTTTAGCATTGTCCCAAATTGAGTCTGTATCTCTCTGCAGCTATCTATTAGTGTTTAAGTAAGTTTATACACAGGAGGGAATTAGCCCAGAATCAGACCATTGAATAGTCTTTGTGTGATAGGTGAGGTCAAACTTAACTGGTAGAAATAAAACCCTAAAATGTAGATTAGTCTAGTAGAAAGTATGTTTGCCTCAACTATTATAATCAAATTTAGTGTTAAGCTGGTAAACATAAAGTAGTACAGCATTTAGCAGCTGAAGAGCCAGATATTTTTCTCAGAGAGCTAAAAGAGAGTGAATATGCATTTATCAGGTCGCCAGAAACACGACTCACAAAACATAAATTCCAATGTTATTCTGTATCTGCTGGATGTGTAAAAAAGCAACCACTAACAACTTCGCCATACCAACTTTTTAAGGTATTGATATGTTAGTGTTGTATTTACAACTAGTTTACATTGACAAAAATCAGGCGTTGCAGGTTTAAAACCTTATTAAACACGAACCACTAGGAAGTCTCAAACATTTATAATACAGCACTGATACACCACAGGCTTATAAAGTTGTTGTGGCTAACCTGTCAATAAATAGTTGCCTACTTACACATCCAAGAGTCGCAGAAGAACATAAGCATCCTGTCTGAGTCATGTTTCTGGCCACTCGATGAAGAAGGAAGTCCAGTATTCACTCGCCTTTTAGCTTTGGTTTGGTTATCACTGACTACTAAGAAACATATTTGGGACTCTTGGCTTTCTAGATGCTTGTTGTTTACTTCAGCTCTCTGTCATTAATCGCTGGGCCGGTAGAGCACACTCACCTTGTCTTCGCTGGAAACTGCTGCCTTTGGTTTTTTTATGTGGGAGTAATAAGAGCTGTGAGACCCAACCATACATTGTGCGTGGAGGTCAAAGAACCAAAATAATGGGCTAAATGTGTCGAAAAGCTGCATAGAGCTGCAGAGGTGGTTGCTACTGTCATTATCAGTGACTGTCAGCACAACTGGGCATTATTTTACATTATATGGAGTGATTTGATTCAAAATCACAAATATGGCTTAATACAGGTTTAATTTCACATTGATCATACAGGCTGTTGCCTTAGAGGCTGCAGTGTGTAGGACTGGCAGCCACTGGACAGTGTAAAGAGCATTGGTAAGTAAGTGCAGTTTCTCAGGGGTAGTTTATCATCAAATAGGCAGCCAGTTTCACTCCCGGTCATATTGTATATTCAGTATGATTCTTTGGCCTGGAGGTGAAATATGGAGGAACAGGCAGCAGCGTGGAGTAGCTGCAGCTCCCAGGCAGAATCAAACAACAGCTGCCTCTCTCTATCAGTGTTTTTATTTGTGCGTGCTTGTGTGTATGCAGTGGATGTGTGTGTGTGCATCGTGTGCTCCATACACACCAGATGTTTGCATGTCTGTTTGTGTGTGTAAAGTTACCTGTTTGACCTCTGCCATGGGCTCGGGCTGATAACATCAACTGACAGATGGTTGTAAGTGTATTTACTCTTGGGCAGCTTCTTGGCTTTTAGGAGTATTTTTCAGCCAGTTGTTGGGAAACCTTCACTGATAGAGCACTCATGTCTCTATCCTACTTTTTTAAGTTGTTAATAGAGAACACTTTTAAAGTTGTGTTCTTTGACATTAAACTAACTTGATGACCAGATATCCTTTTTTATAAAATAAATCATGCAGAGTGGTAGGCTTTATCAAGGCTGTGAGGTTACTAGAGGTGAGTAAAGTGATATTTTGTATGGAACTTCATTCCATAAATTTTAAAGTTGCAGGAGAGGGGAGCATCTTGTTATGATGATACTGATCAATTCCCTGCCTATAGACATGTTCTGAGTCGACTGGATCTTACTGTTGAGCTGTGATGAAGGGTCAACACTATAGATTTTCTTGTATGTATGTATCTTGTAATCATTGTAATAATAATGTTATCAACCCAAATAATGATTTATTATATTTAACTGGCTCATCTTGTTATATTAGGTGACATGTGTTGTATACAGTAGCCAATAAAGTGCTCATTCAGTGTGTTTCAGAACCAGGCGATAATTCAGTATTATTGCTTCTCATCTCTTCATTAAATAGTATAGTGACAACATCTTCTTTTAGATATATTGCATCTAGATAATTTAGATAAGAAAGTTTAATGCTAGGCATCAGCCTGTCAGAGCATGATGTCTTAAATACTTGAGAACATTTTAAAAGTATAGATAACATCAGACTTCTTGTTTTTAATGGAGACACTGTGTACTTCTGTAGCTTAAACATCTGCCCACAACAGGGAATGAAAGCTGAATGGTATTTAAAAAAAACCCACAGATTCTCACCAACCATATGTTCATGGTCTGGTCTAAGCATGGACGGTCTACTGTGTGTAATGCATCACAAGGATTGTTTTGTTTTGCTTTTCTCCTGACACAGACCCGGAGGATGTTGTCTAATTTACAGCCAATCCAATTTGGTGGTTTGACCTTAATCTTTAAACCATTTAGAAACCTTACTGGTCTCCAGATGGATATAGTCATTAGTGAGTCTGCCTGAAAGGGTGAAATGAAATGGAAAGATTTCTTTTTTTGTTAACCGTTACTACTGTGGGTTTACAGATGTGGGTTTAAAACACCAACAGTACACACTATAAACAGTATATGCACAAAGCAACATTTCATGCTTTGTTGTCCTAAATAGTGCTTTGACATTTCTGACAGAAGCTCTGGTTGCCAGTGTCACACACTTATTATGTATTTTAGCTGCATAAATGTGAATGTTTTCACATGTGAAAGTCACAAGAACAGCAAAGTGCAAAACTGTGGAGTTTGGCTGTATTTGTGCTGCCATCTGCCCTATCACTGTGCCAGAGGAGGAATCTAGCCCCAGCTCTGAGACCATCCTTTTCATCCTTATTTATCTACACTCCTTTGTTCTGTATTGATCTGTTATAAGTATTCCTTACAGCTATGGCTTAATATTAATGAAAACAATTAAGGTGCATCACTGATGATCCTACTCCTTCTAGCACCTGCTAAAACGTGCATCACCCATGAGTCTTTGCAGTTCTAACCCACCCCTCTCGGTTGTGTTTTGCAGGAGATTAGAAACATGCACAACGAGCAGCTGATGGGCATCAGACGAGAGGAGGAGATGGAGATGTCGGACGATGACATGGAGGATTCCCCTGACAGCAAGGACTCTGAGGACTCAGGTATGTATATGCATGCCCGTGTTCACAGTTCAGCACTTCTGTCAACATGACATCATAAACATAGAGAGCATTAAATAACTGAGGAGGACAGCTGTATTTGACTGAAATGGCCGTAATCATCCCCCAGGTACCTAATCTCGCCACATGAATAAAAGAAAAATGCATTCAAAGTACCTCAAGATGCTGACACCACACACTTTACTGACTTATGGCCCTATCTTGCACCCAGTGCAGCGCAAAGCCCAACGCAAGTGTCTTTGCTAGTTTAAGACCGACACAGTTGTCAATTTCCCGTCCAGCTCCCACGCCGTTTAAATAGTAAATGCACCTGCACCCTGATTGGTTTATTGCATGTTACGCCCAAAACACACTTATGAATTAATGAAGAAACTAAGTACAACCCTTTTGAACCATGCACCCGGCGCACAGACACTTTTTTCCTCCATCAAACTAGCAAAAGTGGATTTGGACACGCCCTAAACGCACCTGCACCAGGCAGTTCACTCTGTGCGATTAGATTGTAAAAATAGGGCCCTTAATGTTGAACATGACTACTAAATGACATTTACCTCAGTCTACCTTGGATGCACACGACTCCATACGAGTGTAAATTAATCTGTCCTCACCTGCCAGCTGCCATCTAATTTCAGATCGGGTTACCACTGAAGTGCCATAATCCTCTAGTTTTCCCTCAAATGAGTCTCTTTGTGTTGTACACAAACTAACAGTGCTCCTAATCTCTCAACCCCCATTACAATAACTCCATAACTCTAGAGTAGTTGCCAGGGTAACATCCTGTAACCGTCACCACCACATGTAAGGTTGTCTCTCATCTTGTGTTTTGTGCCTTTCTGCATGTTGTAATGCTCTCTTCACGTACTCTTTCTTCTTGCCTTTTAATCATTCTGATCTCTGCCATTTGCTAATATGACAGCTACTCTAATCAGTATGCAAATGTATGTAAATGCAGTCGTCAGCTCAGCCCCTTCTCTTTTGCAACCTTGCTATTTAGCTATCAGTAATTAGCATTGCTGTCAAAGACCTGTCATTCCGCTCGATGCCACAGGATTTGCTGAGGTGACAGGTGTTTATGTGACACTTCTTGGTATTTGTGTTAACAGGCTGACTGTTACACCCCCTTTTTTACATGTCAACCAGGGCTGCTGAAAACACCTGTGTTATGACTGCAACCTCTTAAAACGTGAATCAATGCTCTGCATTTGACGTTTGTGTGTGTGTGTGTGTGTGTGTGTGTGTGTGTGTGTGTGTGTGTGTGTGTGTGGGGGACATGCACACTCACGGATATCTGCAGGTCGATAGCGCCGCCTGTTATGTAACAGAAGTGGAATTGCTCTGAATCTGGCCAAGCGGTTGACATCCCCTCACACCAAGTTGATGAGGCTCTCAGATCAATACTCTTCTCACCTCAAACCCTTATTTTGCTGGGAGAAAAGTACACACAAACACAGACACATACACTCACACTCACCCAGCAAGAGTTCATTAACACTGCCAATGGTCCTCCATGATAGACTGCAGGCAGCACTCATGAACACCCACACAAAACCTTACCAGACATGCATTCATGCACTCACACACACACACATACACTAACACACACAGGATGGGGCTTATCTCCCCAGTCCAGTCAGTGTATACAGTCATTGAGCTTCCCCTCAAAGCCCATAGGAAGAGAGCAGAGCTGATAATACTGGGCATCTCTGGAGCTGAGCAGGTCCCCTATAATAATAAAATAATACTTCCACTTTCTCCTGTCTCAATAGCTCAATAGGTCAGGTCAAATGTCCAGTAAAGAGCCATTGGACAAAACACTCTGGGATTATCACAGCTTTCAGATGTCGATACACTAGGTGTTTGATTTTCAGACACTGAGTGAATATCAAAAATAAAAAGTACAGTTAGCTTGACAACATGGTACCTTGAGATTTTGGATCCCGTGCACCATTCAGGATTTAGCAACATTTGAATTGAAATCTGACGAATGTTGTGGGGTGGTTTGCTTATGTTGCCAGGCCACTGTCCATAGAGTTGTGAAGTGTAAAGAGCAGCTGGTTTCAGAATTGTCTTTCCCATTCCCCTTTTCATTAAATCATAGCCTCAATTTTGCTCAATAGAGAAACACGAGACTCTCCCTGATACTCCAATTTCCCACCAGTTTGGCTACCGTTGCTATGTAGAAGAAGCCAGTCAGTGTATCACAGCAGTAGTGAATTCAGAACGCGTCATTGTTGACTTGGTGAAACAAAACAAAATTGTCAAATCAGACCAGACTGACATAGTCCTGATGAAGATGATTTGATACGTTTTTAAGTGTTTAACTCTAAATGAATTATACCTGAGGATATTTTTATATGAGAGAAATATTAAGAAGTTTTCAAGGAAGCTTTAATGCTTCCTGATCTTTTTCTGAAATACTCTGTCCTGCAGGAACGGGCAGCAATATATTTAGCAGAAGACTTATATCAAAAGGACATTTTCCATTTTGTGTTTCAACGTGCCTGAAATTTGCATAACGTAAAATTGAGCTCTACTCTTTCGCCATAATGCATGGAATTTTAAGATGCTCACCAGCTTGCAATCCTACTCAATATTTCTGTGCCTGCTCTCACTCAGATGAACAATGGGCGATGCGATCACAATTTCAAATGTCACTGTGTAACGGATATACAAGCTTCAATATTTTAATCAAAAGCCACACTGTGAAACTGAGACCCCAGCAACTGTGACAGTGTTATACACAGTGAACACCATATTCCATACTGTTCTCTAACTGTATGTTTAAATCTGTAGGTGTTTCCCAAGCAGAAGCCTTGAAGGAGGAGAACGACTCTCTGCGCTGCCAGCTGGACGCCTACAGGAACGAGGTGGAGCTACTCAAACAGGAACAAGGCAAGAACCAACCAATCAGCAGTGAGGAGGACACCACACACTCTCAGCAGCTCAGCTTCCTGCAGCAGGCTCTGCAAGGCATGCAGAAGGTATATATACACATACACACACCTTTTCCAATCATCTGTCCAACAATAAGTCTAATCTCCTATTTGTAATTGTTCCGCACCTGCTTCTTTTTAAGGTCGCTCCGGTTAACCGTTTGAACTTTCCTTTCCATTTTATTCATGACCCTGCACTTTAAAAATGAATGCTGTGCAGGAACAAGTAGGAAAGTACAGCTGTCAGGCACAGCTGTTAGTAGATTCTGAAGAGCTGCTAAAAAATAATCTTTTCGGGTTTACTCTGGTCGGAATGGGTTTTACTTGGGATTGGAGGGTTGTGTGCTATAATTCAACTGGCGCACAGATACTTCTTTGGACAAACCCAAGGCTATTTAAACAATTTCAGACCATTTATTCAGAGAAAGATTATGAAAAGTATTAGATTTTTCTTTCTTTGAAAATGTGCCTTGAATATCGTACAGTGTACATTCCCAATTAAACCCATCTCAGTGGTTGGTATAACTGTTTTGTTTCTATATAAGACAACACATACACTGTTTCAGACTTTGTCAGGGATAGTAGTTCTTATTTCCATTATTCTCTGGTGTTTATACAGTCATCAACATTTATCAAGACAGTCAGGCACTCTGAATTAAAAAAAAATAATCATATGAACAAACACTTAACAAACAAATTTTTTATATATATATATATATATATATATATGAAAGTAAGGTAAAAAGTATTGTAAACCAAAAAGATATTACATAAACAGTTATATGAGATTGAAGATGCAAATCTAAATGTCAGTGCATTAAAAATAAAACACAAATACTGACATAAATACAGACAATGTGCAAACATATGAAAGGAGGCACTGAGAAACTTAATGAATTATGATAAATCACAGGAAAGGCATGCACCTGTATTATATTTTAAAATAATGAAGTGACTGCACACATAGTGTGCCTTTAATCCACTTTATCTTTAGCTTTGGTTCAAAGTGTTTCTTGACCTGGGAAACAATCTCAACTCAAGGTCCATGTACTAGCCGTTATTTAACTACTACATCTTACAGGACGACTACCTTTCCATTTTCAAAAGACCAACCCTTCTAATGTCAGAAACCATTAAATGTAACTTTTTAAATACTTATAATATTAACAATAATTGTAATACTTTATTTACTACCTAATTGACTCATTGTGGAATTTGTCAAGTGTCTTCTCTTAGCTAGCTGTCACAAGTAATGGACATTATGATTGATTCATGTTAAGAAGAAGAGAATCAATAAAGGCCCCGCTGTTCATTTCTGCTTACAGAGAGTAATTACCTTTTCAGCTTACATCTCTCATGGTGTGTTTATGAAAAGATAAGGTCAATGGATTAAATGAATTGGAAGGCACTGAAATTGGAAACTTCTCCTTACCAGGGTCCATGTGTTGTATCATACAGACACACAAATTGCAATGAAAATTGTCAGCATGTACTGGCAACCTGTTTCCTCACTTGTGAATTATAGTGCATGTAACACAAAAGCACTTAATGTGTAGCTTTGCAGATAAACATTCCTGGCTGTAAAGACCTCCTGCGTCTCACGGACTCTCGTTTTGTTGAAATTAACACAGCAGGAGATGAATCTTTTTATCTGTGTTTAGCAGATAACTTCGCTATCAAAGCGAAATGACCCATGTCACACAAAGCAAGGATAAAAACCCAACGACAGTTAATTCTCTCATGAGATTTTTCCTATATATGTAATTTGGGATTTTTTAGTGTTTTACAAGCAAAGGATTTGGCAAATTGCTCCACTTTGCATACAAAAGAATAAGAGTAAGACAAAATATAATACGATGATAGTTTTCTCTTTAGAAAATGTTTATTAAAGTTACAATTTACGTCAGTGTCTAATTGCTTTTTTGTATTAAGCTGAAGTTGTAATTACCAAAGTTGGGATTAAATGCTCAAAATAATAAAATAAATGGCTGATTGTTCCACTGCTTCAAGAGCCGTTCGTGTAAAAGGTCAGTATTGTCACAGTTAGTTCACAGTAGCATTAGTAGCTTACTGTTCTCCCCTTTTTTTTGGCAGCAACTGTTAAAAATGAGGGAAGAATTAAAACAGCGGGAGGCAGAGCTGGAGAAGAGTTTGGAGGACAAACAGCAGCTGAAGAACCAAGTCCAGAATCTGAAGGAAGGACTCCAGAACCTGCAGAACACAGACGTAATGCAGGTTAGTTGGACAGAAAACACATTTTTGTCAGCTGAGTTTCGTGAGAATGAAGAAAGAGGAAGAATCTATCATGTTTACTAGTTGTGTTTTATATGAAAGTTCATTTCTGGGTTACTCTCTTTTTGCTTAAACATAAACACTATCTAATTTGCACTTTAATAACAAAGAAATTAGTTCAAAATGAGTTTCAACGCATGAAAGATATTGAAGAAATAAATCCTCAATAAACAAAAGGACAGAATGTGATAGTTGTAATGTGTCATTTTGGGTCAAGAGAATGACTCAATAATTTGAACTGGTTTAAAACGTCTTTCAAAGCTCATCACATATCCCAAAATAGCTGTTTTGGGTGCATATTTATGATATCAACACTTCGGGAAAGGACCTACTGTAGTGAGACAGATGATTTAACTTTAATCATTGTTCTGGTGTTCCCATTTTCCTCCCAGGGAGTTTAATCCATTTTTTTTAACACATCGTATAATCGACTCTTTTATTTTTGATTTCCCTCCAACATTGTTAATAATGCAGCTTTCAAGTTTTAAGTGGCTCAGTAAAATTATTTCCCTTCATTATGCTTCTGTTATGGTATAATAATGCATCTCATAGAAAACCTATTCAACCAATAATCATTTTGAGGGCTGTTTACGGTCCCTTGTGTACAGTAAATCTTTTTGTCCACAGTTTTTAGTGTCCTTCAAAGTTTTTTCTGCATTAGTGTAAAAAACTTAGAAATTGCTGTTGAGTTGATTAATCTATTAGTTCGTTGGCAGAAAACTCTTCTGATCAATCAATCATGTCAATTATTTTTCAAGCAAAAATAACAAACATTTGCAAGTTCAAGCGTCTCAGATGTGATGTTTTGGTGCTTTCTTTGTTATATATGATCATAAATTAAGGTTTTGAAGTGTTGGTCTGAAACAAGTAACTTGATAATATCACCTTGAACTCTTAGAAATGGCATTTTTCCCAATTTGTGTTTTAATTTTTAACGATTCATTGTGAAGATGATCGGCAGATTAGTCATATAATGAAAATAATCGTTAGTTGCAGCCCTGTACATCGTTATCTTCTTCGTAACTAGTTAATTTCACACTAAACTCTCCACTTTGTACTCAACAAAGTTGACAGTAATCAAAACATGATCGCAGGTAGTGATGTTCCTCCTAGTTCATAATTCAGGTACGGTGAAATGGGAAAGACACTAATGAACGAAGGTTAGAGACTTGAAACAACATATATTTCAGTCAGTGTCCTCATAAATGTAAAGGGGTGTAGTCAGTCACAGGAAATCTGCTTCAGGTGCAAATATTTAAAAGAGTCTACCTCTGTCTCTTCCAACATTAGGCCCTACCATTTTCTATCTATTCCACCATGGGAACACTTAAAATTAAAGGGTAGGATTTTCAAGCCCATATGAACATTGAGATTTTCCCTTATGTAATCATCTCTGCTGTTAACAATAGCCAGTAAAAGCTCCCTTTTTAAGTGAGCTTCCACTGTACAGTAAGTGCAAAAATACATTCTAAAGTTGATATGGGGCTTTAACAGTCTGAATTAGATCAATAAACGGAGTAGCTTCCAAAGTTGCTGTCTTTTGAGTATGAAATTCTCTTTTGGTGTCACTGTTCTTCCCCTGCAGCTCAGCACACAAACCCTGTCTATGAAAACACAAAGAGAGAATGATGTATAAAAAAGACTACGTTTGGAAGATATTATCCATTTGACTTGTTTAACTCGGACTGTTGAAGCCTCAAATTACCTTAAGATAAACTTTGAAATGGTTTTTGTGCATCACATGTTGCGGCTATGTTAGGAAGGGATTTTGTAATGACCAGAAGGAATTAGTACAGAAAGCAAGACCTGTGTCAATGTTTTACATAAGATGGACTTGACCAAATGCAAACCTGTCCTTTAGTAAGGAGTGGCTTACACCTGCTCAGATAGATAGATAGATAGATAGATAGATAGATAGATAGAGAGAGAGAGAGAGAGAGAGAGAGAGAGAGAGAGAGAGAGAGAGAGAGAGAGAGAGAGAGAGAGAGAGAGAGAGAGAGAGAGAGAGAGAGTGAGTGAGTGATTTTTTTTTCCCTTTTCCAAAGAAATTTAGCCATACAGTCCACACAGAGCCTCACATAAATACATACATAGGTGTACATAGGTACATGAAAACATTATACACTCCCACATAACTACATGAACGACATAGATACATCCACATTTATACTAACATACCTAAACTAACACTCTGTGCTACAAAAGTGCAAATTCTACAACACATGTCAAATACACACAGAAAATAATGTGTAGTCTCACATTATCTTGAAATGTCTAAATAACCTTTTTGTTACAAAATCCCTCCATTATTACATGCAGTACAAACTAAGTACATTTCCCTTCAAGTGTGTGCTTCTCTACCACTCGGGATGTTTTTGTTTTTTTCTTATTTTGTCCACTCCTCTGTTATTCCTGCAGCCACATAAAAAGAACCAGTAGAAATCCATTCATTTCCTAACTAGAAACATATTGAGCATGGTTGACCACAGTCAAATTGTTTCATTATTTGTCTGCAGCTGAAATTGCATTTGACATAGACCACCAGCAACACAATCATCTATTCTCATTCCTGAACATTTTGTCCTTTGGGCTACATCAGCACTGTGCCAAGAGGCAGTAACTAAGATACCACATTGATATCAACATGTACACACAGTAATATTGTGATCACCACATAGAGAGATATTACCTGCAGAAGACATTGTGCGGTTGTAAACCACTGGTGCCATCTCAGAGCTGTCAAGAAGGCCACATCATCAGTTAGAGCCCCTCCTGCAACATTATTCCCAACATCCCCTTTGTTAATTGATTCAATGTGTTGCCTACATTGAGGCATGTTTTTCCCAACAAAACTACATCTAAAATTGATAAGAGGCGAGCTGTTTTGTTACAAGAGTACATTGCTAAATGCAGTGCACCATGATCTACAGTATTATTAAACAATTTTAAATTTCAAGAGTCATTTTTCTCTCTTAGACATGTCATGTTTACTAATGTTTCAGGTGTTGTCCCATATTCCCAGTGTTCAAGCGCTAATGTTTGTTAATGTTCCTGCTGGCTCGGTATAATGAGAGGAAGGGCTGTCATTAAAATGGGTCTCAGGTTCAATCGCCTATTAAATTGGATAATAATGAAAACGAGAGGCTCTCAATCCACGTGGGGAGCTGCTCCATGTGTTGTCAGTTTGAGATGGACGAGCCGACTGTAGGTTTCATATAACACAGAGGTGAATGCGTAATTTGCTAAAACATCTCTTTCGTCACCTCATCTGGAGTGACAAAGTTGTCAATAGCGCTTTAATGGTGATGAGTTTGATTAGAAATGTGTCGCCACAGCTGTGAGCCCTGGAAAATATGCTAATTAAATTCCTGCATGTGGGCAAACATGAATCATGGGAGGCAGTCTCATTAAAGGGAGAAAGAAAAATCAATTTTTGGGTGTAGGTTTCTCTGAAGATTAGCAGTTGTTGTGGGGTTATTTGTCGTGTTGAAGAGATCTCTTTGTGCCATCAGTTTTTCCTTCACTACAATCACAGTTGCTGCTGTCACCAAGCTGTCACCACACATTACTGGATTGACACCAGTGCAGGTCGTTGAGGCCATTGACCTTATTGCTATTATGATCACAACAAACATGTTTTATCATATTTTTCCGTAGGTCTTTTAGTGCTGCCAGTGATTAATTTCATTATTGATTGATACGTTGATTATCTTTCTGACTTAAGGTGTGCTCAAGCGATTTAGTATTGCATTTCTATAAAGCTGGGGGAATTACAAGAGGCACATTTAAAAGAGACATTGTCAAACTCTAAGCAGCAGAGGTTTAGTCTTAGTCTTAGTCAAGCTCCAAAAAATGCTCAAGCCTACTCTTCCCATATTGCAACGCAACAGTGTTATTTCATCAGACCCTCCCTGGCTGGTAAATGTCCTTAATGTTCTTCTCACCCCCAGTTTTTTTTATTCAGGCTTGCTGTCGATGTTTAGAGCTCAAAAGTTATTCTCTCAGACTTTCTAAAGCTCCCTTCAGAGCCACAGCTGAGGTTATACAGCTGGTGCACTGACAAGTGAACTGATGTTCATGTGGAGTCTATAAACTGTCAGAAAATGGTGAAAAATGCTCATCATAGTTTCTCAGAGCCCATGGTGTCATCTTCAAATTGCTTGTTTTGTCCAACAGTACAAAACCCAAAGTTGTTAAGTTATAAAACCGAGAAAAGCAGCAAATACTTCACGTTTTACATTTATGAAGTCGGAACCATTAAGACTGTTTGGCATTTTTGATTGATAAATCACTTAAACAGTGAATTGGTTATCAAAGTCAATAAATGTAATGTTAATGTGTATAATCTAGTGATTGCCAACCAAGGGTACTTGTACAGTTAACAGGGGTATGTGAAAAGATTGTGAAGTAGCTACACTGATTTTACATTTTGTATTCAATTTTCACAATAACCAATAACCTCCCAGCTACCATAGGCCAACTGCACATCGACATTGCTCAGTTTCCCTTTGACGTGACTCCGTTTTAACACCAGGTGTTGCAAATGAAAGGGTATAGAAGCGAGTTAGCAAGTGAGCAGTGAAATGGATGGAGTAGTGTATAATAAATGGTTAAATCCATCTTCTGCCACTCTTGATAGCTGTACAAAGGCAAAAGAACAAAGAGACATCCTGTCTATTGACAGTAAAAGGGTACCCAAGCCCCCTGTATAGGGCTATTGGCATACTTCAAGGGAAAAGAGAAAAAAAAAATGTCTAGTGAGAACCACTGGTCTAATCAAACAATGGAGCAATTATCTCTGCACTAATATATTCCAAGAAAATGAGAACTTACACAGTCTTTCATTGTTACAAATGTAATGGCTGACTGTTCTCTGCCAGTTTTGACTGAAAATAGTTAATTATATCCATAAGGAGTTCAGGGTCTCTGCTTTTCTTGTTTGTTCAAAATCAGCACATTTCTGGAAATTATTCTAAAAATAATGCCCATATTTGTCTGTTTTTGCACACCATGCTGTGCCCGTCTGTCTACATTAGCGCTCAGCTTGTTTCTCTGTGGCTTTTGCTCCTATGTTTCTAATGTGCCGCAGTTGGAGACGTCGAAGCAAGATGACAGAGGCAGCGAGGAGAGCACTAATCAAACCAGTGTAAGTGGAAAAAGGTTGAGCCCTCCCTTCTCCTCTCCAGATATTGTTTTGTGTCCTCATTCTTTCCCTATCCTTCTTCTTCCTCATCTGACTTCCCTCTCTAACCCCTTCTAGTGACATGACAGATCATTACAGGGCAATCCAGTTCACTGCAACTGCATTTGTCATTGAATAAATCAACCAGACACAACTGGGCTAGGAAATAAAGGAGTCATAAAGTCAAAATGGCTCGTAAACATGCGTATGTCCACACACCCACACACTGACACACACTCACTGAGTGTTATAGATAGATTAAAAACAGAAAAGGGCCACCAGGCATCCCACACCATAAGTGGAAATAGTACACACAATACTATGTAGGACAATAAACAAAAACTCTTCTGTTATTCCTGTGCCATTTTTCTGCCACCTGTCAGAGATCTGAAACAAACAGCTTGATCATTTCCCTTCCAAGTCTCTCTCTCTCTCTCTCTCTCTCTCTCTCTCTCTCTCTCTCTCTCTCTCTCTCTCTATTTGTTCTTCTACACTCGTCTCTTTTTGTGTCTGTGTGTGTGTGACGTGCATTTCATCCCTCTGTCAGAAATATAGCTGCTGGCAAAATATTCTCCCTTGCCTCATTATCCTCATCCTTATTGTCTCTCCGTATTAATGTGTTGGTGGTAAAACTTTCTGATGTGTTCATTCTTATTTGTGTTTGTCTTTTTATTGTGTGCCATGCATCAGCTTACATTTAAGCTTGTTTACTTCTCATAGCAGATTCATTTCAGTTGTGTGTGTGTGTGTGTGTGTGTGTGTGTGTGTGTGTGTGTGTGTGTGTGTGTGTGTGTGTGTGTGTGTGTGTGTGTGTGTAGGAAGCCACAGTAACTACAGTGGTGTCCTGTAGTCAGGAGAAGGAAGGTCCTACAGAGAAGAACCCCCCGAGTCCTGTCCGCTCAGAGAGGGAAGCTCTGCTAGTTGGTACGCTGACACAAACCTGACTCTTGCATTGCCAATACCACTCAGACGTAAATTTTGTATTTGCTGTATTTTTACTTATGAATTACTCAGTAGTAGTATGAACTACAGACAAGCAAGCACACACACACACGTGTATTGTTATTGCGTCACTTGGTTTGTAGTAATTTGATAAATTGCACGTTTGTTTGGGAATATGCACCACAGAAGCACAATATGAAACTGAAAATGATGTTGGAAAAAAATGAAATAAGCACCTACAAAGCTTCAGTACGCTTCAAACGAGCTACATTCTATATCCAATCATCCGAGCATGTCTAAAGGCAGAAGTGTTTAAATACCTGTTCCAAATGGTCCTGCTGCTATTCTAGCTGCTGGCTGAAGGCTGACCCCCACTGACTCCCTCATGACTCTCAGAGAATGAAGGTGCTTTTAGACAGTGAGCCTCCATTTTGAAGCAGCAGTAGAGCGCAACGCCACCGCTGCCGCTCTCAGCTACCTTTGATTCTACCAGTCTGTACACCACAGGCTATTGCTATATTAGTTGGATCATAGTGCTAACTATGCTAAATATTATTTATTGTCCCAGACCAGATAATCAGATTTTGAAGCTTGTGTTGCTCCAATAATCTTCTGGTGAAGAGGTGTATCATTCAAAGAACTCAGAAACAGTCAAACCAGCTCCTGTATAGTTTACCTCGCTGTGGTTTCTGTGGTTGCCATGCTAACACAGATCTCCCCTCGGCATTCATTGTGTTTTACGTTTACACAAAAAGTGACAAAGGTAGTTGGACAAAGAAATCTTGCGAGTACGGTTCAAACCCTGCTTACTTTCAATCACTTGCACACCTGACCAATTGCTGCATAAAGTGGGCATCATTGTATGATGATCTGTTGCAGACGGCTAAAATTATTGGACACAGCCCCATGCACCCTCATGTTAAGTACATAGAGGCCTCAAGATAGGTGCATAATCCTAAATAAATGTATGTTAAATAAAAGTAGCATTAAGTAAATGACACACCACAAACCTGGGGACAGGAAGTAATCCAGCATAGGGTTATTGGTTGGTTTCTGGAGCTGCAGGCATTGTACTTGATGGGTATTTGAAGGGGCTAAGATAATACAACATTCACAGAATGGTGGGAAAGAGGAGTCAGAAGGTGTTTACAGCTCAGTTTTGCCCAGGGCACTCCATGGCCATGGCATTGTTGAAAACTGGCAGCAGGTGTGAAAGCTGTAAAAACACAAACGAACATTCTTGTGGTGCTTTCAGATACAGCACAAAGCACGATGCATACAAAGTCTGTAGAAATACTGAAACAGAAATTTGCTCAGGCTGGTGCAATTTAAGGTAACGTCTCATCTGCTACTGTTGAAAATGAGCTACAAAATTGTATCACACTGAAAATCATAAACTTGGGATTCCCATTAGATTCAGACAAATATAATAGTCCCAGTTTGCATTTAAGTTGTAAGAAAAGAGGGCACAAAGGAGGGAATGTGGTGTCAAATAAGGGGAACTATTTGAGTTTCTGTTTTTAAGTGTTTAAATGATCATCTTCTGAGCCTTGGTATAAGCTCTGACACTCATTCGTATTCTGGCACACACACTGAGTGGGAGCATGTAGTTACAGCAAACGTCTTTTTTATTTTTTTATTTTTATAAGTTAGAGAACATGTTCATTTGCTCTTTTAAGGCAAATAAACACAGACAGCGAAACACTCCAGTGGGTGATTTCATGCAAATCAACATGAAATTATACTTGGTATTGTATCTGAATGGACCATTAGACTCCCAGTCAGTCTCCTATTTATTGTCAGTGGAGCAGCTCCAGGCTAGCACGTTGTTTGTGTTCCAAGTTTCGACCGACCTCCTGCAGGTGGCAAAAATGAAGCCTTGAAGTAATTTCCTCTTTAAAAGTCTCAAGTGATTGTGGTCTTGTGGCTCTAGTGTTAGCTTCCTGACTTTAACACTGTGTGTGTGTGTGTGTGTGTGTGTTTGTTTCAACTGTTGGTCCCTCGATGCTCTATAGGTGGTTAGTAAGCAGAGGTGGAGGATTATCTCTTTCCTGGCCCTGTCTGTGAGCTGATAGCAGATGGTTTGTTTGAGCATGGCTTTGATGAGAAACAACGGCATCAAAGCTGTCATTAAATACTCCCTCTAATCTGGAGCCACAATATACGAGAGGCTCGTAACAGTACTGGGACTCTGGGAGAAGCAACTCAAAGCTTGTGTTAGACTTAGTCAGAGAAGGCAAGTACATTATTTGGCAGGTGACGGAATTTGAAAGAATGTAACATGGATCTGCTTTAAAATGTTTGCATGACTTGTGTGTTCTACCTCAGGGATCATTTCGACGTTCCTGCACGTCCATCCGTTTGGAGCCAGCATCGAGTACATCTGTTCCTACCTGCAGCGTTTGGACACCAAGGTAACAGGAACGCATGAATCAGAAAAGGTTTTATTGCAACAATAAGTACACTTATGTGGAATTTGCCTTTGTGAAAGGTGCATATATAAACAGACAAGCAAACATATTAAACATTAACATAAAATAAACAATAAATACAGAAACAACAACAACATATATACAGTACATACAAAGTAACTGTTGCATAGGAAAAAAGGCTGAATGGGTTGTCGAGTAGATTAGCAGAACCGGTCCTCACCATCACTCTAGATTACAGACACTGTGTCAGTCCCCCCTACAGGACTGACATATGGGCTTGTTGTGTGCCAGCGTCCTGCTGTTTAGTAAAGACACAGCCCCTCAGTGCAGCCAGTGCTTCTTAATGCTTTTACAGCCCATAGAAATGGATGCTTTTGGAGAGACGTCTTAAGGAGAGGCAGAAGCACTTAAAAGGAATAGTGTGACATTTTGGAAAGCAGTATTGATTCTCATCCAACTCTCTCGAAATGTTGAAGTATAATTTTAAACAATCAGGAGCTAGATGTAGTTTGTGTACCTTTTTTTAGTAATCTCATTGAGATAAAGATTTCTTTTGCAAGAGAGGCCTGAGTAGGGATGGGTTCAGCAAAATGGGAACACATTTCTTATCAAACCTTCCTTATTAGCACAGACAAATGGAAAACATATAACTTAGGCCAGACATCACCTGTGGCAGATTAGATCAATTGAAGATAATTAGTGGTAATTCTGTAACGGCTAAAATGAAAAGTTTGGCTGTTCTCTGGTTAATATGCTCTGAGTGGCAATTCATTTCTTTGAGAAATGATCTAGCTGGTCACCTTGCATTAATCTACCCTTCAGTATTTCAAGTCAGTAGCAGGTAAAGTATAGTAGGCTAAAGCTATGAATTGAACATTTGTTAGACAGCCACTAAAAGCTGTAGTGTGTCTGCCTCATTAGCCAAGAAAAGGTGTTTAGACAAAGAATTCTTATTAAATAAATGGATTCACGGCTGGATTTGAATCCCATCCATTTCCATCCCTGGACCTAAGTACAACAGAGGAAAAATTCACAGAGAAAAATACATACAACAAACCTAGGCAGTCACACAAACAACAGAAACAATTAGACTTATCTAAATATATGTTTGGTTGAAAGTAGAATCTTTGTTTTAGAAAAGAAGTTTAACTTTGGAGATAGTTTCTCTCACTTTTCTATCCCTAAATGTCATAGCTTTATGTTTAGCCATATCTGACTAGTTGTGTGATTTCCCTTGATGCCAGAACACATTAAAACTAGATCTTTCATTCTGATTCTTGAAGCCAAACACCACCCTTCGTTTCCACTCTGTCTGGCAAAGCACAGCCATTTTATCCCCATCTTTCTGAGGAGGCATTTCAGACGTATTATGGCTGTTCGCTGCCACTTACACAAGGCTTTTTCAATAGGCCAACTTTCAATGTCACCTCCAAAAGGTAACAACTAAGATTAATGTCCATTTCTGCTCTCCGCCCTGACAAGAAGACCTTCAGAAAGAATGGCAGATGTCAATGCTCCCTTAACAGTCGCAGTCACTGGAAGATATATTAAACGTCTGGGCTGAAACCCTTAGATTTCAGACTTCTTAAACATGATAATTATTTCGAAGAATTAATTTTTCTAAAACGTTGTCTCTGTGTCTACAAGGGTGCCCCAAGAAATGATTGTTCATCGTAGCAACTCTTTGAATATGCCCATCACCACTCTGACTCATTTTCACACATGAAAATAATAGAGTGTGATGTTTTTCTCCCATGCCTTTTGGGTTTTTTGTTTAGTGTGTCTGTGTGTTTATGTGTGTGTGTGTGTGTGTGTGTGTGTGTGTGTGTGTGTGTGTGTGTGTGTGTGTGTGTGTGTGTGTGTGTGTGTGTGTGTGTGTGTGTGTGTGTGTGTGTGTGTGTGTGTGTGTGAGAGCGTACGCCCACGCTTGTCTGTCTGCGTGCGTATGAGTTTGCCTGTGCATCTGTTGTTCCTACATCGCTTCTCCGCTACACATATCAAGCAACCCACAGAGTTTTGTCAATATCACTGACTAGACTCTCCGACAACAAGTCCAATCCTCTCTGCTTATCTACCAGCTCCACACACGGCTCTATTGTCTGTGATGTCACACCACTCCTATATCCATGATGGACCTTAATGCAACCTGACATCAGCACGGTGCTCAAACAATCTAGTTATTAATGCAAGACAGTGTGGGTGGTCTACAGCAGCGCGTACATTGGATTTAGGCAGTGTCACCTCAGGATTTTAATTGACCGATGAGCCTCGGCCCACCCTGAGTGGTATGAGCCAGATTCCGCTTAGTCAGGTGGCTGCTATACCGTCACACACACGCTATAAATTTACATGCACTATGATTCTCTGAGTGCCGTTGTGAGTAGAGAGGAGGTGTGGACTGTGTAAAAGAAACAAATGTGGATGTATGTCCAAAGTTATCTCATTGGTTGTCTAGGCAACAGTCTTGTATAAAGTACTCGAAAGAAATACTTGAGTAAAAGTACAAGTATCTTACCAGAAAATGACTTTGGTAGAAGTTAAAGTCTCCTTTTAGAATATTACTTGAGTAAAAGTCTTAAAGTATCTGATATTAACAGTACTTAATTATCCATAGCATTTTTCTGATATTAAATGTACTTAAGTATTAGAAGTAAAAGTAAAAAAAAAAAAACTTGAACAAATGAACTTTATGGCCAAAGGTGTGTAACGTTATCTTCATCACCACTGTCGTCGGGGTGCTCATCGTCTGTTACCATGGCGGTAGAGCCTGCACCAGGTGCTTCCATGACATTATTAGTCATTATGCTTCCTCCTCTTCTTCTTTAGTTTTTGCCTATGTTTGTTCTTGTTTTGTTTTTTGCCGCTTGGCCACAAACAGGCATCACATCACCAACTGGAATGGAGCGTGCATTATCTTGGCAATTTAGGAGCAATGATTCGCCAAACTTCCTTTTTTTCAGTGTAATAAATTTCTTCTAATTTTATTTTGTAGTAACGAGTAACTAAGATGCTTAGGGGAAATGTAGTGGAGTAAAAGTTTCCAGAAATATAAATAACTAAGTAAAGTACAGATACGTAAAAATTCTACTTAAGTACAGTAGTGAAGTATTTGTACTTTGTTACATTACAACACTGCTTGGCAAGGGCATCAGCAGCAAGTCACTGCTGACATCCTGTAGACCAGAGTCGTGTTTGTGTTTTTCAAAGGTTTTATTGGCATTCCCAAATACATTTGTTACTTGGAGATGTATCTAGAATGACTTTTGGTGTATGACTATGTGCAGTCTCTGTTAATGCATATGGACTTCGTTGTAACCATGGTGTGTGTGTGTGTGTGTGTGTGTGTGTGTGTGTGTGTGTGTGTGTGTGTGTGTGTGTGTGTGTGTGTGTGTGTGTGTGTGTGTGTGTGTGTGTGTGTGTGTGTGTGTGTGTGTGTTTCTGCAGATCAACACCAGTGAGGTGGAGGCTCTTCTTTCTCGGCTGCCCTGCACCTTCAGACAGGAGCTGACTGGTGTCGGAGCCAGTTTGGAGAAACGCTGGAACTTCTGTGGCTTTCAGGGCATCAAGAGCACGTAGGAGTCTGCCGGTGACACTTCTGGGACATTGAAGAGACGACAGGCAGTCACAACACAGGGACACTGTAGAGATGCAAAAGACACCGTATAAAGCCCACAAATATCAAAGACGGTGGACTGTACTGTACAAGGACACAGAAGACTGAGCACAGATCTCCGATCAGGAGAGAATGTTACATGAGCATTTCAGGGACTCTGTATGTGGCAGAGAGGTAAAAAAAACGCGGTTACAAGAATGTTGACACTAAACCATGGTGGCAAAGTCTTCATGAGCTTCAACTCTGTGTCTGCTAAATAATTTTAGACATAACGACGACTCTCCAGGAGTCACAGACCGCCGATTCCTACTGTCACTGGATTATTATGTAGTTATTGCCCACAGGGGCAGGGCATTGTGCTTTCTGAGCCCGCAGATGGCTCTGTATGGTGTCAGTGTGAGCCAGGACTACAGGGCTTACCAAGGAGGCTTATCAGGGTCTAGCTGAACGCTTCAAACCTCCAAACCCTTTGGCCTCCCTCTCTCTTTTCATTTTGCTGTTCATGGTTTGTAAAATAGAACAAAAATGGATATATTTCTTCATTTTATGTGAAGGCTGTTAACAGTTGCATAGAATCATTTGTTGTAATACACTGTAAATGCTTGGATGATATTTTTGATTATAAAAAGACATTTGAGTATATCAAAATGTCTGAGTTAACATTTTATATATGTATATCTGATGCTCGGAGAGGCTGGTTGTAAAATAAGTGTGTGGGTGAGATTCTAGTGCACAAACATCTTTAAGCCTGCCAACCTTCACTAGCCGTCCTACCGGGCTGGCTACATTACACGCGTAATGTATGCGGAGCGGACGTTCCAACACTACGCTTCCGACTATAATCTATGAAACTGGCTACACCGGACTCCAGAGAAGCGCGTAGTGGTGCGTATGTTCCGTGGAGATCCGCTGTACAAGCGTAAAAATACGTCTTAAGTCTTCTGTTAATGTTTTTTACGTGAGGTGTGTGTGGTCCTTATACACAGAAATGGATCATAAAGTGTCTGTATTTATTTTAAATTAAACTACCAATATATAGGAAATTACTTAATCACTGTCAATGCGTGTATTGGCAGTTTCATTTTGAGAGTTTCTGTTTTTATTTCTTGTTTCCCTCACCTTTTCTTGTTTCCTCAGATAACAGCTGACAGTAAATTGACATTTTCACAGTGCTGTGCCAGTTCCAAAAATCTGAAGAAACAAGAAGAATCCCAGCGCAAAAGCTGTTCGTCTCGCCTGTGACTCGCACAATCCTACGCCGTGTGTGTACGAGCAGGTGTAGCCAGTTAAAAGATACATTCTGAGGCACATACGCCCTGTGAATGGTCCGCATACATTACGTGTTCAATCAAGCGTAAGAGACACACACAAATGCACTTGCACAAAGAAAAGTGGTATACATCTCAAGTTTGTGCCCATTCTTGCTTGAAGGACATTCTTTTTTTCTGATGTCTACCTGTTTTTGTTCTTCGAGTAGCTGCACTAGCTGCACTCAAGGCTGGTTTAAGAACCTTACATAAGGGCGTTTGTGTCTTTCAAAAGCACCTGGCTCTCAGCCATGCTAAAGGCATAACACAGCAGCATCCCACTTTACTGGGAAACACACCTAGGGCATCATGTTAACGATGTTTAATTGGGGAGGCAGTTGTTGGCCGTTGTTGCTACCATTGTGCGTACACAAAATGTTGTGTGCTACTTGCCTGGATCCATATATTAAGTTGTTATGCAACACTCTTCAGAGGGGAGTTTTCATTTCCATCTTTGCCAGATAGAGAGCTCTTGCCGCCAGGACTGGAGGTTCCTCCCAAAAGCCCAGTCAAGCATTCTTAATGCGCCTCCACTGGGCTATTTGGCGGTGTGCTCTCTTCCCTTGTCGCTCTGAGAAACAAAGGTTTATTATTACACATGATTTGCTCTCGTCATCTCCCACGGGTGTTGCATTTGAAAAATTAGCGTTCATGCACTTGTCAGCGTACTAGTCCTTGTACCTGAATTAATAATGGGGAATGAGTATGTTTTGCCCACAAGCTCCTACAAGGCTTTTCCTTTCATATGCATGTATCCATCCGCTTTGGTTGGAATAGGAATAAGGTTTCATGGGTTAAAAGTAGGGCTGTCAATCGATTAAAAAAAATTAACTAATTAATTGCACAATTTGCTGTAATTAATCGCGATTAATCGCTTTTTTAAATTGAGACTGAAGCTTGTAATAATGGATATTTAAATGCTAAATCACTTAACTTTGCAAATATGAAGAACAAACAAGGAAAGGTTCTGCTAAGTTCAGAATGTTTAATATCTTTCAGAACAACAGCAGCAACAATTTGGCTTATTTAGTCCTGCTGAAGGCTGCTGAAACAGCTAGAAACTGTCTGACTTGAGAGCAGATTTTTGTCACCGTCCCCGGCTGCTGTCGCCTGCTCTCGTCTACTTTACAGGCGAGGCGCAGTTCATCTCCAACGAGCCGAGAGTTCAGTCGGCGGAAGGGCAGTCGGGACTCACCCGGAAATGGCGAGCGGAATGAGGTGACTAGTCTCTCAAAATCTGATGAAAATCTTTTAAAATGACCTTTTGTTGAGCTGAAATGAAGACAGATTCAGCAACTGCAAGGCCTATTTCTCGCTTAAAATGTTTTCAGAAACATGTTTCAGTGAACTATTTTAGTACAATATGAGATCGTATTCTGAACGGCCGCCATGACAGTCTGGCTCTCAATATCCGGAGAAAACAAACCCATGTGACGCGTTCGTCCAATCAGCTGCCGGTTTACATTACTTGGGCAACAATACAGAGTAGCGCCGCCTGCTGTTATGTAGACGTATTAAGTTTCTCAGCCGCCACATGAAGTAAACAAACACAGCTGCGTTAATTTCGTAAATTTTTTTTAACGAGTTAAATATTAAAAAATTAACGCAAAAATTAACACAAAAATTAACGCGTTAATTTTGACAGCCCTAGTTAAAAGTAAATCTGTCGTGGGAAGTGGAGTTGTTGTAACCTCCAACCCACTTTGTCTGTAGGCTTCTGTCAAGCGTGATTAGGAAAGAGTGTGAATGCTGGTGCCGTAATCCGGTGCATTTTCTTTTTATATGTACAGTAGTCATAGCAATGTGTAAGAGCCTGCCACTCTCTTTTTATGAGACATTTTCTAGTTATGATGATGTTACTGATAGACTTTCCATACTTCTCAGCTTCTGCCTGCTTGATGGCGCACTTGGGATCATTAGAGATGCTGCCTGTCCAGAGTTGTGCATCACTACACTTCCTCTCCACGCTGTAAGACTTCTCTCAGATCTCAGCAGAATATCCCTGGCGACAAACTCTAGCACACCTCACACCAGCCTCTCTTCTCACTCATTAGGTTTCTCTCTTGCTCTCCTTGACATAAAAAAAAAACACTAATATGGTGCATTCTTTTCTTTCAGAAGCTGCTTTCTGTCTAGCGTTTCCTCCCAACTGAGTTGCCATTCCTACGCACCGATTGACTGCTGGCACTCCCAATTTAACTCTTTAACAGCTGTGTGTGAGTGAGTGAGTGTGCAGGCACATACGTTGTGATTGTGCATCAGGTTCTCAGGCATCACACAAGGAGGTAAACACAGACTAATTAAATCCAGCAGCAGTCCCTGGTGAATGGCGCTCTCCATTCACTGTTGTCTTCTCATCGCTGGCGACGCAGTGAGGAGCCTCCTCATTAATTTAACTTGAGGTATATTCAAGAACAAGTCATTGAAGTGTGTGATTTACCTCCCCAGCAGCAGTGAGGACGCGGTAGCATGAGTCCCACCTTGTGAAGTCACTGGGAGAGATGTTTGATGATGTCCTTGGGCATCTGCTGAGGTTGAGCTTCTATCAAACACTGAGCCTGGTTTTTAAATGTAAGGGCAGTAGTGTCATTTTGGGTGGGATTTCTGAGAATGAGTTTGTAAATCCATCACGTTTTATAAAGGTATAATTCGACATGAGGAGATAACTAAATTCTTTGGGGTGATATCATGATGCTCGAGATACCCTTAATTACCTTTTTCCTCTCATGTTGCTTCCTCAAAGGCATCCTCATCTACTTAATTATCCCTTGAGCAAGCAGGTGAGGGAAGGTGCTGGCTATGTATGCAGCGCATGTGGTCCATAATAAGATGAACAATCACAACAGAAAGTGGATTAGAAGAACACAGAGGAGCATCACTTCTAAGCTTGTCCTCACTGGTCATGGACCAACAGGTTTGCAGTTGAAGAGTTTGGACACTCCGACAAACTGGCCTCTCACAGAGCAGTGCGCTGCTGTTTTGGCAGATTTGTTTTGGATAAATCACTACATGATATCTGGATCTTAACTAGATGAAGCTCAAAAAGATCAGTGACATGGTGTGGTGAGTCAACAGCTCCTCCTATTGAACACAACAGCAGCTACACCTCACTCTACGTTTTGTCAGCCAGTGGGCCAGCACCGGGGGGGGGAATTTGCATTGACAGCGTGTTTATGGCCACAGCGCTGGGGGACATGTTCATGCGGGTTTCTATCTCAATAAAAGCTCCATGGTACTCATTATTTATGTATGCATAAAGCTCCTAAAATCTACTCTATTTCCAGGGTGCCAGTGCTGCAGCTCCAAGATGCACTACAGCTCCAGAAGAATTTGCCTGCAGGCACTTGGAATGGCATCTTAAGAACAAAAAACTATGGAATGATAAAACTAGAACTAAAGACATTTCTATTTCTTTGAGGATTATTAGTTTGGCAAGTAGCTAATCATGTTTTATACAATGTTTTTTTGTTTACTGCATTTTGGTATGCTTCAATAATTGCATGCACTTTTTGCCTGAATGAATGGCAAGTGTTTGAATAATTGCTTTACACTGCTCTCTGGGGTGTCTGGGCTCAGGATATTAAGCTGTGGATTTCAGTGGAGTATGACACAGTGCATCTCACTGTTTAATTCTATGTCACTGTCTCTCTCATTCCTTCTCCCTCCAATACTGTTCATGGATCTTCATACAAAGTAGGAAAGCACAGCAGTGCATGCCTATTAGCAATTTGCACCCACTAAGGTGGCTCTGCCACATTAAATACTCAGACCCTAGTGGGGAGAGAAAGGGTAAAGAGGGGAAACCGAGTGGAAATATCTCTCTGTACTTTGGGAAATATATTCATGGGATTCTTATAAAAAATCTTTGACGTTCAATTCTGTTCACACTAAGAAAATGTCTTGGTCAAAGATCGCCCTGCCGTTGGGTCCAGCAGTGGTATTTCTGGCCCATTAGTTGGTGAAACCAGTGAGCCTGATCACTGTGTTTGATCTGAAATGCCAGCACAGTGCGGCTCATGCCAGGTTAGATAGGATAGAAACTCTCTCCTAATGAGCGATGGCCACTCTTCATGCTGTTATGAATCGAGTGACCTTTACCAAAGAAGAATTGCTTTGCACCGACAGCAATTATCTGCACAGTGGAAACTTATTTGAGAAAAGTTTATTTTTAGGCATGAGAAGTGGTTGGGTCGACATCAGTTCTTTGACATGTTCTCTGGCATAGAAGATCTTAAGTATTTATTGCGTTGGGCAGCAAAGAGCTGCCAAAGCCTCCTCGTGTGGTGTTGAAGTGATTGTAGGATTTGTTGAACTGCAAACACCTGAATGCTTGGAGGGATGCCTGCCACATTAGGAGGTTAGTAGCATAGATATAAAACAAGTTATGTCATGTTTTATATCTATGGTTAGTAGCCTGAAGGGAAAACCAGGTTTGTGTCCAGTAAGTACTCAAGATTATAGGAGAGGGCGATATTAACAAAATCTTCTATCGCGGTAATTCTACATTACTATAATATGATGGAAAAACAGGTGGGAATGTACATTTATATAATGCTATTATAGATTAGTTATGATGATTGACTTGTGAGCATTGTCCACAATGGCCTAACGCAGCTAGAGATAAAAAAAATAAAAGGATATATTATAATTAGGATATTATCTGTGACATTCTGGTTTCACATTTTGCTTTTGGAATTTGTGCTTCAGTTATTGAGTTCATTGAGATTAGATTAGTGATCTAATCTAATCTCAATTAGTTAACTTGTACCTAAACTTGTTATACATCATCAAATCCTGTGTAATTTTAACAATAATGTTCTTGTTATTACACTAAAGGTCAGTCCTAGTGAGAGAAAAGTTATCGTTGGTATGATGTCATACATATTCTATTTGTCTAAAGAGGGAGGAGGAGTCTAAATGATGATTTACATTAAGCCAGAATAGAAATAGACGACCTGCCCATTAATTGATTTCCAATGAAAGCTCTTCCTGGAGTTACATCTTTAATTCCGGATGGATGGATGGATGGATGGATGGATGGATGGATGGATGGATGAGACATGGAGCAGAATATCAAATAAGATCACCGGTCCTGGACCCTGAATCCCAATGAGGGGCTGGATCTGATGAACGCTGGAGATGAAAGGAGGGGGGGCAGGTGAGGGAGCATCATCAATGCAGCACTGAAATGACAGCTGAAAGCAGCTCTGACATGAACAGTTTTGTTGACAGCAACAAGATGATGGGTTAACAGAGGACATCTTGGAATCAGATAGGTTGACGTGAACAGTGACAATGCGCTGATTGAGTTGGCAGCATGGGGATCATTCATATGCATAAATATGGAAAGTGCAGAGCATGAAAAGTCGGCCTAATTGAACTTTGATTAAGCTTCATTTCACACAACCTAACTGCATTATAACCATATTATTGTGTTTTTGTTCAGTGGTGGAAGACCAAAGATGTTTTTTACTTAAGTAAAAGTGGAAATACTCAAAATGTCATGTCATTTTTAGCTGTATTTTCATTACAGTCATTATTTTCTAATGTAACATGTCAATGCTATCAAATGTTTTGCCACGAATTTCTGCTTGCATCATATTTCAATAATTTCAATAAAAGTGTGTAGTCTTTTAAAATGTTCATCTGCAAAGTAACTACACAGCTGTCAAATAAATGTAGCAGAGTAAAAAGTAATGTGTACTCTGGAATTTAGTATAAGTGTAAAGTAGCATACAATTAAAATACTCAAGTAAAACATAAGTAGGCTACCTAAGAATTAAGAACACTTGAGTTCACCATTTAGCTACATGACATAGGCTAGGCGACAAAACCTAATGCTCTTTATCACTACCCACTTTACAGCAAACTGTTTTGCCCATGGCAGGATATCATCAGCACAATTAGTCTAGTTTTAGTATTAAGTTATTAATAATTAGTTAGTAGTGCAGTATTGAGTTGCCATGGTGACCTGGGCTACCTCATTTAAAAAAGGGTCGTCTTGTTGATGTCGTTATTAACTCCAAAGAAAGCAGCCTGGCCCGCTCCACTGAAGGTCTGCTGGACGTGTAAGTAGGCAATTATTTGCTGTAACGTTAGTAGTAACATAGCGATATCTCATAAGGTGATAATGTTGGTGCATTCAAGTGAGCTCATGTTTACCGTTTTTACGAGCCACTCCCACTGATAACGTTAGTATTCACAATTTCGAGGTTTTCAGAATGGTTGTGCTGTCACTCTAACGTTAGCTATACTAATGTTTTCAAAAATGTCGAGGCAATAGAAGTTACCTTTTCAGATTATATATTTATTTATTAAATTGGCACAAAATGTGGTACATAGGCTAGCTAGCTACATTTATGGTTGACAGACGAGTAACGTTAACTTTTCATCCAGCACAACACCAGAAGGTTCGCATCGTTGGTTCAGACGGACATGTCTGGACATATAGCTAGAATGAATGACATTTTTTATTAATGTATTATTTATTATTTATTATTTATTTAACACTTGAAATGATAAAGGAATTTGCAGATTAGCTACAAGGTAGCGTTAGCTAGTAGCCTACAAAATGTAAGCCATACCATGGTGTTTTATTTTTACCTGTTGAGACTTCTTAAAAGCTTTTTTTTCTTTTCTTTTAAACAGCGTGAACAAGGATGATCTTGGGCAGATAATGAGAATAGCCTAAATATGGAACACAATTTAAATAATACCCTCACAACTAAAACTAAAAGGTTTTAATTGAAATCAAACACTATTACTAATAAATTGACATTCATGTTCCCAGCACAACAGGGTGAATTGTAATACCCTGACTTATAATTTAGCACTCATACTACTTTGGTTTATGACCAAATAGCTGCAAAACAAATGACATTCCCATACGGCCTCATATTATTAGGTGTAATTAGCAAATGTTAGCATGCTAAAGCTACACTATGGTGGTGAGCATTTTAAACATTATGCCTGCTAAAAAATTAAGCAGAGCCTTATATTGTCCTTGTTCCTACCTAGCACACTAAAATGCAGAAAAAAACACAAAATTATTAACTATTTTTGAAAATTATACAATAGGAAGCCCATTTCTTATTGTTTTTCATCACCTAGCAACAGTGTTGTCATTGGACCAGGCAAATCCTGTTCAACTACAGCCTTAAGGCTGCTAGCCTGGGGGTGACCTCTAGCTCCCCCAGTAGAGAGTGCGCCCCATGTAGGCTGAGTCCTTTGCAGCGGTCCGTGTTCAAATCCAACCCTTTGCTCTGATCATCCCCCATCTCTCGCTCCCACCTTTCCTGTCTATCTACTGTCACTAACAAACAAAGGGAAAAGCCCCAAAAAGTAATCTTTAAAAAAAATAAAAAAGGCTGCTAGTCTGTTTTTTTATTTTTTCAAACACCTAGTGGGGAAAAAAAGAAATGAATGAAACTTTACAATTCAATGTAAATCATGGTTTAGGTTTCAATCTCTGGTGATGGAATCTGAATCATTCTGTGGCCTTGTTGGCATTTGTGTAGCACTTTATATGTGCCTGTAAATCGCTTTCTTACTAACCTTACAGTTATATGTTGTTGTTGGACTCACAGGCGGTTACAGATCACCACAGACAGATGAATAAAGGTAAGTGTTTTATTTACAAGGTGAAGTTAAGTCCACACAGTTTCAGACGGAGTAGTTGGAGTACTGTGACAAAAAGACTTGTAAACCGGGGCAGCCTCTAGCTCACCCAGTAAGAGCGTTCGCCCCATGTAGGCTGAGTCCATTTGCAGTGCTGCGGGTTCAAATCCGACCTGCTGTCCTTTGCTGCGTGTCAACCCCCATCTCTCTCTCCCCCCTTTCCAGTCTATCCACTGTCATGCTGTAATAAAGGGAAAAGCCCCCAAAAAAACTTAAACAAGCTGTTACTTGAAACAAAAGCATAAAATAGATTTTATAGACTTAAATTCTAAGTGCAAAAGTTGGCCGTGGTTCTCTACCACTTGATAGGAATAATCTGGGGACGAACATCAGGAAACCAGGAGTCTTGATGCAGGATGGTTGATTGGAAAAGACTGCCAGGTGTGTTGATTGGCAATGATCCTCAGGTCAGTCACTCAGCCTTATGCTGCGTTCATAGACATCGGAAAAACATTTTTCCGAGTGAAAACGTCAGCATTCACGTCACTTCCTTTGGGAATTAGAGGTGGGAAACTCAGGCTAGATTTCGCTAACCGAGTTTCCCAGTTGGTGACGCGTTGTTGACAACTGACCTTTCATATTTCAATGAACAAACGGCTCTGCCAAGAAACATACACAGACATAGTGGCCCTTATTTATCAACCTAACGTAGAAACCAGTGCAGATATGAGCGCAGAAATCATCTTACGACAAGCTTCACGTGGGATTCATGAAACGTTCGTATCACACCAATCAGAGCGTAAGAATGGTCGTACATTGATAAATGCAGCGGCTGGAAACAATCGTAATTTAAATATCACGCCCTAATATATTCTCGGTTTTGAGGCCTCACCCCTACAATTTACGACATGGCGAGACGTAATCCGGCTGAGAAACGACACTTTTCAGAGGTGGAGATTGAAACCCTGATATCTCAGATTCATTTGCACTAACGTGTGTACTTTATGGCAGCCTGAAAACTGGTATTAAAGGCTGTAGAAAGAATGCGGAATGGAAAGAGATCACTGATGCGGTCAACAGTGTTGCCGTAGTAAATCGGACTCCAGCTGAAGTTTATTTAATTTATACATCCTTGACATATGTATTCTATAGTCCTAATAGTAATATAAAGGCTTCTATTGTAATATCTTAGGCCTACATGTAGGTGTACTTATATTTAAATAAACACATGGTAGCGGAGTTTATGCAGTGTCGTTTATTTTACTCGTGTTTTTTTTTCATGAGTCAGAACGAGGAAACAGCTGAGGGAGAGCGCGTGTCCTCCGTCCCCCGTGCTGGACCACCACCTCGACCCTGTCTCCTGACAGCAAAGGGGCTGGAACAACAAGCCGAAATAACTCGGTCAATGGCAGACATAAATCGTTCACTTGAAAGAGAAACAAAAACCTGAAGAATAAATAAAAATGTTGTGCATCGTCATGTTTCCTGTATTGAATATCGTTGCCAAACATAACACTATAGGCTACCTTTTAAAAGCGAGGAATAATATCCTGTCTCCTTCGCCCCAGTTGGGGCTGTGCTGGACACTGCTCTCTGGGCATCGGGTCATCTGGCTCCATCACTACATTTATGGCACCGTGTTTTCCTGCGCTATGTTGTGCAGAACCCCAAAAGGCTAAAACAATGTTGCAGACCGGCACATAGAGGTCTTCTAAAAGAGCCAGATCTGCCATTGCTGATAAGTGATCAACTGATGACTTCTTCTTGCCCTGTTCAACTGATTATATGCTGCACCGCGAGTACGTGAGATTTTTTACGCTCACGTTCAAATTGATAAATGCCGAGCTTTGCGTAGGAATCGGCGTCACCCGTCCTACGCCTGTTTTAAGTCGTACGCACGTTTCATAAATGAAAACAAATTATTCATAAATAGGCCTATGTATAAAAACCCACACCTTATCCGTGTCCTTTTCCGTTCGTTGTCCTGCAGATAACACAAACAAACACCTGTTGATGTGCTGTTTAGTATGCTCGCATAAGAAAACAGCAGCAAATCTTTTGTTATTGTTGCCTCCATGTTTTCCCACGCCTGATGCTCTAGGCTACGCCCAGCCGTTGGTGGCAGTCATGCAACAAGTTGTTATTCCAAACGCCAATATAACTGAAGAAGAACACGCATCCCGACCATGTGAACGCTGGCAGTCGGAAAAACAACATAATCACGGGGGCGGTCCCTGTTATTCCCAGGTGGCATGAACGCAGCATTAGAAGCCCAATAAGGTGCTGCCCCCAAACGGACAAACAAGTACAGACACACAAAAGGGAGGGGAAACACAGGAGGAAACTGATAACAGATCAGCGCAACAGCCCTGACTGACACCATTATTTAACAGTGGTTACTGCCAATGCTAATATGAGGAGGCTAGTCTACCTGCAGTTACCCTGGATGAACCACAGAGTTGAGTGTGTCAGTGTCTTTGAAAGTGCATCAGTCTTAATGTCTTTTGATTTGTTGCTGCGCCGCATGATCAAGATCCCAGGGATACATTCTAGCAAAATCAACAGTGACAGCCCCTGAGCTTTTGCTCAATGTGTGACTGACCCCTTATTAAACCTGATTGATTGTCAACTTGTAAGCCCTGTTCCCCCAAGTTATTGTCAGGGGTTTTGTAGTTCCTCCAAAGAACTAGCAGCATCTCAAAAAGCAAGTATAAAAAACACAAAAACCACTGAAACAAAATGTGTACATTGTAGGGCTGCCACCTCTTAGTCGATTAGTCGACTAATCGGTCGTTTTGGCCTTAGACGACTAAGATTTCTTTAGTCGATTAGTCATTTTTTATGCTTATTCATGCTTAATTACTTATTTCCAAGAAACTTCTGAGCACATTTATGGTAAACACAAGATTTAAAGTGGTGCTTTTGCAGGATTAATTGTGGAGAAACTCAGTTTCACAGATGGTTAATTAACTACATTTATATTGTGCTTTTCTAGTCTTAACCACCTCTCAAAGCGCACCGCTCTGTCAATTAAATCAACTAATCGATTAGTCGACAAAATCGTATAAGTGTTAGTCGACTAAGAATTTCTTTAGTCAAGGACAGCCCTAGTACATTGCTCATATTCTTTTATGAGGCAGGTAGCTCAGGGAGTATAGTTTTTCAGATTAGGTGTAACCAAAACATGAAAACTTCAGAACGTCTAAATTACTCATTGGAAGGAGTGCTGAAGGGATTTATTGATTAGTCAATTGACAAAATGACTCACCAATCATTTTAATAAGTGGTTTTGAAAGATTATTTTTGGGGCATTTTTAAGCCTTTATTTGTAGACAACAGCTGAAGACATGAAAGGGGAGAGAGAGAATTACAGGCAGCAAAGGGCCGCAGGTCAAAGTCTAGCTGGCGGCCGCTGCGTCAAGGAGTAAACCTCCTCATATGGGCGACTGCTCTACCAGGTGAGCTACCCAGGCACCCCAATAACTGCTTCTAGCTTTTCAAATGAGAATATGTGATGGTCTTCTTTGACAGAAAAAGTAATGGTTTCGGACTGTCGGTCTGACAAAGAAATCGATTTGAATGTCTTTTTTTGACATTTTATAGACAAAACAATGTATTGGTTAATTGGCTCCCTAATAAGAAGTCAATCTCACTGCACCTTTATCCTTCAGTGACAACATATACAATTTCATCTCAGGTGTGTTCATGTGTCGGTGTTGTTTCTGTCATTGTAAACCTTTTGTCGATCCATTGATTTGACTTGACGACACTTTGAGTATGCAGAAAAGAGAAAAAGAAAGATCTTAAATTAAGATTTAATACACACAGCATCACCAAACACAATAAACAAGAACATTAATTTGGGGAAAAAGAACCCTCAAATGGGCATGAGCAAACTAAGTTGTCTATATGAATGCCTCATACTAATGCAGTACAACCATGCATCAGACTTTCACCCAGGTGCCTCAGTCAGTACTCCCTATCACATTTATTACAATTGTGAAGTAGCAAATTCAGGTACTTGACCTCCTGCATGATTAATACAAGTGTCTCCATGTGAGAAGTCTGCTTTATGTCAATTCCCTTGCATACCCAAAGCCTGCAACAGGTGCACTGCTCTCTTCAGTTGCATTATGTTAATAACAAGAAACCTGCATTCTAATAAATGCAAAGTAATTACAATGTGCAATGCTACTGACTGATTTATGAATATTAATGGCATTCGACAACTCACTCTGCATTTATTTCCTGGAACATAGGTGTTATCAAGGGAGAAGAAATTTGCAAAGAACTGTTTGAAATACTGTATACAAACAGCTATTGGCAATGTACCTTGCATATATTTTCCTGTTTGGCTATGTATTTTTCTTACTCCTGTGGATAATTAGTCAAATGTGGGTAGTGTCATGTGGAGATATTTCCAGTGAACTTTTCCCAGCCAGCCATCTACAACATCAATGGTAAATGTAAAGCTTTTTTTGTCTCAGAATCAGAGAGACAAAATAATCATTCCATGATCTAAAAGGAGCAGGGAGAAGAAACAAATCGTATATTACCTGCCTTCTCAACACAAGTTACAGTACATAAATAAACTACCACATATGGTCTGCCAATGCAGGTTGAATTTCTTACTAAATTTATACTTAACGTTTCCTGGGAATAGGCTAATTATTTGAAAAGTTAATGCAGGATTTTATAAGGGCAGAAATGCAGCAATGCCCTTAAAGACCTCTTTTTTTCCCACACCACGTCAAATTATAGTACATCACAGAAGGGACTGACTGCCTCGATGCGACCGTAATAGTTGGCAGTGAGTCTGAGCGCTTGGGATTTACTGGGTCTGACTAGTTTTACATTGGCAAATAATACTGAAAAGACCTTTTCACAGATGTAAACATAAACATTCTGAATGGACCCAAGTTGATTTCCTGTTGCAGTGTATGTGAATGGCATCAACTGACAGGAAGTTAACATGGGGCCATGCTGTTGCCTAGCAATGGAATTCCATTGAAATGGTCTATAGTCTTTTTTTACTGTATATCTTCAGCTGATGTTCTGTTCTTGTTTTTTTTTCTCATTTTCACTTATGTGTCCCAAGATAATTTGACTGCAGTATTGTACTTCCTCTAGTCCCACATTTACTGTACATACAATACATCATGTGCTTCAATAGACTTCACAAGATTAGGCCCACCATTTACAAAAGTAGTGGACTTTTATCACACTATTAAGAGTTTCCCATGTAGCCTTAATGTTATTTTTTTGTTTCCTTCATCTTTTTAGTATATTCATTCTTGTCTTATTATCACTGTCAGCTTATTTTATTATGCCTTGTATATCATTTCAGTGGATTTAGTTCTAGATTTCATGAAATCTCTATATAAAGATTTACAGGCTTTTTGCAAACTCTTGTTTTCCACACTATAGGGCAATTCTTATCACACAGTGATGTTCATAATTTCAAAAATGAATCATGCAACATTCACCTCCTCTACATATACTCCCCTCCAATCCTCCTCTGAAAAGTCCCTTCTGAAATTAGTCACATCTGTCAACATGGCATCATGACTTTGCGTATACATACACACCACTTTCTTAAAGCCAAATGGCGTGTTATCTGTATGCATTTTGAGCTTTCCACGTGTTTGTCTACACTGTATACAGTGGATGTAAACGTCTTATCGCGAGAACATGCCGTACTATCGCGAGAACAACGTCACACGTGTGTAGAAAAAAATAAAAATAAAAGGTTGGATTGAGGTTAGAAGAACATTGGGAAAGGCTTTAGTAACACAAAAAAGGACAAAAACATGACGGTGACCAACGTCACACGCTTAGGAAAACAATCAACGGTTGGGTTTAGGAAAGAAACATTGGGGAAGGCTTAAAAAAAGAAATTAACAAAAAAAACATTTGAAAAACGCCAGATGCAGGACGTGATCCTGGTTCTCCTGGGTGAAAGTCCTGTGTTTTACTAATCCACCACCCCAACCAGCCTCCCTCTGGGGACTTACGTCCCTTCATACTACTCGCTACGGCAAAAATTCACACGTAATGTAGGTCAATGGCGGCCGAACGGCGTTGATAAACGCACTGAAAAGCCATTATGCGTCTTGATAACACGCAAAAACGGCATACGAATTGGCGTGTCATACATACGCCACTTTATGAGACCAGTCTGCATCTGTTGTTAACCTAACAAATTTAGGCCTTTTTACTTTCTTATCTTTCTTGGGTTGACACTCATACATGATTATTTGTTTTATATATTAATAGCCGACTTTGAACAATAATCGCAATCACATTTCATGTAATACTGATGTACAATGAAATTGTGTGACCATACTGTGTGCTCCAGACTGAACTGTGGCTTGGCAGTTATCATAAATGTCCCAGGAGGTTGATAGCAAAGTCCCGATTTAGAGCATTGATTGCAGAAGTCCAGCATATTTCCCAGCTCAGTAAAGTGAGACCCTTTCGATGATTTTCTTCACTATTTCACGTATTGCATTTTTTTTCTGGCTGTCAGCGGTGCAGAGAAGGCCGCCAGCGAGATTGCATCACTGTATTAAGTCATAGGGAGTACAGATACTGCAAGAAAAGTAGAGGCAGAGTCTAAAATCTGGTGAAATTCTCTTTGTATTTGCTGACAGCACAGCAACTATGCAGGAACGGCTGGCTATAACTTAATTAGCCTTGTGGCTCTTATCAAACCTTTAAGTCCTATTAATTAATGATGGAGTAAACCTGTTTAAAACAAAAGCCTGTACCAAGCAGCATGCATTATCATATTGATAAGAGTTTTCTTTGAATTATATTTTGTCTTATTTCATTAGGGCTGAAGTAGAGACACAATCTCAGCAAGTGTGTGCATGGCAAACAGGTTTTCAACATGTACCTTTCAGCTTAATATAATGCCTAAGGACATATGATTAAACACAGTTAGATGTACTCCTGTATTGCAAACATGCACACACTGACGTGACATTTAATTATGTTGTCCACAGTGGATGTTGCACATCCTGAAGAAGTGTTATTAGCTACGACAGTGATGTTAAACAGCAGGAACTCTAAACTAAACTACAAGCTGTTGATTTGAATCAGTGTTTCAGCTGTTTTTTTTATTATTAGAATTTGGGGCATACACATGGGTGAATGTAGTTCACCCGCGTGTGTTTACTAGTCAGTTCTTTGTTTCAAGAAATGCAGGTTCCCATTCTGGGATCATCTTTTAGCACCAACATTAATCAACACTTTGACTTGTAACTTTCACACTTTCCTGAGCTTTTGGCAAATAAACGTGACCATCATTTTTATTTGTTTAAAAACATTTTTTTTGCTTTCCAACAAAGTGGAATCAATCATCCTAGATATGAAGCATATGTTGGTTATCCAATTGAAAGTAATTTGGCACTCAAGAGGAAGAAAGAATACAGTGAGTCTGCTTCTCTGCATTGTTTTGCCCAATTATGATCAAAACTGCTCAAGAAATAAACAAGTCTTCGCTGTAATTTTTGGCACACTTGCAACAAAATCCTCTAGTGCCACCATCAGGCTAGTGTTGATTGAAGACCCATTTCACTTTTATAGGTACACACTATGGGTAAATTAAACAATCTGTGTTGCGCCACCATTACTATAAACTCCTATTTTGGCCCTTTCTTTCTTGTGTTTTGTTTAAAATCTAATCAAGTGGATATTTATGAAATTTATTTAAAGTTTTCCGCAAAGATGAGTTGCTATAAAACAAATACATGGTGGACAGAATATAATGTTTCAGTCTGATTCATACTATTTTCACGCAAACATTCAGAACCCACATAATGGTCTTGATGTGATACGTAGCACAGGCTCACAGGCTCTTGTATTATAATAATTTCATAAAACTTTAATATATTTTATATGTTTTAAAAGGTCTGTGTAACTTTGTAGTAGGTCTTCCTTAATGCATAGAGGTGCAGCATCCTCCTGTTAGCTGGAGTGAGGCCAGAAAGGCCCCATAAGGATCCTGTGCATTAGTTGAAGAAAATACTTCACTGTGAACAAATTCATTTTATACGGCCTTATCACATGTCCTCCTATACATCTGACTATAAAATAGTTGTGTCTGTATATTTTATGAGATCTGTGGGGCATACTGCTGTCCAAAGAATATAGGTGATAATGTTATTTTTTACATTAATTGTAATGGGAAATAGTGAATCTAAGCAGATGGTAAGTTTGGGCATGGGAGCCTCAGGGAGATACTTTCACCCAAACCCCAGACACAATGTGGATGTCGAACTGAGTGCTCCGTGTTCGTTCATTTGTTCATTGCTGCTGCACTTAATATGTATTTTTCAGGATTTCTGTACTGTTTTTGTGGTACCAACCTTTGGGGCATAACATTTATGATAATTGGGCTTGTTCATCAATCACAATGCAAGCATTTTGCCAAAGATTGAGTTTCTTGTGACAGTCAGTGAATAGCTAAAACATCCCTGCAGTTGTGTCAGGAACATCATTTATTGCAGACCTATCTAACTGGGACTCAGTTTGCAGCTGACAAAAGCCCATATCACAATTCGTTTTCCAATAATGGGGAATGTGTAAACAAGCCTTATTTTACTTGTGGGCAGTGTACTAAGCTGGATGCATTTTTGCCTACTGCTAAGTTACAGCTATATTGTTGTTTTGGATTAGCTTTATGTGTTGTGCACGGCAGAGGCTTATAAATTGCCATTGCTTCACTTTGGCCCATTAGGAGGTGTAGCTGTTATTTGTGTAGCACACTGAGCTTAAGGTCTTTATCATGTACATTAGGATAACCTCAAGTCACTGTAGAGGGTTTACTATTTATTTGGCAGATTTGTTTTCAGTCTAACTCCTCCATGCCTCTGTCCTACAATGGCCGAGACGGTTCAACACAAACACAAAAGCCACAACACAAATACATAAGGACAACGGCAGTGAGTGTGTGTGACAAACGGAGCCGGAGGAGGAAAGTTCTTGTATGTTTGAGTAAGTGAAACATGGTTCCTGGCTAATTATGTTTACTGTCGCTATGTGATTGTCACAAATAAGCAATGTTGTTCAATATCTTTTTTATTTTCATATGTATACTCTGCCATTTAGGCTACGAAGCTACAGCTATAACATTATCTAAATGGTGCCCAGTGTCTTTTACAGTTTTTTCCAATTGTTAAAACACAGTTTTGCAAACTAGGCTGGTTTTTATCAAAATACTTAACACAATTCACCAAACCACACACCCAAACTGCAAAATACCTCATATATCCTGTAAAACGAAGCACTGCAACCAAAACTACATATAGCATTATCAAAATCACACGTCATTCATATTACCAGATTATTGTCTAACCAACTATGTTGGGCATAATGAAAAGCACTCTCATCTTTAGTATGCTTTGCCATAATACTAAAATAGTTCAAATTGTAGAAAATTTGTTCACATGCACAGAAATATTTGCAGATACACACATCTGCTGTTGAAACTTTTTTATTTTTTATTTTTCACCAAACAAGTCAGTGCAACATATGCACAGCAGATATATTTAAATTGGACTGAACAAAAATATGCTCACAAACATTGCTCACACATGTTGGCCAATAAGCTCATGTAGTGTCATTTTGAATGGCAGTGTTTTGAAATGGCAAACATGTGACTTTATGTCAGATTGTTGTGTCTTATGCAGAGAACCGTGTTCAGTGCATTTAAAAAGTGCCATTTTGAATTGCAAAATGTGTGTAAAGCAGAAAATGTGTTTAGACTTTATAGACTTGAGAAGAGGTTTTGCTCTCTGTGTGTCTGTTTAAATAATTGTGCAATGCAGGTCATTTTAGTGTGTTAGCAATTGGAAAAAACTGTAACGCACGAGTGCTACGTTTAAAGTCTATAGTTTGCCATGTTTAGTGAAGCTGTTTAAATCACACCAATATTATAGCCCACTGTTACGTGCTTAACTTGTTAACTGTATCTATCTGGTTATTGATCAGCTCCCAGCGGCAAATTCCCTCTATATGGTTGGTTGGGAAACTGTGTGTGTGTGTGTGTGTGTGTGTGTGTGTGTGTGTGTGTGTGTGTGTGTGGTTACGGTAAACAGATGTTTAAAGTGAATGCTAATTGTGTTACCTTCAATATGCTGCCTATTATACAGTGTTAGGGGCGTAATATGTCATACATACACACATACGGTCTATGTTCAAGGTCATACACGGTTGGTCTGAATGAAATAAACCCAGAATTTTAACCATGACCTTGCTTCGTGCTTACTACTGGAAAATAAAATAAGTAAATAAATAGAATTCAGACTGTGGACTGAATATTTACACCATTATTACACCAATATTTAAAGCCATATAAAGGGTTTGTTCATAGACTGTATATTACCAATTGTACAGTCTATGGTTTTGTTGCATGTCCTCAGTCTTACCCTACAAATAGGCACACACACACACACACACACACACACACACACACACACACACACACACACACACACACACACACACACTTTCCTTCGTAGCCTAAATAGCAGAGTATACATACATATGAAAATACAAATATATTGAACAACATATATACATAACTTATTTGTGACAATCACATAGCGACAGTAATCATAATTAGCAAGGAACCATGTTTCACTCAAACATACAAAAGCTTTCCGACAGCTCATCCGACAGCTCTGTTCATTCACTTCCACTGTCGCTTATGTGTTTGTGTTGTAGCTTTTGTATTTGTGTTGTAGCTTTTGCGTTTGTGTTGTAGCTTTTGTATTTGTGTTGAACCGTCTCGGCCACCGTATCTGTCAACAGGGTAAACAAAGCATGATTACAATGCTACAACTCTGCTAGCCAGTGAGAGCATTTTTATTAGCACCAGCAGCACAGCTTGATACTTCTAGGCTAGAGTCTTAGAGCAAGATCAAAAACCTCTTGTATATTGCATTTTGAGGTGTCTTATTTGGTGACATGGTCAAGGCCTCTGTTAGGTGAAATGTTTGCGTGTTCCGAATGCAAGCCAAAGTTCTGTACATCCTTTAAAACGTTGCAACACAGAAATAGCTAGCACAAGAACATCTGAATCCACAGTACAAATCAATTTTGTCGGATGGCCGTGGACCATGGACAAACGTCCTGCTATCTGCCTCCTCATGACAGCATGGAGGACAAATCCTGAAGGTATATGTCAACAGGGTAAACAAAGCAGGATTACAATGCTACAACTCTGCTAGCCAGTGAGAGCATTTTTATTAGCACCAGCAGCACAGCTTGATACTTCTAGGCTATAACAAAACATCTGAAGCCCCTCTTCATGGTTTCCTTTTCTTTTTGTTTATGGCCTCCAAATTTCTAAACCTTGTCCTTTGCTGGATAAGCTAGGTAATTTGGTATTCATTATTATCAGAATATGACAGAATATACACAATATTCATTCAAGTTATCTGACTTTTAGACTGGCATATGCATGGATTGGTGCTATGTTTAGGTTTATACTGTATATAGTGACATGCAAATACAAGCACACCCACACTGTCAGTCACTGTTCTGTCTTAGAGCAAGATCAAAAACCTCTTGTATATTGCATTTTGAGGTGTCTTATTTGGTGACATGGTCAAGGCCTCTGTTAGGTGAAATATTTGCGTGTTCTGAATGCAAGCCAAAGTTCTGTACATCCTTTAAAACGTTGCAACACAGAAATAGCTAGCACAAGAACACCTGAATCCACAGTACAAATCAATTTTGTCGGATGGCCGTGGACCATGGACAAACGTCCTGCTATCTGCCTCCTCATGACAGCATGGAGGACAAATCCTGAAGAGGTGGTTGGCATATAACTGCATTAACATCTTTAATAAGAAAATAGAACATTTACAAATAATTGTAAATAAGCAATCAAATGTATGCAACAGAACTCGTTATTTTACATGTTAGCAGAATCTGCTTTGTTAAAGTGCTCATATTATGCTCATTTTTAGGTTCATAATTTTTTAGAGGTTATATCAAAATAAGTTTATATGGTTTAATAAAAAATAATAATAATAAAAACATTTTTGTTGTACTGCACATTGCTGCAGCTCCTTTTTTCACTCTGTGTGTTGAGCTCTCTGTTTTAGCTACCGGGTAAGGCATCTCACTTCTGTTCCATCTTTGTTTGGAGTCGCACATGCGCAGTACCTAGGTAAGGAGTACCTAAGTAAGGACTACTAGCCAGTCAGAAGCTGAGTATGAGGGCGTACCACGCTAGCGGCTAGGTGAGCATTATAACGTGTGTTACAAAGTGACGCATGTTCGTCACGGAAGTAAAGGCTGGACTACAATAGAGCTGTTTGGAGCAGTTGGTGAACAGAGTTTTCTGTTGGAGATGGTAAGTCTTATAACATGCACAAAAAAGATATATAACACAATAAATGAAAGGGGAAAAGCCAAAAAGCATAATATGAGCACTTTAACGTTCATTTGTGTGCTAAAAGTGTGATTCAGATACCTGTTTCTCCAGCAATGGGAGTGAAGAGAGAGAAGAAAAAAAACAAACTGTAATCCGTTTACTGTGGATGACTGCAATTGATGATGATTTTCACATTTAGTTGGGCATATATCATGGTTAGTAAACAACCCAGAGTTCTGCCAAAGTTTAGTATCACTTTAACTGTGAATAGATCCCGGTGACCCTGAACTTTATCAAGCAATATCTCTGTCAATTGTACTGCTAATGAAAAGAGAAATTCACCGATGGGAAACTGAGGATCTTGCCATTCCAGCACAAAGCAAGGGGGTGAAGGGGGCATTTTTCTCAAGTTAAAGGCTTTTAGCACCCCAAAAAAAACATGTCTGTCATTTGACATCTGATCTAATCAGCTTGAACATACCTTGGCTATCACCAAGAGTAATAAACTCTTTTCTCTGCAACACTCAGGGCTTTTTAGGGGTCAGATTTGCAGTGCCTTGATATCTATATATCAAACATAAAAACCCACACCTGTGTCAAATGTGTTGCTGTTATCGCAAAATGCGCTATTGTTATTAATATTTAAACCTAGCTGCCCCACTTTAAGTAAAGGATCTGAATAGGCTAGCCTACTTCTTCCAACACTGATAGTAGGCCTAGTGACTCTTAAAACGAGTGGGGGGGAAATATATTTCTCGCACAATTGTAACGTCTTAATTGAAACTTTAGTGTGCTAAAAGATGCACAGTTGCTTCCTCCTCATGCGAGTGTTTTTCTCTGATATTCTTCCTGTAATTAGTAAAGACACCAGTCACCTTTTATGTGTTTACCAAGAGGGTGGGCCAATCAGATTCCAGTAAGAGCCGTGGACCCGCCCATGCCCCGAGGGTTTACTTCCTCCCCGTTTTTCCTGTTAATACGGCGACTGTTGAGCACCGTCACCGGTTGGCGGAGCCACTCAAGTGATGTCATGTCAGGAATTCCTCTCCCTGTAGGGCTCCGTGTGACGATCATGCTTCAGACACTGCTGGGAGGAAGCTGCACGTACTGTATACACGTGAGCCGTCATCTACCATGTTTCCTGACGGTGTTTTCATCTGAACCCCGCTCCGCTGCTGGAGGTGATGCGTCTGTGTGGTTGTGGAAAAGAAGTTAAGGTTTAATGACAAAACTTAGAAAAGAGAACATGGTCAACTGCATCTCCATCTGCATTTCCTGCTTATAAACACAAGATCAGAGAGCTGTACTGCTACAAACCAGGCCGACTTGAATGTAAGTGTGTTGTGAATGAGAACTTCTGTCTATTACCCTTGCGCTACAGCACTACAACTAATTTGCTGCTGAAAGTTATTGTAGTACATGTATTGTCAAGATGGTGAGACAAATTGAAAGTGATATTGATGAAGTAATCTAACCTCCAGACAATTAGGGAATATTTCTACCTAGAATAGTTTAAAAACTTTGGCAAAAAGTTTTATTTGTCACAAGTTTTGGGCAAAAGACATAAGAATAAGAATAAATTAGGAAATGTCTTACTGTATGTTCTATGACATTTTCAAATCGAGTCTGCTGACAGAGGCAGTGTTGGTTATCTTTTATCTTGAATCTTTGGAAACAATGTTGGGGGAAACAAAGAATCTGTATCTTTGAGTCTACCTTTGCTAATTTGTTCACATAACTGTACTTATTAATTTTATTTGCCCTAAATTCTAGTTTTGTTTCCTCATGTTTTTATCCTGTATCTGTTGGTATACACACGATTTTCTGTGGATATTATGTCACTTTTTGTCTGATGAAAGTGACGAAAAGTGATGAAAGTTCAGAAAACTGTATTTAATGCTAAAACACAGTATTGGGGTGAGACATTACAAGAAAAGGGTTCGTCTAAAGGTGAGGTTATTTGTGAGAAAATGTCTGATCCAAGCAGATGCATACAAGCAAATTTTAAGCAGATAAGGCAGATTTTTTTTATACACAATATAAATTTAATTGAGGAAAAATCACCTGCATTAACATCACATGCCAACAAGAACCTATGTGATTAACGCTGTGGAGGTAGGTCTGGCAATGCGAGAGAGTGTACACTGATACCAAAAAAATGTATTGTGTGTTTAAAGGATAAGGATATACAAGGAAATAACTTGCTGGGCAGGTTTGGACTGATTCAACAAACCTGAATGGTTCAAACCTTCCAAGCAAAAATCACAACGCTCTGAAACGTTCACAGCCATATGACAAACTTCACAGGATATACGCACCGATGGCTGCAGAAGGAACCACAAAACATCTTTTCATGCTCTTTCTCAACCCCAATGTTTGGTTCCCATCACACTTTATATATACAGTGACTATTTGTTGCAGTGTATTTCTCAGCAGAACTTATTGTATCAGTTTTCTGTTCTGTGACTCTGTGCCCCTACTGGGCTATCTGTATTAAATATCATAATTGGCCACATTCTCTGGGCAGTCAGTCTGCAGCCCACACAGCCTGGCTGACCTTGTCACGCGGGGCTTTGCCATAGAAGGGATCAGTGACAGTGTACGGACACACTGGCAGCTCAGATGTCTGCTCCCAAGTTCCTGGGGCCGCTGGCACGTCGTCTTTAAATAGATAAGCACTTAAGTTGTATGCCAGAGAGGGGCCCTGACCTCGGAACAAGGTGATTTCTCAAGTCTATCTGTGTCTCAGAGGGTGATTCAGCAAAACACTGCTTTTCTCTAATAGTTCTCTAGGTTGAGGGAAGACAGAACAGGCCGATTACTGTTTCATTCTTCATTTTGCCACTGAGAATTTAGCTATCATGTCAGCTTGGAAGTTTTTTTCTTGAAGAAAAAAAGCTTGAAGCATCTCAGAAAAAATCAACTGTAGCCAACTGTATCACCAATGCAGCAGATCAGATTGTTGCAACTGTGTGACAGTGTTGAATGTTTTTAAGAGCTCTTAAACAAATAATCGGTTTAGTCGTTTCTGCAACAATTCTAATTATAGAAGAATCATTTAAATAATTTTTCAAGTAGAAACTGGCAAACATTCATTGGTTTGCTTGTCTTTTTAGGTAGTGCAATTCATATATTTGGGTTTTGGACTGTTGGTTGGACACAACAGGCAGGTTCAAAACATCACTTTGAGTCCACTGGAAATGGTGATGGCATTTTTCGGTATTTTCTGACAATTTAGTAACCTGACTCCGCCAGATGGATTGCTTCGCATTTGCTCGGCATATCCATCTGGGAACTTTCCGTTGGAGAACTTTTGGGAAGGGGCGGAAATACTGGTTAGCTGATTGGATGAACCATCTGTCTATCACCTATGTTGGTGATAGACGGGCCAAATCAACCAATCAGATCCACGGGCGTGAAAAAATACAACCACAAGCCCGCCCCTGCTGCAGGCAAAGCATAGCTCGTTAGCTCAGCATGCAAGCAATATGTCGGTAAAGGATATTTGCCGTTTGTGTGTCGAGAATTTAGGAATAAAAGGCACCATTTCAGGTTCCCGGACCATATTCCAAAAGAAGCATCCAAGAGAAAAAAAGCATTAGCGAGCAGCTAACAGAATTAGGGCTACCGCTGTCTGAAAATACTGGTTAGCTGATTGGATAAACCATCTGTCTATCACCACCTAACCCACCTCAAAACCAACGCTGATTGGCCCGGTCGTTTGGCTAACGGCTCCAAATTTTCTCTACCTCAAGATGCCAGACTGATCTGCAAGTGGAAAACTGGAGCTCGCGAGATCAGGACGATCTCACGAGGCTAACAATTTACAGCCAGAATTAATAATTGAATAATCAAGAGGATTATCAGCATATTAATCAATAATGAAAATAATTGTTAGTTTCAGTGATTACGCCTGATCAGATCTCTGGGGTATTCAAATGTAATTAAATCTCAGATCTTCAGAAGCTAATAACAAGTTTTCATTATTTCAAAAAAAAACAAAGTAGCCCTTCAGTGAATATCTGTAGTCATATATTTGCAGGCTATTGTTACACATCTAAAATGTATTTGTGATTAATGTAATTTTGCTGTTCTCTTTCCATAAGGTCCGCCATGTTCTCTGATGCACTAGAAGCAGCGGGGCGGGTGGAGGGCCTGCCGCTGTCCTCCCCACAACCGCTACCAGAGCTAGTGGACGAGGAAGCAGAGGCATCAGTGGAGAGGGGGCCGAAGAGTCGAGGTCGCTATCGGAAAAGCCTGCAGCTTTTAAAGCCCTTCAGGATAACACATAAGTAAATGAATGAATGAATGAAGAAATTTATTTCACAAATATCACAAATAAACCAAACAAAACATCAAAGAAATGTACACATAAGTTAAAAAGCAAAACATTCAATAAACAATAAGAAACATTAACCAACATAGACATGTCTGAAAAGTAGTAGGAAGAAATATACTGTACACTTATTTAATCCTACCCCTTTTCCATAGCTCAGTAATTCATTAATTATTATTATTATTATTCTTTTTTTTTTAAATATATTTTTAACTTCCCTTCCTGACCCTTAGTACTGTGGAACACTCCCATGTAACTATATACAATTTGGTGTTTTGAATGTACAATCCATATACAGATATATATCGACATTCGTACATATACGTACATACACACACATATACTGTACATACATACATACATTAGAGCTGGGCAATATATTGATATCGTGATATGAGACTAAATTTTGTCTTAGATTTTGGATATAGTAAAATCGTAATATATTAAGTGTTGTCTTTTCCTGGTTTTGAAGGCTGCATTAGAGTAAAGTGATGTAATTTTCTGAACTCAACACACTGTTCTAGCTGTTCTATTATTTGCCTTTACACACTTTGTCATTTAATTGACATTTCTGATGATTATTTATATTTTGTTAAAACACCAATTGTCAATCTTACATTACATGTCATTTAGCTGATGCTTTTATCCAAAGTGACTTACAATTCTTACATATCAGAGGTCACACACCTCTGGAGCAACTAGGAGTTAAGTGTCTTGCTCAGGGACACATTGGTTGATGTATCACAGTGGGAATTGAACCCGGGTCTACCGCACCAAAGGCATGTGACAGATCCACTGCGCCATCACCACCACCCAACCTACAATATTGTCGCAATATTGTGACGAGGTATTTGGTCAAGAATATCGTGATATTAGATTTTCTCCATATCACTCAGCCCTAACATACATACATACATACATACATACATACATACATACATACTTACTTACATACATACATACATACATACATACATACATACTCTTTACACAAATAAATTTACATACACATATTTACATACACTCACACATAATATAATAACCCTAAAATATGTTACCACATTTCTCTATCTTAACATATAAATAAATTATTACCACATATTTATATCTTATTTCTATTTATCATATATATATATATATGTATATGTATGTATGTATGTATGTATGTATGTATGTATATATATATATATATATGATAAATAGAAATAAGATATAAATATATATATATATATATATATATATATATATATATATATATGATAAATAGAAATAAGATATATATATACACAAGACATTGCAGTTGTTAAAGCCCTCCTTCTTTCCTGTATCTTTTGAAAATTGTTGCTTTGTACCGTTTTTTTAACCGGATTATGTTGCTTTAGTTCTGTGCTCAGACGATTTCACAATTTCACACCACTGATTGTAATGCACTGACTTTTTATAGTCGTGCGAACCACTAGAACCTTGAAATTAAACCTATCCCTTAAATTATAACCCCCCTCTCTATCAAAAAATAACTTCTGAATATCTTGCTGTTTCTTGCTGTATACATGATAAGTAAAATGATATTCAAGTTCATGTGGCAACTCTCTGAATTTGGGCCAGATAAAGGCAGACGGTTTTAGGCTGGCACATCAACAGATACCCATTTAAAGACACATAGACACAAAAGTCCACATTTGTTGTGTTTGCTGCTTCATGTGCTGAGTTAAGGAGTAGCAGGAGGCCATGATAAGGGATGGGAACCCATCCCCCAGCAATAGACAGCACCATGTTTAAACATATGCCGACTGATAAACTGCCCCTAAACTTTTTTTTCTCTTTTCGCTGCTCTCTCAGATTTCTGTGAAGAGCATGCAAATTACTGTTCAAACACTGCAGGCATGATTCACCTTTCCGAGCAAAGGCGCCTCTTCTTTCTCAGTGGCCTTTGTGGGCCGGCTCCCCCAACATAGCACCTCTGTGTATGCCTGCACGTTTAGACATCTCACCCATTTCCACATCTTCTCCTCTATTCCAGACACCAGCACCCAGTCGATAACGCCGGCCTCTTCTCATTTATGACTCTGCAATGGCTCTCCCCACTGGCACTGAAGGCCTTCAAGGCATCCAGCTTGTCTATAGATGATGTGTGGGGACTGTCTTGCCATGAAGCCTCTGAGATCAACTGCCAAAGGTGATGTAACTATGGCACTGCTGAGGTTTGCCTCATGAAAGTGCCCTGCGGTGTTTAGAAAAATTCTATTTGATGCTGAAACACAGTATTGGGGTGAGACATTACTTGAAAAGGGTTTGACTAAAAGTGAGGTCATTTGTGGTTACTTGTAGTTATCTGTTATTTGCGAATTGTCACTGAACACTGAACACCTTGGGCACTGTAGTTTGCTTCTAGTCAATCCCATTTACAGCTGACATAAATAACCCTCTACCACACTAACACAACAACCAAAAATAATCTTAAACAAATGTATTATTGACCCCTATTTTAGGATATTACTGAGTCTTCTAAAACATATATTTAAGTATATATTTGTGACACATTGTTATAGCTCCAGACAGGCTGGGGAAGGCAAAAAGAGCTGAGAGACCGACTAACGTAGAGTAGAGTTGGTTATGGCCTTTGTTGACAATAATAAAAGTATAGAATATTGCAAACTCATTTTGTCTTTTGACACAGGGTGCATCCACAAGACAGTGTCTCAGGATTAGCCATTGAATCTGCTTTAGTTGAATCCCCCTACTAATTTGCAAATAATTAAATTACTAATCAATCATCATCATGTTTAAAGCAAACAAGACTACTGTTAACAATAAGGCGAAGACACGCATTGAGCTCAGGCTCAGACACGGGAAGGATAGAGTAGGTGCAGCAGGGCATTGGTTCTTTCCAAGCGGACCGCGAGGCAGTGATTGGTGGGTGTTTTTAGGATTATAGGGGCAACAGATGACAGCTCTTTTTTGCTCTTTTTTCAGGGCCCATAAGTTATGTATTGCTGTCGGGGTGTAAAGACGATTTCAGACAATATATAAAAAAATTGTATTGGAAATTACCAACCCTGCCTTTAAATCAAAGTCAAAATGGTGCTATAATCCTATAAATTAAAAAAATAAATGTAAGGTCAAAAAGTCATGTTTTTTGTTTCAAGCACCTAATTAAGCTTTTTTGTATCAGGGCATATTCAGGTAAACTGATCTGCATTACACTCCTTTGCTTTCACCCAGGGATTATTTTTCTTTTTTTGAACAAATATTAAAAAACCTTTGCTTTCCCTGCGCAAGTGAGCAAGTTCAAAGTCTTTCTTTACCAATACAGGAACGTTGTGCTGGAACGAGTGTCTGCTAAGAATAGCAGGGATTAGAGATTACAGTCAGAATTAGTGCCTTTATCGGCTATGTCATTAACTCCTCTACCTGTGATGCATGTCTCCTTGTCACATTTATTAGCGGTCATTGACTGGATCCAGGCTGGGGCAGACCATGAGATAAAAGTCACAGTTTGTGTGCCAAACCACAGCCTGAGAGATGCTTTGTAGTAATGCACTAATTCTATTAATGAACAATAAAGACTCACAATAAGCTCATTAGGGGGCATTTAGTGTTTACTGCTAACTTAAAGAAAACCAATGCTTTTTCCATTACTCACGTGCTGTCAAGTCATGGCACCATGACTTGGCAATATAGAGGAGGGTGGCTATTTGAGGAAGATCACTCTTTTATCTAGTGACAACTGTGTGGGTTGTAAATGACCAGTTCTGTTAAAAGGCTCTGGCTCACGGCCTGGAGGTTTAGTGCTGCTGCTTTGTGTGTGCTAAAGACCACATAAAGGGGAAGCAGCAGAGGAGCACAAAGCTATCACATTGGCGCGGGTGGGCGATGGTGTGCATGAGCTGCAGAGTCTGGAGACTGGAGATCTTTATTTTGTGTTTACATAGCAAGAACAGTTATGCAACCCCAATGCAAAGCAGGGATGATGGCGAGAGGGGGAATGGGAAAAGCACCCTGGGAGAGTTGACACTTGTTGGTGCTCAGTGAGGTGCGAACTTTGAACACGATGTCCTGGCCAAAACACTCTTGAAACATCAGCTTCGCTTGCCACCTGGCAAACTGAGACGATGACTGTTAGAAACATTTCAGCCATGTTTAAAAGCAAATCATTCCTCCTTTGGATCCCACACTGTTGCTCTCATTTCCATTTATGTGTGTTACCACGCACACACTTATTGTTGAGATTTTAAATCTTTGAAATGATGTTAATTATGATACAAAAAACTATAAATACACATGACTTTGGTTTTGGGCTGGGCAATATGGACCAAAAATCATATCTCTGTATTTTTTAGGCTAAATGGAAATACACAGTATATATCTCTGTATTTTCTACGAAATGGGCTGAATGTTCAGTTGTAAGTCAAAGCCACATGTGAGATTTCGGGCAACTGGCGGTTTGTATTTACTGGTCCAATGTAGCTTTTTACTGGCTCCAGGGCATCGGGTAATCCTTGTTGCTAGACCCTGTTGTGAGTGAGCAAGTCAGGCAAACGCAATGGGAGAGTGGGGCCAGGGTTTACATGGAGTGTGTGAGAGAGATGCACTCGAACGGCTTTACGGAAGAAATGGTTCATGTAACGCAACATCAAACTATATCGATATAAACGGAATTGTCTCATTCTATATCTCATTTAAAAATATATTGATAGAATTTAAAATGTCGATATACCCGCCCAGCCCTGCTTTGGATATGCCGGTATATAGTGTATTAATATTTACCATAACGTAGGTAGGGCCTATATGTTAGTAGAATTACCGCTCTTTCCATACATTGTTGATTGTTCCTTGCTTGGTGCATTAATTAATACAATGTGTTAACTCACATAGAAGTCTCATTACCGGTGACTCAAGCTGTGCTCTGTGCAGCTATCGGCCTGCAATTAATTGCAGTTTCTTAGATTCAACACCATTTGACTTCAAGTAGTAATTATAAGGCTGTGTGAGAGTCTAGTTGGTTTAATGTTCTGTCTATCTCTGATACGTTTTTAATAAAGTCATTATGCCGTAAATTACTTTTTGCAGCTGCTCTGCTGCTGCTTTATAGAGTCATTAGCAATGATGCATTTTGCCAAAAAGATATTTTACCCTCTTTGAGGGGCTTTATACTGCAATAAAGTAGTACATTAGCACATCTTCGGTAACATGTTTGGTAATACCTTTCTCAGTCTAATTATGTGATACATCATTTATAATTGTATATTGTAGGTCACCTTTACATTATTATCTGCCTCGCTATCCTAAAATTTTTCTTTAGTGATTTCCAACTGCCATGATTGCCTGCCAGACTGTTTATATCCCCCCATTGTGCTTTCGGGCAGTCTGATAAATTGGAAGCGCAATTCTACAGTTTTTAATCAACTTCATTTAAGGAAAAATAGCAAAACATTAAGTATTCTTTTCACTCATGATAATTTTACCCTTCAAAAATGTCAACTTTTACATACAGTTAATTGTTACTATAACAGCTCTTTGCATAGCATCCATGTGCGAGAGTGGTGTAAGAGAGGAAAAATGATTTTGACTAATCATTGAGAGTCATCATTCAGTAAATGAAGATCAATAACATTGTAATGATGTTCGGTTGAGCTGTGAGTTCATTTATCTTGTCATCATTTTGTGCTCCTGGTTTCTGGTTCCAGACTTGAAGCTTTGTGGCACGATGAGCTGAAAAGAAGAGGGCGAGAGGGGGCATCCCTGACAAGAGTCTTCTGGAGGTTCTGCCAAACCCGCATGCTGGTGGCCATCTTTTCCCTCCTCCTCACAATGGTGGCAGGCTTCGTTGGGCCTGTGAGTACTGTCCAAATCCTCCTTTCCCTTTATATTCCACTGATTTGGCTAATATGCCTTTCAGCATGGTCGCTGGCTTAAAGTCCCAAGTCCGGGTGTATTTTCTGAAAATCGCTTTATCCCGTTTCACGCTGGTGTGGAAATTGAAATGAAAACATACTAGGAGATTACAAAGCCTTAGATAGTGAAACCCATATTAATGCCATAGATCAACTGGTTTGTTCCCAGTCACGCTTTGGTGCCACACTTTAAATTTCCCTCCAAATAATGCCCATAGATGGCCATGATACAACAAAGAGAAGTGCAGATATTTATAAACATTCCTTATCAAAAATGTTAAGTAATCACCTTAGACTAAAGGCTAATTATGTTTGATATTCCCAGTTTACGATATTACTGAGTCTGTCCCATTGTTCCTTGTGCTCTAAGCTGTTTATTTTGAGGTGATGTTATGTGTACACTATGTGCTTGCTACTAGCCACAACTAATAGCATTAACTGGATTTAGTTCTTACACAATGACGCATGTGTCTCACATTCCTGTCTGAATTATTTAGTACATTGCTGACAAACCTGTGTTGTATATATTCTTTCTGCAGTTTAAGGACTTACTTATCTTATTTTATGTATTTGGCTCCTCACACAATGTTGTTGGTCTACTCATGTCATCTATATCAGGCCTTTAAATTAACAGCCTCTCTGTCTAACCATTCTTCCCAGTTGTCTATGCTTATTTTACTCACTTGATCTTTTCTCTCTCCTCTTTTCTCCTCTTTTTATTAAAATCGTACCCTCTCCTTTTTATCCTCCTCATCCTGTCCCACTTTATCTCTCTCCATGTCCCTGCTTTTTGTCTGTGTTGTTTTCTGCTCATTTCTGTTCTTTTACTATTTCTTCTCTGTTTAATTTACCGTCCTTTACACTCTTTTCCCCTTTCTCCCCATCCATCCCCAGGCTCTTTTGGTCCGAGCTCTGCTGGAGTATTCCCAGAGCCCAGTGAGCTGCATGCCGTACGGCCTCTCTCTGGTAGCCGGGATCTTCCTCGTGGAATTGATACGCTCCTGGTGTATGTCGCTCACATGGGCCGTCAACTACCGCACTGCAGCACGCCTCCGTGGGGCAGCTCTTACTTTTGCATTCAACAAGATCCTCCGCCTACGCAGCACTAAAGACATCAGTCCAGGCGAGGTAGGTGATATAATCCTGGAGGGGACTCATCTCCAAATTAACTAAATCATCCCCCACTGCAGGGCACTACATGCAGATGATTGAGATGGATTTAATTTCTGCTCTTACACCATTTCTGCTTAGATCTCAACAAATCCCATAGCCTGAGGGAGGGGAGGCAGTCTAGGATTAGTCATTACACAGCTTAAGAGGAATCATTGTCCAAGAAGTAAACGTGGGAATAAGGGCAACTGTATTTGGAAAAAAATATTTTATAGTCCTAGTGGTGAGGTTACAGTGCACCTTGTTGAAAAGATTTAGTTTATTGTAGATTTGATAATGCAATTAATATTGTAAATCACTGTCTGTCTACCTAGCTGGTCAACATCTGCTCCAGTGACGGCCAGCGGCTGTATGAAGCAGTGTCAGTGGGCTGCCTGCTGGCCGGGGGGCCCCTGGTGGGAATACTGGGTCTGTCCTACACTGCATACTTCCTGGGCCCCACAGCTCTGCTGGGGTCAGCAATTTTTATCCTCTTCTACCCTACCATGGTACGACTTCAGCTAAAACATCTGTAACAATGAGACAAAGGAAGTTTTGAGACTGTTGTGCAATGCTGTTGTTACAAAGACAGAAATACAGGATACTTTTACTGCAGGCAAAATAGATTAATAAACAACAACACACACCCAAACACAGACAACTGTCAGTGTTTTTAATATAATGTAAATTGCTGTCAACATCAGATGATTTATTCAGTTTCATTACAGATTTTATTAAATTCATACCAAGTAATGATCATACTCGTTATAGCAGTGACAAGCAATTTAATTACAATCATTTCTAAAAGTTTTACCAAAAGTTATGATCATACGTGACAAGCAATTTCATTATAGAAATTTCTAAAAGATGTTGCTTTATTGCTGACTCATTATTTTCTGACCGAGAACTTTCTAAAATTTGCTTAGTAGAAGACATAAGTAAAATCTTTATGTTAATTTAGACTGTTGAAGAGTACAACCAGCACTTTTTAAAAGCATCATAACTCTTTGGCTATCAATCTTCTGTCAACTTTGTAGCTGTTATTTTCAAATTACACTCAGCCTAAGTCAGAGTCTGACAGGCGGAGACCCTGGTATTGATGTGAAAGGCATTTATCACTCCGGTCGCCCGGACAGGCCTGCAGCACAGCTAATGTGATTGTGTCTGCTTTCATTTCCTCCCCTGCCACTTATTTCTCTTGTCATCATTTCCTCTTTTCCTGTCTGGACAGATGCTTGCATCGAGACTGACGGCTTATTTCCGTAAAAAGTGCGTGGCGGTGACTGACCGGCGCGTGAGGCTGATGAACGAGATCTTGGGCTGCATAAAGTTCATCAAGATGTATTGCTGGGAAGAAGCCTTTGCACAGAATATTCACAGTGAGTGGCTGTCATGATCCCCAATGACTCAGCGATATCATAATACACTGCCCATTTCATGTTTGTGGTTAGGACCGGGTAGCTTTCTAGAGATGCAAAGTTCATGCAATTAAGTGCTTTATTAGGCTTTTTATTCCCAACTCACCCAGAGTAAAGGGTCACTGCATGTGTACACCTGTCACTGTGGCAAATGAGTAACTAAATGGTCAGTTTATCACTTGAAATTAGACTTATCCTCTTTGTGTTCTGGCAAGATAACCCTGACCCTAAATCCATTTTCATTAGCTTTTGCCGTTTCAGTCTTACCCTGTTCCATCTTCTATAATCCAGGCCAGTGTGAATCCCTTGGCTTCAGGGTTAATTTGCAAGGTTTGGGGCCTTACGATACCTTGAATGACTGTCAAGGCTGCTCTACTTATCCATGAATTAGCGATGGCCTTTTCTCATGAGGCCCTTCCTGTACTGTAGGTTGTGGATAAAAATCATTTGCCATTTTTAATCATGCTTCAAATTAGCCAGGTGGGGCTCGTTTTCACTGCTGTCCTTTGATTACCTATTATAATTATAACTAATCCCATTCAACTTAATGGCCAATGAGTTCTAAAAGTTACAGTGCCATTCCCTTCAATTAATATTGTTGTTAAATTGATGATCATAGTGTTTTTGCCCTGGGTGTGTGACATTCGCTTTGTAATGCATGCAGAAACACACATAACATCCAAAGCAAATCCCATGGAGAATAACATGTACCAGGAGGAGGGAGTTCTCATATTTCACACACTGTGCTGCTGGGTCTGAATTAAAGATGCACAAGCTTTTTGTTCCAGTATTTGCACCCAGTGAACTAGGTGAACAAAGCAGCTAGCGGTGTGCATTTGAGAGATACAAATATGGAGGAAGGGAGGCAGGATTTGGGCATTAGACCTGTGCAGTTATCAAGGTTCAGCAGGTTTTGAAGCCCTTTTCATACCACGTATGGATGTGGGGCCCTCGTCCTCCCTCTTGTATCTATTTCTGTCCACCCGCTGTGTACTGTTTAGAGACTCTTATGGTGTTGTTGATTGAATGTTCACTGGAGAACCCTTTGGGAGTCACTCAGCCCTAACTTCATTTTCTCTCTCTTTCTGCGCGTCTTTGCCTTTTTATCATCAGTCTGTCTCTCTTATCTCCTCAACAGAGGTGCGGTCAGAAGAGAGGGGGATACTGGAGAGAGCTGGGGTCATCCAGAGCCTCACAGTGGGTGTGGCTCCCGTCGTCATGGTGATAGCATGCGTGTGCACTTTCACCCTACATATGGCTTTGGGCAATGACCTTACTGCAGCTCAGGTATTTAGATATGGGAATATATAGTCATCATGTTCACTGCATATTTTCATTTTGGATTAAAGGTGCACTATGAGTTCCTGCATGGTTTCAGCGCTGAAAAGATGGTTGGGGGAGGGAAGTGGGGTTAGTGCGTCTTTTTCACTGAAATTAAGGCTGCTGCTCTAAAAGCACCCCCTCCCCCAACCATCTTGTCAGTGATTGGCTGGAACGTGGTTTGTTGTATTTTGGTGCACAACCTGTACCCCTAGTGTTTGTTTGACGTTCACGACCCCTGTGTTGTCTCCCGAAACCAGGCTTTTTCACAGTGTATTCAGGGTGCAGGCAGCTAGCCGATCAAGGAGAGATGCCTACGATTTGAGACAAAAATGAAATTGCACTGAAACCATGCAGGAACTCATAGTGCACCTTTAATGTGTCTTCACTGGAAAGACGCTTGGTATATGTTTTTGCCAACCATTAAGTTCTACCAAAATTATATTTCCTATTTTTTTGTTATATAAAAAAAGATTATTTACATTAAATTAATATTTTTTTCAATTTGAGTTGATGTGACAAGTCTCTAGTTATTATGAGCATTTATAGATTTTAAAGTCAGATGTAGCCCCAGGTAAATATTTTTGTGAATAACTGTTTCTATCTCATCCTACCTCAGGCTTTCACTGTGGTTGCAGTTTTCAACTCCATGACCTTTTCCCTGAAAGTCACACCACTAGCTGTGAGATCACTGTCGGAGGGTGCTGTCGCAGTCAAAAGATTTCAGGTAAGAAATATAAACTGTCAAAGTCTGTCAATCATCTCTGTCACAGAGCCACCTAAATTGCTTTTATTTAAAACAACGCTGGTACGTACAGTATGTCATTTAAAACGCTCAGTTTAAGTTTTGACTGTGGATACAGTTTGTCAGTGCAAGCAGGTTTTACAATTCTCAGAGCCAATCAAAAGGTGCTTCTGTTGATGCTAAAAACACACCTGCCCACACCACATACTGACATTTTTGACATACTGTATTTCAAACACAAAAGTCGCATGTTAGTGAGAGATGGTTTCACAGAGCCAGCTAGGGTTAAGTAAGCAAGCGTTTCTGCCAAGGATGCACCAAAAGGCTTGAGGCATTCTGTGTTTTTACTCTAATGCATTGCAAAGTAATGAGGACAGGAGGAACTCTACCTTAAGGTTGAGTAATACATGTCTCGTAACATAGCACAACCTCAAGTATTTTAAACCACATTTAAACAATCTTTTGCTTTAACATAGGCAAAGGCAGAAACCTTGAGCTTGTTTTCATTCATTTATTTTCGTTATGCACAAAAGAAAAAGTAGTCAATTGTCTTTTTGCAAGCACACATTTAAAAAAATAATTGTGTGGTTAAAATCAAATGTTGCGTAAATTAGCACACTGTGTCTGTCTCCACAGAGGCTCTTTACGATTGATGACAGAGAGGTTGTCTTGGTCAAAATGGAGGATCCTAGCAATGCAGTGGAATTTCAGGATGCAACACTGGCTTGGGAAAAGGCACGCTCTCCACCTGCAAAAACTAACCCGCGTTCCAAGAAGCGAGGAGGAATGATGCGCGTGCTGCGCAGGGAGAAGCTCAGCCTGGACATTTCCACAGAGGACGGCAAAGTAAACAAGGAGGGTCCCAACGCACAAAGTCTCCTCACAAATATGGAGCAGGAGAGTCAACAAAGTACCATCTCCTCCACTCAAAGCATGCGACCTCCACTGCACAAGACCCTGCACCGCATTGACCAAAGCATTAAGACGGTAACACAAACATATACATTAAGTGGATTGAAGCGTAATTTATGGTTCTGCGGAGGCTCCACGCAGAGCTTTCGCCGTAGCCTACGTAAGTGACCTGAAGTTTATACTTGTGCGTTGGTGTGTGCGTCTAGCCGGCATGTGTGTGTGTGGGGGGAGCGTGTAATAGAGCGAGGGAAAGTGAGAGAGTGATGGTGATTATCTTCGGAGCGAGTAGCGACTCCAGAGTCATAGTGAAAGAAACAAAGTGTCTCCCCTGTGCTTTCTGACAACAGTGGGAAATCTGTAGCAGGAAAAGTTAACCCTATACTTGATTTCATGTTTATGGAGAAGGAGCACCAGGAAATGAGTCTGGGAAATGCAATGCTACCAAGCCATGGCCAAAAGACATGCGTAGCTGCAACGTGTTGTTACATATTTCGAGAGGTGCACGTCAAGCTACGGCGTAGGGTCCAGCGTGGGGTCGTGTACCTACGTATGTAGCCACAGTGTAGATTTTACGCAGAAGCATAAATCACGCTTAAGGTGTTGGACAAACCTTTGCCTGCTTCATGTAATTCCCACAATGCCACTGTTTTTATCCTTTTTCTAGGGTTCACTGGTTGGGATCTGTGGAGGTGTCGGTAGTGGAAAAAGCTCCCTTCTGTCTGCTCTACTGGGACAGGTAAGATTGTTGAGTTTAGTTTCCCCTTTAAACAGCATAGATTTTCACCCCATGCCACACAACGAACCACAATTTGAAAAGGAATGTTTCAAGAGTTTTCTCTGCTTTCAGCAGTCTGGTTTTGTGTTGCAGATGACCTTGTTAGAGGGTAATGTAGCTGTCAGTGGTGGCTTCGCTTACGTTCCACAGCAAGCCTGGATCCTCAATGAGTCACTGAAGGAGAATATCTTGTTTGGAAACGAGTGTGACTTAGAAAAGTAAGATGAGCTACAGGATCATGATGTTATGAAGAACAATTGAATAAACTTGCAGTATCCCTAATTCAACATGTTTTCCTTATCAGATATAATGCTGTCCTAGAAGCCTGCTGCCTTCTCCCAGACCTTGTAGAGCTTCCATATGGAGACATGACTGAGGTAGCTGTTGAAATTGATGATTTCTTTCTTCTTTACTCTTAGTCTATGCTGAAATTCATATGTCATATTGTTTATATTATGTCAAATGTTTAGCCAAGGCTGTAGCCAAAGGGAATTAACAAATATTAATTATATTAAAAATAACAAATATTAACAAATACTGAAATAAAATGTACAATTATCACACTGTGCAAGTAAAATGAACATCCTCTCCAGCACAGTAACGATTAAAGCCCCAAAAAACGTATGACACACTAGCTAGTAACGTGTGATGTAGCTACAGGAAAGTTAGCAAGCTAGCAACATCCAGATAAACTAGCAGCTTCACATCACAGGGTCAAACGGTTAACATTCAATACTCACTGCAGACAGAAACAACTCAGGAATAGCTTCATCTGCTGCAACAATGGCTAAATAGAAAGAGTACAAACTTAAATTGTCTCTGACTTCTGTACGGGCAACCGTAATTATCGTACATAACTAACTTAGCCGTAACTACACACACTGTAGTCTCCGTAGCGAGGAATTCACAACAGTAACGAGTAACGATGCAGCACGTAAAGATTCTGTCGGAGTAAAAGTATTAAACTCATCGAAAATATGTACTCAAGTAAAAGTGGAAGTAGGAGAAAAAAAATAATACTCCAGTAGAGTACAGATACAGCATTTTAGTAGTTAAGTAGAGTAGTGAAGTAGTTCTACTTCGTTACTATACAGCTCTGACTGTATGTGACTGTTTGCAATTTAGGTCAACCACAACTAGAGGAGAGTTTTTTTTATGGAGCTTTGTTTTTTTTACTTTCTCTTTCTAGATTGGAGAGAGAGGTGCCAACCTGAGTGGAGGGCAGCGTCAGAGAGTGAGCCTGGCACGTGCCCTCTACAGTGAGCGGCCCATACTTCTCCTGGATGACCCTCTCAGCGCTGTTGATGCTCGTGTCAGTAACCACGTCTTCCATAAAGCTATCAGGGGTGCCGCCAAAGGCAAGACGGTGCTCTTTGTAACCCACCAGTTGCAGGTAAGTGACTGGCTGTACATTTCTAGCAATACCAAATTTTCATTCAAAATGTGTATTTTTCCCAAAGCATACAAACGAACTTATGTACATTTTGTAGTTTCAGCATCGTGGAAATATTAACAGATTAAAGTTTGGCTCTGTTTCTTTTTCTTTTCTAGTATCTGTCTGAGTGTGACAACATTATTCTGATGAAGGACGGGCAGATTGCCGAGCATGGCACCCATGCTCAGCTAATGGGTAAAGAGCGTGACTATGCCAGCCTATTCAACAGCACGCTACAGGAGGTAAGGCCAGGGGCACATGAGGCACCAGGCCATTTCTTTTGAGTAAGGCATCTTTACCCTGACTGCACAAAAACATTGAACATTAGCTGAATAATTCATAAGCCCAGAAAGTTAGGCCCAATAGCTGGAAATGTTAATGCATACATGGCTTTTCATTATTTATGCATGCATTGATTTACTGGTGAGCTGCTAAAGACTCTGTCACTGATATCTCTGTTTAAATGACTTGCAGTGTGTTGTTGTTACAGCTGCTGTGATTTGTGTCATGTTTGAAAGCTCACTTTCTTTCCTTACCTTTTTGTCTACTAGAATCTGGTGAAAGAGAATTTAAAAAACAAACAGTGGAGGGCAGGTGCAGAAAAGGCTGACAGTGCTGTTGATGTTGCCAAGGTCGGACCACAGGTGGAAAATAAGAAAGGAGGTGAGAGACCCTGCCACTTTTCATGCTCCACATGTAGAATAAATGCTAAACGCTTATTTTCCTTGAGAGTGCTTAACATGTAACTTCTTTCTTGCATCAGAACGATTGATGAAAGCTGAGGAGAAGGGCTCGGGTGCAGTCGCCTGGTCTGTGTATGGTGCCTACATCAAAGCAGCAGGAGGTCCAATTATCTTCATCATCAACATCTTCCTCTTCCTCTCCACCACAGGCAGCATAGCTTTCAGTAACTGGTGGCTGAGCTACTGGATCAAGCAGGGCAAAGGGGTGAGTTTGGAGACGATTCTGCTTTACTATAATAGACGCCTCTTTTTAGTGTGTATTTAGCTCCCAAAAGAAAGATAACTACTATGCTTCGGTGAGTTGTGGCAGCATACTGAGCATTAATCTGAATGTGCATGATTAAAAAAGTAACGGCACTATGGTAAACTTAATTAAAAACAAGCACGAGCAGTGAAGAAACAGATGTGCAGCAAAGCAGGCATGGGCTGCTATTGAGAAATGTGCTTGGAATGGTAAACATCATTGAACTGACTGATTTTCATGTACTTTTTGTATTCGAAAGTATGCTTTTCTCAGTTTCATTAGAGGCAAAATTCCTACATGGGGAGAAATTGGATTTTTTTTTTCTCACTTTTGGTAATTTGTTGCTCTATCTGCCCTCAGAACACATCAATAATCTTGGTGAATGAAACGATGGCGAGCAACAGCATGAGACTCAACCCTCACATTCAGTACTATTCAACTGTTTACGTTGTTTCCATGGGAACTGCTTTGCTGCTGAAGACAATGAGAGGGCTGGTGTTTGTGAAGGTAAGCTTCCTCAGAGATTCCTCTTCTTCTGTCACATGCTTTGTCTAATCAATCACTGATGAACTTTGAAACATAGTGGTATTGAAAAGGAATATTAAGTTGATACAGTATATCAGTGGTGTACAGTTAAGCAGTGCTCCTCCCTAATTGTCTTTATTGTCATTTTGTACATGCTCTTGTGCTTCCAGTGGTATAATTGAAAATGCCTGTAGGCCAAATCCATTTATCTGTCCGCTTCTGCCATGTCTTACAGCTTTACAATGACTGTGTGTGTGTGTGTGTGTGTGTGTGTGTGTGCAAGAGAGACAAAGAGGCAAAGCGAAAGGAAGGATATATGTGTGTGTGTGTGTGTGTGTGTGTGTGTGTGTGTGTGTGTGTGTGTGTGTGTGTGTGTGTGTGTGTGTGTGTGTGTGTGTGTGTGTGTGTGTGTGTGTGTGTGTGTGTGCGTGCCCCTTCGGGTGTGCTTCTTTTTCAAGCTAACCCATCCTGACACTGCATTGCAGAGGTTAGGTCCCCACGTTAATGTTTGCCACTTGAAATTGCAAATTTTTCAAAGATGGCTAATCTTTCTTTACCCCTAGCTGTGATGAGATCTTTGGGAGTGTTGAATATTCCATTAATAGAATTAATTTGTTCTCTGCTGCCACATTTAATTCCTGTCCTATTGGTGAAATGTCTCTTGCTCATTAGGTCATGACCTTTATGTCATGCCTCCCAGAAACTCATTATAAATGAAGATTTGACAGCTTGCCTTGTGCGAGGAAAAAAATAACTACCCACCACAGTGCACATGCTTAGCATATGGTGAAGTACCCATTTAAACTCTACAGGCAACATATGAGTGCCACTGTATTTATCCATTGTGTGTTTTTGTGTTTGAGGCTGAGCGCATTGACAGATGATTTCCTTCCAACCGTCTGTTTATCCAAGCCGTGATGCTTTCCGTATGTTTCTTAAAGTTGATTGTTTTCATGTCAGGTCTCATGTTCAACCACGACTGTTGTTTGTGTTGACAGTGTACGATAAAGGCTGCCTCCGTGCTCCACGACAAGCTGTTCTCCCGGGTCCTCCTCAGCCCCATGCACTTTTTTGATACAACACCTCTGGGTCGTATCCTGACACGCTTCTCCAGAGACATGGATGAAGGTGAGACTGATTTGTCTTGACTGTGAACCTTCCCCCAAGAGTGTTCTCAGTCAGTGAAGTCGCCCTGGTTGACAAAGTGTACTGCCAAGACACAGTGTGGTTTCACATGGAGTATTTTGCGCACGTGGCTTTCTGTTATCTACTTTACTGGTGTCTTTGCATGTTGATTTCGTGGGTTGCTGTTTTTTTGGATGGTTGGTTTTGTTTCTACAGTGCGTATAATATTTTTGTATACTCCTATGTGTCTCTTTCTCTGTTTGGGGAACACTAAACGACACTTAGGGGGACAAAGTGTGTTTCATTTACAATATGTCTCCTTTCCAAAGTTGATGTACGTCTCACCATGCAAGCTGAGATGCTGCTGCAGAACCTGACCCTGGTGCTGTTCTGCTTCGGAATGATGGGAATCGTCTTCCCCTGGTTCCTGATCTGCATCTTGCCCATTGGAGCCTTCCTCTACATTGTCAACCGTATCTGCAGGTCAGACTCTCATTACTCCTGTTGTTATCATTGCTATTGGCATTGAGCCTGAGATTCAAACAGACTGCACATTACACTACATCTCCCTCAGAGCCATCTGAGCAGTGTTACCAGCTACAGGTGATTAATAAGCAACAAGTGTTCAAAGTTACTTTAGTCTGCATTTGTTGATTTTTGTCCACTAGGGGCAGAAAAACATCCAAATGAGCTGACACATAACACACTGGCTCATAAAGTTAATAGGGTGGATGTGTAAGCAAACAATTGCCAGCAGACACAGAGCAACATTTGCATTTGTTTGGAGTCATTTTTAGTACTCCGCCAAGTCCTGAGACACATATCTAGGTCTTAAGCTGCTAGATGCATCTTGTAGTCTACAGTGGGTTTATTGTTTTTTCTGACAGCTTCTGCTGTAAAAGGGTTATTTTGTTTGATTTTAGCACTGTGAGTGTCCATTATTTATTTTACAAAGAGACATTTGATTAAATGTTAAATTAAAACAAGTCTCATGAACAAACAATGCTGCCAATTTAAAAGGGCTTGGAGCATGTGGTGAATGTGATTAGCTTTGTATTGCTATGTATATTGCCTTGTACAAGCAACAGCATACATGGCAGCACAACCCATAATAATTATGAATTAGGTGATTCATACCGATTCTAATTAGTAACTTTTATTGGAAGGTACTGAAGGTAAATAACAGTGGAAGAGGTGCTGTGATAATCTTTATCTGCAAGTATGAGAGTGTTATTGGTCATTGATTACATTTTTCACAGCTTCTGTTGCAGCAAATGTTGTAGGAGCGCCCTGAATTATCTGATTACTCTGCTTTAGTCATTATTTACAGTTTTGCAGCAATTGTGCGATAAAGGTGGAATTACTGTGGGGAACAACAGCTCACTGATATCTTGGGAAATAACCACAGTATCTTTCCTGTATCTAAGAGATCAAGAACAACGTGAAGCAAAATCTATGTGTCTAATGTTATTATACATACAAACAGTACATTTGTAGCTTTCCATCATAAATAATGACAAATTAAATTAATGATTTTTGTGTGGCAAAGCAAATTTTTGGGGGAAACCTGCTCCCAAATCACACACAGCATCCTTTTTCCTTGTGCAGATATAAACCACTTAATACTGTATCTTGCCTGCACAGAAACTGTAATTCTTGACTTCTTTAATCAGATCTGATACCAGTTTGTCTCCTGAGGGATCAATTTAGTTATAAAATGTATTCATTTATCTTTTAAGAGACACTTGCAGGCAATGCAAGTGGAATTAATGTTGAACTTTGATAGACTATTAAGCACACAAGAACCAAAAGGAAGAGATGATCCCCAGCTGTTACCAAAAGGTAGTGAGCCCCCTTGGCAACACTTTAAAATAATGAAATACTATATCTTACAAAGTCATGACATCCCAAGATATGTATAGATGTTACATCAAACTGGATCTCCCATTGAAATTACCCACATCTAAAGCAGCTTTTATTGAATTCTGAAATGAAATAGCCCAGGGCATAAACATGTTTGTCTGGATGACATCCTCCAAGCGAGGAAGTGTCATGTTATTTCCCCATCTCTTCTGGGCTTTTATGAGAAAACCAAATGATTCATAGGAGATTTGTAATTCACATGCACCATCCATTCTATCCTGGTGTCTAAAAGTAGAAAGACACCCCCCCCCTCTCTCCTTTAGTCAATAAACCTCTCTCGTTCACACTACTCCATCGAGTCTGGTGTCTCTCTGGCTGCCAATTGTACGGCCGTCTGTGTAGGATGGTGCTTACAATATTGCACATGCATGACACAGCGGGAAGTGACCGGAGCTCTGTCAGGAAAACAGGTGGCCATATCCCTCTCTCTCTCTCTCTCTCTCTCCCCATGTCATCATTACCTGTCTGCCACACAACTGCATCATTAGAGCTGATGCATTTTCCATTCCTTCATTCTTTAGTGGTGCTTCCCTTATACAGTTGTAATGTCTGTGCTCTTTTCAGTATCTTACTTAATAAATACATGGTTGAAGGCAGCAATATCAGTTTGACCAAAATGTGAAACTTTAGATCTTAAAATAAGACCCACAAAGTTTTGTACGTCACATGTCATACTGGATTTTACAGGGCTTGATGTGGTTTATAGTAGGAGTAAAGTGTTTCTCATTGGGTTTTCCAGTTTAATGTATAAAAGATTTGCTCCTCACGTGCCGGAGCGTATTTGCACACAATACCCTACCATTTTCATTCAAATGAGGCAAACCTAAGTAGAGGCTTTCCAATTCTGCAGTGCTGTTAACTTGTCTGATTGGGATATTTTTTTCCACAACCATTTAGGGTTACCAAAAAAACAACTTGAATTGGAATGAATATCTGGAATTAATTTATGTCTGCCTGTAAATAAGAATAAATAATTTAAGACAGTATACCTTTCAATCATCAAAATATGAATCAGGTTATAAACACTAGAAAAACAGCTAGAGGTCCAAAAGATATTAACATTTTGCAAACATCTGTATTTAATCATTTTTAATCACATATTTACAAAATAGTGATATTATTAAATAAATTCCTTTAGTAAGAAGTTAAATGTAAAATATTATCTTTCTCTATTTCCAGGGTTTTGATTCGCGAGCTGAAGCACCTGGAGAACATCAGCCAATCACCACTGACCTCTCACATCACCAGCAGTCTTCAGGGACTCTCCACAATCCACGCCTATGGAAGAGGGCACGACTTCCTCCAAAGGTGAGTATAATGATGCCTGTCAGATATGGAGATCATTAAAGTTATTTAATCTCTCGTTGTAGTTTTTCAGTTCACTCCTCAGTTAGTAAATACACCAAACCTTATACCAGAAATCTTCCTGTCTGCAAGCATGGCAGGATGGAGTTCTTCTTTCTTTTGCTCTGGTTGAAATGGGTTTATCTCTCTTTTTCCAGATATCAGGAATTACTCGACAACAGCCAGGCCTCCAACTACCTCTTCAGCTGCGCTATGCGTTGGCTGGCTGTCCGCCTGGACCTCGTCAGCATCTTTCTTATCACCGGTGTAGCCCTTTGCATTGTCTTCATGCACAATCAGATACCTCCAGCCTATGCAGGCCTCGCCATATCGTATGCAGTGCAGGTTTGTAAAAAAACACATGTAGTAACACAGACACTGGCAGCCCGAGTAGTCTTGAAAGGTCGTGTCATCCCCGCTCTCTCTCTCACCCCTTTCCTGTCATTCTACAGCTGCTCTAATAAAAACGAAATGTGGCAAAGTAAAGTCCCTTTTGTTTTTAACAGCTGCTATAAAAGTGCCCTTTATATTATTATAGCATTTAGCTAAACAGTAGTTTAGAATACCATTTGTTTAGCATTCAAAAATGGCTGTTGTTCAGCAGAAGTTACATACTGTAGTCTCACTTTAATATTTACATATTCAGCCTCCCTCATTTTATTTTTGGAGGGGGATGCATGAAAGTACTGTATACATGCAAGCAACTTCCACAGCCTGTCTTAGAATATTTTTTGTGTCCAATGTATGGTTTTATTATTATTTTTTAAATGCTCACTGATTTAGAGTATGTCATAATCAACAGAGTCATGACAGCCATGGCAGATAATTGTCATATCAGCAAATCTGTTTATTTGGCTGTAATTCTTTTGATTCTTTTACTGTTCATTCATTGAAGGGGAGCAGCACATGGTAAATACCACGTGTTTCATAGTAATTGTTGCAACAGTGTTAACCTTCCACCTCTCCCTGCTTTTCTTTTACCTCCAGCTGACCGGCTTGTTGCAGTTTACCATGCGGCTGCTCACAGAGACTGAAGCTCGGTTTACATCGGTTGAGAGGATCAATCATTATATAAAGGTAAGAGCATTGATGAACACAGTGAGGAAGGTGGATTATGTGGCACTTAGGGACATTGTACATGATCAAATAGACTGGGGCGCTTTCTAGAATCTCCCCATCAAACGCAGACCAGGCCAGAATAACAGCAGCTGAATATTGGGCAGTTGGCATGTCCAGACGTGTTTGTGGTTTTTGTGTGCATATGATTGTGTATGTGTGATAAACACAGCACGAAGCAGATAGAAACCCAGTGTGAGGTCTTAACACACTCCAGCTCACATGACAGGGCTTGTTTCACACAGCCGTCATCAAACTGCAAAGATACAAATATCAACTCAACTTTTTCTTTTCTTTTCAAAAGAAAAGCTCATAGAGAGAAAATCACTACGAATCAGTCAGGGGGCTTGCACCTCCACAGAGATTTAGAGATTTATACCAGATACCATCTCCGCTCCTTATCTCAGTCTCTAGAGAGTGAAGCACCCCGTCAAAGTCCTGAAGCAGATGCTCCTGCCCCCTCTTGGCCTCAGCAAGGAAACATCACCTTCCAGGATGTGGAGATGCGTTATCGTGATGATCTGCCACTTGTGCTTAAAAATCTGTCCTTCACCATCCTGCCTGAAGAGTCTATCGGCATTGTTGGCCGCACAGGTTCAGGTAAAAGTGACTCATTTCTGGTCCCCAGCCAGCAGCATTTTCAGCCTGTTTTCACATATATTTTTGTAACAAATACACACATTTCTTCATGCAGTATCTTTTCTGTACATGTTTGCAGGAAAGTCCTCTCTGGGTGTAGCTATGTTCAGACTTGTGGAGCTGACTGGAGGCTCGATTATCATTGACGGAACCAATATTGCAAAGATTGGTCTGGATGACCTGCGGAGCAAGCTAGCCATCATTCCTCAAGAGCCGGTGCTCTTTATCGGGACAGTCAGGTATTCCGAATTTTAATTACTTACCAAGCTTTGTAACTTATGCATTTTTCCAGCTTTACAAAATGTAAAAAAAAAAAAAAAAAAAACAGAGGAGAGGGAATGAATGAGAAACAAATAGCCCTCAACCATTAATGTGCTCTTAAACAACTGCTCTAATGGAAAATCCCCCAGTGTCTAGTGGTGCAACAATGTGGTCAAACTGGGCATCTGTCAGCAGTCTTTACATATGTATAACCCTCCCTTTAATATAGTGGATACTCAACAGTGACATGCCTTTAGTCAACCTGCCTGTTTAAAGCTCCAATATATGTTTTTTACATTAAAACTAAGCATAATTGCACATCTGTATATGTGATCATGTTTAAATACATACCTATATCCCACTACTTGCCTTGAAATGGTTTTCTAAAGATGTTTAATTCTGGTGCCAAATATTATATAGACTCTGTGTCTATTAGTGTGAGTGTAAAGCCACACCAGAGGGAAATCATAACCGAAACAAAAATGGTGCGAGGCAGTAAGAAGTGAAAGAACAGATACGCTAAATTTGACAGGTTTCTGTTTCAAAAACCAAAACATCAGCATTCATTTTATTTAAAAAAAAAGAGCAAACAGTTGCTTTATGGATGCCAATTACCTCCGCCTCAAATGAAAATTGACTTTTGTCAGCTGATGGGAAGGAGTGTAGTATATGCAGTTTACTATACTAGGCTATACCTCTTCTCTTATTGTGAAATTGGCATAATGTTTAATGAAATCACAATTATGTCTTTTTTCCCACTAGGACCAATTTAGACCCGTGGGATCAACACTCTGACTCCCAGATATGGGAAGCTCTTGAGAAGACACATATAAAAGAGATGGTAAGTGACAAGATGGTTCAACACCTTAACACATTATGCCAAATGATGCATTACTTGAATCGAATAAGCCCCCAACATTCATCCTTATACCTCTGTACACCCTTTGGTTTTCTTCAGATCAGCCAGCTGCCTCATTCGCTCCACTCAGAGGTGACAGAGAACGGAGAGAACTTCTCAGTGGGAGAACGACAGCTACTCTGTGTGGCTAGAGCTCTGCTGCGCAACAGCAAGGTGCTATAATACTGCTAGTTCACATTTACATGTGGAACATTGTTTGACATGGATAAGGATAGCAGCTCAAGTAAGAGATTCTCCTCAGTTTTATAAAAAGAAAACACAATATCGTAGAATTGCCAGTGTGCATGTTTCCCTGCATGAGACAACACTGTCATCTAGTGGTACGCATCGGAACTGCATCTTAGCATGAACTCTGCATGAGCAGCATACAGTATATAATAGTGTGATGTTTTTCCTAATTTTGTGTTAATAATATTCTATAATGTTACATTCATACAGCAAACACAGGCACCATGACCATGTCTTTAATGTAATCTCCAGTTTGTTGTTTCTGTCTCAACTTCTTTGTTGTTATTTCTGTAACGTTTGCTGTTTTGTTTTTTTAGATTATTATATTGGACGAGGCAACAGCAGCCATCGACAATGAGACAGATCGTCTCATCCAGAAGACCATTCGTTGTGCGTTTGGCAGCTGCACCACCCTCATCATTGCCCATCGTCTCAACACAGTGATGAGCTGCAGCAGGGTCATGGTTCTGGACAACGGCCAGGTGTGTATACAGTAAAGGCCACATGACTGATTGCCTGATTGCACCATACGGCCCCTTGGTTGAAACCCATTCCCAAGTTGAAACACCCCTGATTAACTGTGTGAATTGCTCCCTTTGAGGTGATGGATTGGATAAGGACATTTTACTTAGATGGTCTTGTGTTCAAGCTGACATTTGATGCAAGTGAACATGGAATGCACATGAATGATTACGAGCTTCAATGACACCGCTTAACCATGTTAATAGGCTTAGTATACCTCTCTATCAAAGGATCCATCCGTATGTAGAGTTTAGAGGAAAACATGATGGATGCATCAGGATTGACAAGATTCATGGTGTGAATAACCCTTAATTTGTGACCATGAAACCTCCAGGTGCCAGTGAAAAGGCAGGTTCTCCACAGACATTAATGAAGTTGAATTATTTTGTTATTATTAGGTTGTCCTCAATGGTCTATTACTTCTTACAGATTGCATTAAGCACATATACCCCTTTAATGGTGTTAACTATGTAGCCATGACAGCTTTTGAATCAAACTTTTAATTTGTTGTATATTATCTCTGATCTTGTCTGACTGTCGTATAAGATATCCAATGCAGCAGAAAAAATGTCTAATAGTTTGAGTCACATCAACAGCATCAACATTTCAGTGTAAAGTTCCTTTAAGAGAACCATTAGCATTGGTTACAGAAACTTGAGTCATTCACCAAAGCGTAACAAAGCTGCCTGAGGTCAATATTTTTCAGACATTAAAAGTCTTTTCATACGCTTTAAATAACGTGGGTTGCAATATTCTTTGAGAAAATAATATGCCTTGATTTTTGTTCTCTCTACAAAGTTAATGGAAGGATTTAGTTGAACCTCTGATTGTATATGTTCTATGCTGGTACTGATCACTGTTTTATTCTTTTCATTCTCATAGGTTTTGGAGTTTGACAGCCCTGCTGCCTTGCTGGCAGATGAAAACTCAAGATTTAGAGCCCTGATAGAAGCATCAGAAAACCAAAGCAGATAAAAGACTGTGGAGTTGAACTTTGGATGTGAGCCGTGATGCCTCAAAATATTCAGTGGAATACCTGAAATGCACAAAAAAAAAAACACACACACAATGGACTCAGTCCTGCCTTGGTGTGAAAGTGATGTGTTAAAAAAAATACAGAGGCTATTGTGATGATTGATTATTTCCAAACCAAAGACCCAGGGACCACATTTCTGAAGGACACATCAAATCTCACTATGCAAAGGGAGACGTAACAGACTCCTGCTCTTTGCTGAGTTATTTGGTACTGAAACAGAGCATTGAATCTGACAATAGCACTTTATAATTGATGTGGACATGTGGGGCTTCCTTTTTCTCTTGAGGCCAGCTGATCAGTGAGATTAGTTTTAGTAATTTTATTTCCATAACTAAGACCTCAGAGTGCAGGAATTTACTGTTTTATTATTAGTTAGTATTACTTTTATGTATGATTATTCAATACAGTATACCTTACAGTATACCTTAAAAAAATCACCTAATAATCTATTTTCATTATGCACTTTCCAGAACATGCTAAAATATTTAAATGCTTTTCTTTTTATGTTATATGCATCTAGTTTGATGTTATAATGCAGTAATTTCAGTGAATCAGATGCAATATGCAGATGCAATATGTGCCTAGAGCTGTAAACATTTTCAGGTTATACTGTATAATGGAGTTAGCCATGTAAGTATGCTTTTTTTGCAGACTGCATGCAAGTGTTCTTGAATGAGCCGAAGTTTCCTCTAAATCCAAATGCTGGAGTTGAAAATATGCACATTTTATACAGATGGCAATGTATTTTTTTAATTTTTTTTTACCAGCAAGGTAATTCTGGTGTTGAGCAAAGTACGTTATGCAGTTGCAATTAGGTTTTAAACCATGGTACAATATGTAATGTGCAACAAAGCTGAAACTGATCAGCATAAGATGTGTCTTCCAATGCGTTTTTACAAATGTTGGGGATTATAAACTTCTGCCTTATAATCAAGTTTGTGCTGAACAATCATGAAGAGTGCAATATATTTCTATTGCATTGATACATTTTCAGGATTGCCTTTGTACACTTGAGATTGTAATCTTTATTTTAAATGTTTGATTTTTGTTATTAAGGTACTTGTTTTTCAATAAATAAATAAAAAAAAATGTAATATGCTGATGTCCAGTCTTAGCTATTTTACATATTAAAGGGGAACTCTGTACACATCAAAGACGGTACAGGTCTCGGAAATGTACTACTGCATATGTTAAAAAAAATAGTATAAAGCCTTTTGTGGCTTAAGACACGTACAGTAAGGTGCTGCACACACACTTGTTCCACAGCTGACAATGTGCTAGCTCATTATGTACACTGTCACTGTGTGGAAACTGATCAAACTGGTCAGCTGTTAGCAAACAACATAAATTCCTTAACAAGGTAGGAAAATTGTTGGCAGTCTTGAAGCTGCACATGAGTGAAAGGGAATACTGTATTTATTTTTATTAACAAAACTTAAAGGACTACATAACACAAAGAATGACACTGTGAGAGAGAGAGAGAGATAAACAAACAACAGGACCTCAGTCAATACTTATCCTACTCAGACCCCCTACTGATTAATATTACAGTCAGCAGCTCAAAGCCTTTGTATTCCTTGTCCAGGGTTTACCTCGATCTCACATGCTACACAACAAGACATAATCGTATCTACTTGCAGATACCTGCTTTCTATACTGTATGTTCAAGGGTGTGTGCATGTACAGTAGCCTATGCATGTGCTGGTTTGTTTGTGAGAAAAATGTTTGGTATACACCTGAGTGTTAATAGATTTTTGCTGCTTATTTGTCTTTCTCTGCGTTTTAACAAATAAGAATAACAATTACAAGAAGACGTTACAGATTGTAGACATCTGTTAATTCTTTCTGGGAAAACTGAAGCTTAACTGGGTTCCAGCGTTTTTAACTCTTCCACTCTCCACTTATGTCTACAGTTTTCCTTTGCTAAAACACCTTTTGCTGTACGGTATTTTAATTAAACACATTCATTTAGGAATATGCACCATACCTAAATATTAAAGCTACTAAGATTAATGTAAGTTTGTATATAAAAAGTGTATAGCCTACATGTGCATATACACTTGCATACGTACATACACACATGTACACAAACAGCTCTATGAGGATTGTAAACAGTAACACAATAGGGTAATGCAAAAGTGCAAATGGTGCTGGAATAAGAATTAAATTATAATAATAATTATTATTATTATGTTATTATTATAACAGGTTGCTTATCTATATCCAGAGTAGGATATTGTTGATGTTTACGATTGTATGATATAAAAAATTTAGTTGAAAGCTGGATGCAATTCAATGTCACAGGAGCACATTTTTGTAAACATTACAGCATGTGTTAATTAATGTCTATAAATTGTTGTGTTACAGAAATCATTACAACTCAAAAAAGCAAGGGTCCTACAACAAGTGCGTTATGTTTTCTTCATTACCTTTATTTTGAAGTTCGGGGATAAAGCCTTACCGGAAGTGTGTTTCGTTGTTGTAGCTCAGTTAAGGCTGCTGGGGAGGAGGAAAGCTCTGGCTGTGATGCCGCTGGATGATGGCTGCTTTCGGGATCCTAAGTTACGAACACCGGCCATTAAAGCGGCCCCGACTCGGCCCTCCGGACGTTTATCCTCAAGATCCAAAGCAAAAAGAGGTCAGATTTTACGATGTGCAAACTGAAAGTCCAGGAATAATGTTTTGTGGAAGGAAATTTTCAGCCAAGAAGCTGCTCAAGCTCACATAAGCTAGCCTGTTTAGCAAGCCCTCTAACGTTAGACGATTTGGGCCTAGCAATAACAATGAACAGCACCTAGTTGTCAGCTTACTTGCAAAACAACCGGTTCGTTAGACACCAGAGTTTGCTAAGCTAGCTAGCTAGTTCATCGGCTTGCGGATGAGCTAGCTTTGATATAAACTGCAACCAATATTTCACGTTGGCTTTGTGATGAAAAACGAAATGCGTTTGCGTTTTAGATTGTGCGGGGCTGGTAATTGTTTGTTCGCTTGATGTTTTGATCCAACGAGTTAACGTAAGCTACTGTTACTGCACAGCTAACCTTCAAGACCTGCAAGCTATAACGTTACATTAATTTAAGATACATGATCTGTGCTTAGTTTTAAGATTGGACTTTGGCCTAGCTGAGCAGTGCTGTTGGATCCTGATCTATTATTAACCTAGGATAATCTATTGGTGTATCACAATCAGAATGAGATTAATTACCAAAATAGCATGTATGGAATTTGCCTTGGTGTGTGTGTGCATACAATACACATGAAATTGGAGAAAAAAAACAATAGTGCAAAGTACCTCAACAGCTAAGCACATAAATCTATAAACTTAAAATATTACAGTTAAAAATATGTAAGACTCTGTAACACCTATGTACAATATAACTATTTTAAGGCTGTATGGTTTTGTGCAAGGTGTAAAAAATAATAATAATCTGGATGTGCAAAAGTTCACAGTATATACAACATCTGCAATGGTCAGGCATAATAGTCCAGTATGTGTGTAAATGTACCGTGTAGCCTAGTTACTGTGGGTGGCTGGAGAGTACACTCTGTAGATGGAAAACTGACTGCTTTCCCTCTGGGGTATTGCTACTGCAAAATCTCTAATGATGACTTGTAGAGCTGTAACAATTCAAAATTTTGCAGTACAATTAATTGTCTCAGAAGTGATTAACAATATAATTGTCTGTTACCATCAAATTTTTTAAATATTTATTTATCACTTTTTCAAACAAATTAAAGTTTTGAATGATACATCTTTTGATTATATCACTATGGTTATGTGACCCAGATAATAGTAATACATATATACAAATAGTAATAAATAATTAAAGCAATACAGGTACTCAGCCTATGAAGTAAACCACGTCTCTTTATTATCATAAAACATTGTATTTTTTCTTCTTAAATGAACATAAAATTGACATTAAAACATTTATCGCTATCAATAAAAAACAATGCATTAATCATTAACAAAAAAACGATTCAGTTAAATTATGAAAAAATAGTCACTTTTGGCAAAACTATGTGGCCTTACTGCTTCTTTAGTTACGTTTTTTTAAAACTGTATCTCACCTTTGTCATCATTGTTGCTATGAACATGTATAGGGCCAACAACCAACAAAAAGCATAGCTTTAGCTCTACAGTCTGACCAATAATCACTTACATAATTACAATTTGGCATATCCAAACAAAATCAACAAATAGCATTAACAATTATGTTAATTTATTTTCCTGGTGTCAGCAAACCCAAATAAGCCCAGATGCTGATTTTCTGAAAATACCAGTAGCTGATCTGGGATTAGAAAATATGAGATATTTTAGATCGACACTAGCAACTTTGCATGAATGCTTTTTATTATCTATACATTTGCACTGTCATATGTTTGTTTCAGGATGAGTTGACTGCACTGAATGTGAAACAAGGATTCAATAACCAACCAGCTGTGTCTGGTGATGAACATGGCAGTGCCAAAAATGTCAACTTCAACCCTGCGAAGGTAAATGACTCTTGGCACTTTAGCTCAGGTTCTTCCCTGCATGTTACTTGTTGTATTTTTTGTGTGATTGATTGATTTGGCAATCATACATGTTTTCCTCAATGCTTTACAGATCAGTTCAAACTTTAGCAGCATCATTGCAGAGAAGCTGCGTTACAACACGTTTCCAGACACCGGGAAACGTAAGCCGCAGGTCAACCAGAAGGATAATTTCTGGCTTGTCACAGCAAGGTCACAGAGCTCCATCAATAATTGGTTCACGGATTTAGCGGGGACTAAACCTCTGACACAGCTTGCTAAAAAGGTAAGACCCTGCCGCGAGACTCTAAAAGAGTCTCTACATGATGTTTTCTTTATGTTGGTTTAACTGGCAGTATAATGGCTGGAGAAGGCATCTACTTTGTACTACATTGGCTTCACCCGCTGCGCTGTGCTTGGGTTGGCCGTTTAATCAGTGTGATTCTTTTCACATCAGTCTTGTGCATGTTTTTTTTCCCCTGCTGATTTCTACTATTTACAGTTGGAAAGGATTTGATTTTTTAGGCTGACCAAAACATTTTTCACCCATGTCCACAAGAAAGGAAATGGATTCCCCATTCCAAGCATTTGGTTTGTTAAAGTAAAATCAATCCTAGCCTTCAGCTGTATGATTGATTACCATTACTGATAAGATATAAATACTAATGAAAATAAGATGTTTGTTTTTGTCTGTCTTGAGGTAATTAAGTGGCTGTCAAAATAAGATTTATTCTATAATAATGTCAACGTTAACATTGTGTTGAACGTTAGCATGTTGAATTCACAGCTAAGTGTTAGCATGTTACCATTCCAAATGCTACCATGCTATCCTGCTAATGTTACAAGGCTAAGCTACATACAGTTGAGCCTGACCATACATCTCAGACTGAGGAAAGTAGCTTTTCAACATGTAATGAACATTAATACAGCCTCACAGGGCCGCTAATGTTGCTATATACTTCAAGTTTTTTGAAAGCTGATATTGCCCGATACTCAAAGATTGCAGCTATATCAGTGCATGTTTTGCGTCGTCAACTTACAAATTTAGCTTTACTTATTACTGTCTGGCAAGGTTCGATAGCTGTTTACTGCATAGGACCACCTGGAAGTAGCTAACAAATTAGGTGTGGAGGATCCTGATAAATATGTCACCGCTCAGAGAAATGTACGTGTCAGTTCTGTAAAAGCCAAGAAGAGAGCGTGTGGCTACGGTGATAAAACAGTCCCCAAACAGTGCAGAACTCTCATGGACAATTCAATTGAACATCACTAAACAAGAACGATTCAGAAAAGGTAAGTAAATGCAGTGTGTTTTATTTCCTTGTTATAACAACCCAACTGATGCTTCTGTTTTAAACACAGCTATTGTTTGGGTTTATTGATCCAAAACACAATTAATGCAATTGTTTAACAGTGGAAACAGGTGTTATTGCTGTGTTCATTTTTTTAAACTTGGAAATCTGTTATTTATAGATTGTTTGTTTGGTGAGGTGCTTTTTAAAAAAAATTCTCTAACAACAAATTGGTTACTCTTGGGGTGCTCTTACAAATGGCAGCAAATAGGTCTTGAATTTTAAATACATCAGGTTAAATGGAAGGTGAGCTTTCTATTCATAAATGTGTGAAAGCCCTTTATCTTCTACAATTACGCTGTAGTTTGTGTATTCCTGCTTGCATTGGTACATACATATTTCATTGTTTTGTCTACTACAGTGAACAATGTTTTCTAACTGTGTTTAGTAATGACTTTGACGCATCACTTTTCCAGAAGCACACCAGTTCCAGGTTGCTCCTCAGCTACTTCTTCAGACCACAGAAGAAATTACATCAGGAAAACATAAGAGATGTGTTTATTTGAAAATGTGGATTTCATGCATTCAATTATACCAGTGCATTTATTTTTAAAACAGAACAGGCACTGTTGGAAAGAAACTCTCATGTAATTATTGTATTGAAACAGACTTCTGAAACTTTTATTTACATAAATTAGAAGTAGAAGAAGTAATGTGCACCCAATGTATATGGTTTAACTCATGGTTCTATTCAGCATCTTGGACTGTACTTGTCTATCACATTGTTAGCTGTTTAGAACAAGTGTTTAGCAGTACTCTTGTGACACTTAAACATTTTTAATGAAAGATTATGATGATTCTGTCAGTTAGTTGTTCTTGCCGTTTGTGTTGTTTTTGGAAATATTCTTGGTGTGTTTGCATCGTTTCCACTACTAACGCACATGAAATGTCGTTGTCACAGGTTCCAATCTTTAGCAAAAAGGAGGAGGTTTTTGGATACTTGGCCAAGTACTCAGTCCCTGTCATGCGTTCAGCATGGATGATCAAGATGACTTGTGCGTATCACGCAGCCATCACAGAAACTAAAGTCAAGAAGAGGCATGTGATTGATCCTTGTATAGGTAAGCAAGGGTTGTTGGTTAATGTTAGTGTTGTGGGTGTGGGTGCTTGTTTTTGTTCCATGTGTTCTTTAAAAATTGATATGAAAAATAGTAGGCTTTATTCTGTGGTATGATAAGATTTCTTTGAGTAGAATATCTTCTGCCATTTATTCAATTTCTGTTGCTTTAAGGTGCATTTTTGTTTTTGTGTGTGTAGAATGGACTCAGATTATTACAAAGTACCTGTGGGAGCAGCTTCAGAAGGTGGCCGAGTTTTACAGACAGTTTCCCAGTCAAGGCTGCAGCTCACCCATACCAGCCACCCCCGCAGATGTGGAGACGGCCATGAAGCAGTGGGAATACAACGAGAAGCTAGCCATGTTCATGTTTCAGGTCAGTTAAAATGTACAGTGTAATATGCACAATACAATTTTTTTCCAGTAACACAGTGGTGTAATGCGCTACAATGGATCTTAGCTAATTAAACGAGGTACTAAATAGTGTTAGAGGGATTAATTGAGAAATTGAGACAAAGCAATATGATTATTTTTATTTGAGTAATAAATAACATAATCACATTTATATTTGGGAAGAGGAGGAAAGGAATTAGAAATAGATTACCTTTTCTAATTAAGTTCTCCATCACTGCTTCTGCGTACTTTTACCTACCATATTCCCCTAAGTGAAGAAGGAGATCACTGCAATTTCAATTAATGAAACCATCTTGTGTTAAACAATGTAACTATTGTTTCGTCTACTTGATATTAAGATGACCTTGTGTTTGGTTTCTGTGTTCAGGATGGGATGTTAGACAGACACGAGTTCCTGACATGGGTGCTGGAGTGTTTCGAGAAGGTCCGACCTGGTGAAGATGAGCTTCTCAGACTTCTCCTGCCGCTTTTACTACAGGTATACCCCCGTTATCCACTTACTCATCAGCTCAACCGTTCTACCCCAGCCTCACATCATCACTCATGCAGTCCTACTTAACATTCATACAGCTGTACACAATCACCCACACACTTGGTGTTATGACAGCCTTCTAGAGCTGTCAACAATTTATCATGAACCAGTTGTGTGTTGTGGTCCGCACAGCACTTAGGTGGTGTTGACCTTTGCTGGCAGAGGCCCACCGGGGCCCACAGCACCTCATTTTGTTTCTGTTTCTAAAGTTGACTGATGTTAATGGACACTGAGTGCTGTGCGTAATGCTGTGAATCTCTCTTCCATCCTGCAGTACTCAGGGGAATTTGTACAGTCGGCCTACTTGTCACGGAGACTGGCTTACTTCTGCACACGCCGCCTCAACCTGTTGCTAAGCGACGGGAGCCTGGGCCCCGGCACAGGAGGGCATCCAGCCCATGGCATGTTGACGCAGCAAGGTAACGCCCTGCCCCCCACCCCGACCTCGCAGCCGACGGGAGGCAACCAGCCCCAGACAGCGTTCACGGACTTCTACATCTGCCCTCAGCACAGGCCTCTGGTGTTCGGGCTCAGCTGCATGCTACAGGTATTCAGTGTTCATTTTGACTGATGCATAATTGATACATGGAATATGAAATGTAAGACGAGACTTCAAATTCTTTACTTACTAATATATATATTCTATTTTTCTTTCTTTTCTGTTATTTGTCTCTTGTTATTGACGCATCAGAGCATAGTATTGTGTTGTCCCAGTGCTCTGGTGTGGCATTACTCCCTGACAGACAGCAGAAACAAAACTGGTTCACCTCTGGACCTCCTGCCCATCGCTCCGTCCAGCTTACCAATGCCAGGGGGGAATACTGCCTTCACACAGCAGGTACCTTCATCCCTGCAAACTGTAAGGGTTTTTTTTCTCCATTTGTTTGTTAGTTTTTTTGAAAAAGCAGGTTTTTCCCATCACATTCAGTGTTTTGCTATTTAGAGCCAGTGAATGAAAGAAAAAAACATACATATACTGTATACTCCTAAACAAACATATACTTAAATAAATGTGTCCATACTTACTTGTGTTAAATACTTACTCCAGGATTCCTAGCTGCTTTCAAACTTCAAATATGACTCACATGAAGGAAACTGTAGTTTCACAAAGAAATCTCAACTCAAACGCTAGTAGTGAGAATGTTTTTGCCATGTTATGATGTAGTTAACTTTCTTTTTTTAAACCTCTCTTGCATTCAAGATGACTTGTAAATGTGTTTACAGCCCATGGGCGTTTTCTCATTCATTGTTTTTATGTGAGATGTCAGGATAATGTTCTCTTGTTGTTCTTTCACCACAGGTCCGTACAAAGTTGAGAGAAATCGAGGAGCAAGTTAAGGAGCGAGGCCAGGCAGTAGAGTTCAGGTGGTCGTTTGACAAGTGTCAGGAGACCACAGCAGGTTAGAAAAGAGTTAATTTATCTCTGCAGAGACCTGTTTCCACAGCATACAACTAAGTCAGTGTTTGAGGTGATTTCTGTAATCTGTTGCCAGGGTTCACCATCGGGAGGGTTCTCCACACCCTGGAGGTTTTAGACAACCACAGCTTTGAGAAGTCTGACTTTAACAACTCACTGGATTCCCTGTACAACCGAATATTCGGGTCAGGTCAGAGTAAAGATGGCCATGAGGTAAGTATCGATTCCCCTCACCTCTCTATTTTTTTATCATGTAAAACTGTAAACCCTGAGATTGAAAAGTGGGAGTTGTGGTTCCGCTGTGCTGATAACATTTTATAACTGATCATCAGATTATGAAATGTGGCCACAAGCTTCTATTTATAGCATTGTCTCTTTTGTTTGTCCAGATGTCGCCAGATGATGACGCGGTGGTGACCTTGCTTTGTGAATGGGCCGTGTGCTGTAAGCGCTCTGGCAGACACAGGGCCATGGTGGTGGCCAAGCTGCTGGAAAAGAGACAGGCGGAAATAGAAGCAGAGGTAAGAGACGCACTTCACCCTCTGTGAGTTACTACCACATGTTTCTGTCTCTTGCTTGTTTGACATGCACTTGGTGTCCTCACGTGTAGCTGCGGCCCCAAAAACACGCCCCTAGTGAAAAGATGACATGGTTACAAGGGGACTTGTCTCAGATTCGACTGGTGGTTTTGACTATAGCCCTGAATGTCAACCTTTGACGTTAGTCTGCACAGTGCTTGAGTTTTATAAATCAGCAGACCGTTATTGTATATAATGAATATTCTCAAATCCGTTTCTTTTCTTGCTTCGACATGACCGTTTGTACATTATGAATTACTGCTGGGATGGCCCTACAGACCCATCGCACCCTCCAACATTGCAATAACATCTAAAATGACTGCATAATTCATATTTTGTGGTGTTTTTTTTGTAGCATCTGTGGACAAACTTGAAGCCGAATGAACGCGTTGAATGAGGAAAGCTTATAAACAGGTTTTCTACATTTAGCACTCAAAGACTGTTTGGTGTCTGTCTGGTGTGTATTTGCTTGCAGAGGTGTGGTGAGTCGGAGGTGGTGGACGAGAAGGGCTCCGTGTCATCCGGCTCCCTCTCAGCTGCCACGCTACCAATCTTTCAGGATGTACTGCTACAGTTTCTCGATACTCAGGCCCCCACACTGAGTGAGCCTCTTTCTGTTTTGTTTTTTTTCTACATTTCCTGCAGCTGTGATTCTCAAATATGTTAATCTTGATCTGATATTAAAGGGACTTTATATCCTTTTGTCTTTGCCTCTTATTTAATTATTTGGTATTAAATTATTCAAATCCCCTTTCCCCTATGCAGCGGAGCCTGGGAACGAAAGTGAACGAGTGGAGTTCTCCAACCTGGTCCTGCTTTTCTGCGAGCTCATCCGTCACGACGTCTTTTCTCACAACATCTACATGTGCACTCTCATTTCCCGTGGTGACCTGGCTTCTGATTCCCATCTGCAGCGCCCACGCTCCCCCAGTGATGAGCCCTCCGATGAATCAGAGCGCAAGGAGCAGGACGCAGGCAGCAGTGTCAAGATGGAGGCATGTTGGAGGCATCTGTTGTTGGTGTTGATGAGTCATTTGTGCAACAGGAAAAAGTAACAGTGTGGTGTAAAAGGGTAACATGTTATTGCTTGTTCAACAGGATACCGGTCTGTCGGAGTCGATGGAAATCGATCACAACTCCAGTGCTAATTTTGACGAGGTACACACAACATTGTATTTCCTTCCATAGTGCATGCATAAATATTATTTGGAATCAAGTTGTATTTAGTTATTAGGCGTACAATTTAGAGCTGGTCAATATATCGATATCGTGATATGAGACTAAATATCGTCTTAGATTTTGGATATCGTAATATCGTAATATTGTGTAATAAGTGTTGTCTTTTCCTGGTTTTAAAGGCTGCATTACCGTAGAGTGATGTCATTTTCTGAACTTACCAGACTGTTGTAACTGTTCTATTATTTGCCTTTACCCACTTAGTCAATATATCCACAATACTGATGATTATTTATCAAAAATCTCATTGTGTAAATATTTTGTGAAAGCACCAATAGTCAACACTACAATATGGTTGAGGTATCGGTATTTGGTCCAAAATATCGTGATATTTGATTTTCTCCATATCGCCCAGCCCTAGTACAATCGCCTTTTAAAAATGTGCCTCTTGTGTGAAGTAATTTCATTTGCCTTGCAGATGTTCTCTCCTCCGATGCACTGTGAGTCTAAGGGCAGCCCCTCTCCTGAGAAGCCAGCCCCAGAGCAGGACAGCAAGGCCGGCAGTAAGGACAAGGGCATGGACCCTGCTTTCCCTCAACTGTATGAACAACCTCGCCACATTCAGTATGCCACTCACTTCCCCATTCCTCAGGTAAGAGAACTCGCAGCTTTTAAAAAGAAATCCCAGAAAAAAGAACTCTTGTGGTTTGTTATGAATCAGTTTCCGTACAGCTTGTCTACCCTGAATGCATATTAGCTTGTTTGTTTTGTTTTTAGTCTTATCTCACATGCGTCTGACAGAACAGATATATTGATTGCATATATTTCAATCAATACACAGGCCTCCGATTTAACTACGCAGGCTGTTGTGTTAGAATCTACAAGATTCTGTATCTGAAAGTTTTGACCAGAAGTCTGGTAAAGCTACAGACATTTTCTAGTGTAAGTGCATGTACTGGACAATAATCTTAATTTCTAGAATAATAATTCCTACTAAATTGTTTAGATCCAGCCTGGATTGTTAAAGTATTAGAAGAAGAAGAAGATTTATTTATTTATTTATATATATATATATTAGGACCATGCACATTAATCAACATTTCTGTAAATGCGCCAGTGTTAGCCAGTCAGCTAATTTTCAACTGTAGTCCTAGTGGCATGAAACCGGAGCACCCGGAGGAAACCCACGCAAGCACGGGGAGAACATGCAAACTCCACACAGAAAGGCCAGGGACGACCTGGGATCGAACCCAGAACCTTCTTGCTTTGAGGCAGAAGAGCTAACCACTGAGCCACCGTGCTGCCTAATAGCTCAAGCTATTAGTCAATTATTCTTTAGTTCATCAACAATAAATCTATCAAGTATTGTAATATTTTAAGTACTTTCTCGGGCAAAAATTATAATAAGAAAATGACCTATTTCCAGCCTCTCAATTGTGAGGGATTTACTGCTTTTCTTTTTTTTTATGTTGTAGTAAGCTGAATAGTTTGGGGTTTTGGGCTGTTGTCAAAAGGCACCACCTTGTCCTTTTGAAAACTGTGGGCATTTTCTCACATTTTACAAATGGCTTAAAGTTAATATTTTTAAAGCATACTTATGTTGAATGTCTCCAGTTTAGTTTTCTTATTAATTGTATGTTTTCTAAAGGAGGCTATATTGTTACTGCTGAAAACACAGCATTCAAAACTGGATTTAAACTAAAATTAGAGGAAAAGTCTGTTCTCGTAGCTTAACAATTTTGTGGAATTTATTCCTCAAACCTTTGGTCTAGCCCAAATGTGTTTTTGTCTTGCTATGCTGCTCAGGTTATCAGGTGCATCCAGTTTATGAGGATCTCGTTTGTCTCTTTTGTCATTGCCTTCAGGAGGAGAGCGCCAGCCACGAGTGCAACCAGCGGTTAGTGGTCCTCTACGGTGTGGGCAAACTGAGAGATGAGGCGCGACACACCATCAAGAAAATTACCAAAGACATCTTGAAGGTGCTGAACCGCAAAAGCACAGCAGAAACAGGTAACAGCTTTTGACTGATAACTTTATGTCCCTGTATTTCCCCATTTACTTAGGTTTTACATTACCTTAGCTGCAGGCAAGCAGTTTGTCAGGCAGGAAACTGCCATTTAAGATTACGTTTCAGTTTCATTTCACCTACTTTTTATGTTTTAATAATGAAAATGTTGTCAGTGAAATTGCTTTGACGTTTTTTTTCCCTCAGTTTATTGACTGGATTTTTTTTCCTGCGTCTGTCTGCAGAAAAAACACATGAAAGAGATAATGTTTTACCAGACGGCAGTTTGGAACGCAGGAGCTTTATCATGCTTGGATGTTTGTGAAACATTGTTCGCATGCAGGCACTCTGGCCATTCGAGCTGTTATCATCTCAATAACTCTCCTTCTTGGAATACATTTCATTTGTTTGCTTACTTAAGAGAACAAGCTTTTTTTTTCGTTCTTTATCGACCCCTTAGGGGCTTGCATCACTCAATCTTCTTTCCAACCAATTTTTTTCTGCTAACAGCCCTCATCTGTTCACAGCCACTTTATCTCAGATACACATGACCTTATTAAGGTGATTGAAGGTTTCAGAGATATAATTGCATAGATTGGAGTGTTTTGTGTCACCTTATCACATTGCTGTGAACCGATGATAACCTTCAGCTCACAGTGATGTTTCATTTAAATAAAAAGCACCACCAAGTGCCTTTCCAGCAGCGTCTTTTGCACTGACACTTAAGCCTCGCATGAGGCTGGAAATAAGATAACAGACCATTTGGGTTAACTCAATTTCACGACTGGCCTGTTTGGCAGACTGGAAAGAATACCGCTGACCAGCTATGAGTTGCTGCTCCCTCTCTTATTTTCTGTTCTCTTCTCTTTCCCACATACGCAGGAGGGGAGGAAGGACAAAAGAGGAAGAGGAGTAAGCCGGAGGCCTTTCCCACTGCGGAAGATATCTTCTCCAAATTCCAGCACCTCTCCCACTTTGACCAGCACCAAGTCACCTCCCAGGTTAGACCGGGAAATCTCATTCTTTTGTGTCTTAATGTGTCTCATGTTTCAGAGTATGTAGGAATAAGTTCCTTATTTTGGAACCAGCCACAGGGTTTATTAATGCAAATAACTGTAGCAGCCTAAAACGGAAGACCTCCCAAGGTGACTCATTTGAATGTAAATGTGATTTGAATATATTTTGATTTCTCCTGTGAGGTGTCTGAATACAATTTGAATATATAATGCGCTTAGGTGACTGTCACTTAAAAAGGCAGTAGAACGTAATGTATTTAGATTTCTCGGTAGAACAGGTTGTAACGGAGAATGTACTTGATCCTGAATTCAATTCTGCCGATAATACAATTATGAAACCCTGCGATTGAAAAAGAGTGCTCAATTTCATTAGTTTTTTTAAGTGCCTTTAATTCAAATATAGCTAACAACATCTCAGGGTGAGGTCTTTAGGGAACAATACAGATTTAACAGTTATTTCTTATTTATAAGAGAACAACTTTCCAATAGCATTATGGTTGTGTTAGTACCCATATTTGTATTAAAGGAATAATTTGTCATTAGATCAGAGAGATATTTTCAGTATTATGACTGTAAGACACATTTTTGGTTGTTTTTGCCTTCATTTGTCCTGTTTGCCTCCCTCAAACAGAATTCTGACATAATATTTTGCCATTGCTTGTTGGAGCTCCGCTGAGTGGCAGCATGTTGTGTGTTGCAGCCCAGTGTCAGGACCAAGGCTGTTAACATTGTTGTTTTTGCATGTCAATGATCTCTGAAATGTTTAATGTGTGCAGGTCTCCAGAAATGTGCTGGAACAGATCACCAGCTTTGCCTTAGGGATGTCTTACCACCTGCCTCTCGTCCAGCACATTCAGTTCATCTTTGACCTCATGGAGTACTCCCTCAACATTAGTGGCCTCATAGACTTTGCTATTCAGGTATGGGCAACTTCATCACTAATGTTATTTAACAATTAGACAGACAGATAAATCTCTATGTGTGTGTGTGTGTGTGTGTGTGTGTGTGTGTGTGTGTGTGTGTGTGTGTGTGTGTGTGTGTGTGTGTGTGTGTGTGTGTGTGTGTGTGGCCCTGATAAACTGACTTTGTTTGCATTTGTTAAACCTGCTAACACTGGAACTCTTGTTAACAGGAAAGTTCAGGTATAAAGTGTGAGCTACAGTGTCAGCGTAAAGCTGTTTCAACCAAGATAACTTTCAAAGCATCACGATACTGGTGATATAACGACACCATGCTGCTGAAGTGATCTGTGTAAACAGAGCCATATGGTTCTGCACAGCTCCTCTCTCTGTCAGCCTGTCAATGCCCATGTAAATCCCCCATTTTAATAAGCTTGTGTTTTTCCATTTTTCTGAATTTGTTTGTTTTTAGCTTCTGAATGAGTTGAGTCTGGTGGAAGCCGAGCTGCTGCTGAAGTCATCCAGCCTGGTGGGCACCTACACCACCAGCCTGTGTCTGTGTATTGTTGCTGTGCTGAGGAGGTACCACTCCTGCCTCATTCTCAATCCTGAGCAGACGGCGCAAGTTTTTGATGGGTATGTCACTTTGATGTTTATAAATCGAGAACCTCCAAATCTCGGTCATGCTTGGATTTTTAATTGGTGGCCTAAATCTGGACTGGTATGGTTTGCTGAGATTAAATTCCAACCCTAAAGGGATGTTTACCAGGGTAAAGAAGTGAGTTAGTCTTATAATTAAAGTAGTAAAAATGATGTTTTGGGTTTTAACCTCATACTATTATCTTTAATGAGGATTTTTATTGTCACAGGATTGCTGACAGGGCACTTAGTTCCTGAACGGAGTACCACTACGAGTTGTTTGTGATGCTGGTCATTTTAGCTGGTTCTACTGTCGCAATTGAAACTCATTTTGGATTAAAGCATTAGCTAAATGCCCCAAGTGTTAAAGATAAAGACAAAGACATCTTATACAAAGCATCTAATTAAAGTAAATGTAATTAAATGTAAAAGTAGTGCTTATACAAAAAAAAGACCATCTTTAGCCAGTAGCTGGTTGTAGCTCCATACTTAGCGTACAGACATGAGTGTTATCAGTCTTCTCATCGAACTCTCAACAAAAAGGCGAATAAGTGTTTTCGCAAAATGTCTGCCTTTTCCTTTAAAGCATGTAGCTGAAGGAGTCTCAGTTGAATAATGTGAGTAAATGTGTTCTCAGGTTGCGCATCGTGGTGAAATCAGGTGTGAACCCGGCAGACTGTTCCTCTGCTGAGCGTTGCATCTTGGCCTACCTGTATGACCTCTACACCTCCTGCAGTCACCTCAAGAATAAGTTTGGCGAGATCTTCAGGTAGAAATAAATCTTTGCTTATTTGAAAATGAACGTTTTCCATTGCATTAACATAAATGCATGTTTAGCTCTGCTTCAGAACCTTTTTGGACTAATCCCTTCAAGGATAGAGGTCCATTTTCTGGACAAGGGGATGTGTCAAATAGTGAATCATACTAGAATCCTAACATGTATACACGCTATGCATTATTTATAATATTTTCAATTCCAGTGTCATTTTAGTTGCTTCTATCAATCAGGAAAATCAAGCTGTTGTGTACAGTTAATTAACAATCACCAAATGTTATTTGTTGCCCAAGTTTCCCTTTATGTATTTTATAGTTTCTTTTAAGTTATCAGTACCGACATTAATCCTTTATTCTCTCCTTTTGTGTTCCCTCTCAGTGAGTTCTGCTCCAAAGTGAAAAACTCCATCTACTGCAATATCGACCCTTCAGACTCCAACATGCTTTGGGATCCTGTGTTTATGATGGAAGCCATTGCCAACCCCTCGGCCCACAACTTCAACCACTCTATGGTGGGCAAGATCCTCAACGACAGCCCAGCCAACCGCTACAGCTTTGTCTGTAATGTGCTCATGGATGTGTGCGTGGACCACAGAGACCCTGAGAGGTGTGTTCACTTTTGTTACGATTATGTTGCATGTGTGTATGGCTCAGAGTGCTTCAGTTTTCTACTGTTTGTTGGACTGCTGTTTCATATCATGTAATGTGCTTTCAGGGTAAACGATATTGGGATCCTGTGCGCAGAGCTGACGGCGTATTGTCGCTCCCTGAGTGCTGAGTGGCTCGGCATCCTCAAGGCTCTCTGCTGCTCCTCTAACAATGGCAACTGTGGCTTCAATGACTTGCTGTGTAACGTAGATGTAAGATGTGGTTTCATGACTCTTAAACTAGGCTAGGTTAATGGGTGTCTGCCGTAGTAGCAATTTTTGCACCTTTACTCTATAAATTATTGCTTTGACTTTAACCATTATTCACATGTAAACACTAGTTGAATATCAGTCAATAATGTCAGTCAAATATGTTCCTACTTTAAGCATCTGTCTGGCTTTCATTTAATTCTAATCCCATTCTAGTATTTAGAAGTTCTCTGATTGCAGTAGCTTTTCTCATCTCACACCATTACCTATAACGTTGATCTCTGTACTTGCATCCTTCAGGTTAGCGATTTGTCCTTCCATGATTCCCTGGCAACCTTCGTAGCCATTCTCATTGCTAGACAGTGCCTACTCCTAGAAGATCTGGTTCGCTGTGTGGCTATTCCTTCACTCCTCAATGCAGGTAAGGATTATTTAATCTCAAACGTACTGCTATTGAAAAATATATATTGTTAAATTATTGTAAACAGGTTCCCAACCTTTTTTGTCTGATGTGCCCCTTCAGAGACACCACTCGCCATGTTTCAAATGTGTTGATTTGATTTGAATTTAGGGGATTTCATTTAACACTATTTATTATGTAAAAGGGAGTTATAACAACTTCTTAATACAATTGAACTACCAATATTTACTGTTCAGACTTAACTGCTGGTTTGCTTACTATTGTTATGCACTCTCCGTGAACCATCACCTTATCGTGGTGGAGAGGTTTGTGTGTCTCTGTGAACCTGAGGGCTGTGTTGTCTGGAGCTGTGTGCTCCTGGTAGGGTCTCCCAAGGCAAAGTGGTCTCAGGTGAGGGGCCAGACAAAGAATGGTTCAAAAACCCCAATGCAAAAACGAGGTAGAGATGGAGTGACCCTGCCCGGAGGAAGCCCGGGGCCCCCGTCTGGAGCCAGGCCCAGATGGCGGGCTCGTCGGCGAGCGCCTGGTGGCCGGGTTTGCCACGGAGCCCGGCCGGGCACAGCCCGAAAAAGCTACGTCGCTCCCATCTCTCCAGCCCATGGGCCCACCACCTGTGGGAGGAACCGCTGGGGTCGGGTGCGTTGTCACACGGGTGGCAGTGAAGGTCAGTGGCCTCGACGGACCAGACCCGGGCAGCAGACGCTGGCTCTGGGGACGTGGAATGTCACCTCTCTGTGGGGGAAGGAGCCGGAACTGGTGCGGGAGGTGGAGCGCTACCGGTTAGATCTGGTGGGGCTTACCTCTACGCATAGTCTCAGTTCTGGAACCATACTCCTGGATAGGGGTTGGACTCTTTTCTTCTCCGGAGTTGCCCAGGGTGTGAGGCGCCGGGCGGGTGTGGGGATACTCACAAGCCCCCGGCTGAGCGCCACTACGTTGGAGTTTACCCCGGTGGACGAGAGGGTCACCTCCCTACGCCTGCGGGTTGTGGGGGGGAAAACTCTGACTGTTGTTTGTGCATATGCACCAAACAGGAGTTCGGAGTATTCGGCCTTCTTGGAGACCTTGACTGGAGTCCTGCATGGGGCTCCAGTGGGGGACTCCATTGTTCTGCTGGGGGACTTCAACGCGCACGTGGGCAATGATGGAGACACATGGAGAGGCGTGATTGGGAGGAACTGCCTCCCTTATCCAAACCAGAGTGGTTGTTTGTTGTTGGACTTCTGTGCTAGTCATGGATTGTCTATAACAAACACCATGTTCGAACATAGGGATGCTCATAAGTGTACTTGGTACCAGAGCACCCTAGGCCAAAGGTCAATGATCGATTTTATAATTGTTTCATCTGATCAGGGGCGGAGCTGTCAACTGATCACCATCTGGTTGTGAGTTGGGTCAGGGGGTGGGGGAAGACTCTGGACAGACCTGATAAGCCCAAACGGGTAGTGCGGGTAAATTGGGAACGTCTGGAGGAGGCCCCTGTCCGACAGACTTTCAACTCACACCTCCGGCGGAGCTTTTCGTGCATCCCTGTGGAGGCTGGGGGCATTGAACCCGAGTGGACAATGTTCAAAGTTTCCCTTGCTGAAGCTGCGGTGAGGAGCTGTGGTCTTAGGGTCTTAGGTGCCTCAAGGGGCGGTAACCCACAAACACCGTGGTGGACAACGGTGGTCAGGGAAGCCGTCCGACTGAAGAAGGAGTCTTTCCGGGATATGTTATCCCAGAGGACTCCGGAGGCGGTTGCAGGGTACCGTAGGGCCCGAAGGGCTGCAGCTTCTGCCGTGAAAGAGGCAAAGCAGTGGGTGTGGGAGAAGTTTGGAGAAGACATGGAGAAGGACTTTCGGTCGGCACCAAGGTGCTTCTGGAAAACTGTTTGCCACCTCAGGAGGGGAAGCGGGGAACCATCCAAGCTGTGTACAGTAAGGATGGGACACTGTTGACCTCAACTGAGGAGGTAATAGGGCGGTGGAAGGAGCACTTTGAGGAACTCCTGAATCCGACTAATCGCGCCTCTATGTTAGAGGCAGAGCTGGAGGATGATGGGGATCATTGTCAATTTCCCAGGCGGAGGTCACTGATGTAGTCAAACAACTCCACCGTGGCAAAGCCCCAGGGATTGATGAGATCCGTCCAGAAATGCTCAAGGCTCTGGGTGTGGAGGGGCTGTCCTGGTTGACACGCCTCTTCAACATTGCGTGGAAGTCTGGGACGGTGCCAAAGGAGTGGCAGACCGGGGTGGTGGTTCCCCTTTTTAAAAAGGGGGACCAGAGGGTGTGTGCCAATTACAGGGGTATCACACTTCTCAGCCTCCCTGGTAAAGTCTACTCCAAGGTGCTGGAAAGGAGGGTTTGGCCGATAGTCGAACCTCGGGTTGAGGAGGAACAATGCGGATTCCGTCCTGGTCGTGGAACAACGGACCAGATCTTTACTCTCGCAAGTATCCTGAGGGAGCCTGGGAGTATGCCCAACCTGGTCTACATGTATTTTGTGGATCTGGAAAAGGCGTATGACCGGGTCCCCTGGGAGATACTATGGGAGGTGCTGCGGGAGTATGGGGTGAGGGGGTCTCTTCTCAGGGCCATCCAATCTCTGTACAACCAAAGCGAGAGCTGTGTCCGGGTTCTCGGCAGTAAGTCGGACTCGTTTCAGGTGAGGGTTGGCCTCCGCCAGGGCTGCGCTTTGTCACCAATCCTGTTTGTAACATTTATGGACAGGATATCAAGGCGTAGTCGGGGTGGAGAGGGGTTGCAGTTCGGTGGGCTTGGTCCTGATGGCATCATCGGCCTGTGACCTTCAGCACTCACTAGATTGGTTTGCAGCCGAGTGTGAAGCAGTTGGGATGAGGATCAGCACCTCTAAATCTGAGGCCATGGTTCTCAGCAGAAACCGATGGAGTGCCTACTCCAGGTAGGGAATGAGTCCTTACCCCAAGTGAAGGAGTTCAAGTACCTTGGGGTTTTGTTCGCGAGTGAGGGGACAATGGAGCGGGAGATTGGTCGGAGAATCGGCGCAGCGGGTGCGGTATTACATTCAATTTATCGCACCGTTGTGACGAAAAGAGAGCTGAGCCAGAAGGCAAAGCTCTCGATCTACCGGTCAGTTTTTGTTCCTACCCTCACCTATGGTCATGAAGGCTGGGTCATGACCGAAAGAACGAGATCCAGGGTACAAGCGACCGAAATGGGTTTCCTCAGGAGGGTGGCTGGCATCTCCCTTAGAGATAGGGTGAGAAGCTCAGTCATCCGTGAGGAGCTCGGAGTAGAGCCGCTGCTCCTTTGCGTCGAAAGGAGCCAGTTAAGGTGGTTCGGGCATCTGGTAAGGATGCCCCCTGGGCGCCTCCCTAGGGAGGTGTTCCAGGCACGTCCAGCTGGGAGGAGGCCTCGGGGAAGACCCAAGACTAGGTGGAGGGATTATATCTCCAACCTGGCCTGGGAACGCCTCAGGATCCCCCAGTTGGAGCTGGTTAATGTTGCTCGGGAAAGGGAAGTTTGGGGTCCCCTGCTGGAGCTGCTCCCCCCGCGACCCGATACCGGATAAGCGGACGAAGATGGATGGATGGATGGACTCTCAAACTAATATTTCAAATCTTCTTATTGAGTCAGTAGGTATCATACATACAGTATACTGTTGTGTCAATGCTCATTTCCATTTATTTATTTTTTTAGATACATTTATTTTTTATTTTTTTATATTTAAAACATACAGAACATACAAATACAATTGAACAAGAACAAAAACCCTCTCCCACCCCCACCCTCTGCGGTCTCGAGGAAAACAAAAACAGAAATCACACCTTGCCTAGTGCTCATTTCTATTTATATGAAAGAATTATAAAATGATATGTGTGTACATTCACAGCAGTTGATATAAAATATGTAAGATTGTGGTTTTGAGAATGAGCAAATTTGAAAAAAAGGAAGATATTTCTAAATAAGATAAATACATAATGAAATTAAAGTTCACAGAGATGAAATAAATGTAAATATACTAAATTAAAAAGAGACAAAATAAATCTAAGAGTAGGAACATAACTTTGATAAGGCTAGGAGCATTGCTTTCCCACCTTTATTTCCACTCTTGGGCCGCGATCAGACAGAGAGCGTTTGCAGGTCACAAAACGTGCTGCCTTTTTTGTTGAAGAAGGCCTGATTAGACCAGTTTTTTTTTTGTTTTTTTTATTCCTTCTATCCAATCACCCGTCCTCAGCCAACCTTTATTTTGCTGTGAAGTTAAATGACGTTGGGCATTTTTTATGCTCGGAGTTGAAGTTTTTGCAACTTGAGGCGTTCATCCATATATAATCTTGCAACTCGAGGCGTTCATCCATATATAATCTCACAGCCATCAGCCATTAGGCTTTCTATTAATGAGTGAGCAGTACATTGTAGCTTGGCTTGTAGGAAGGAATACCAGGCTGTATAATGCATTCCTTCTATCAGAGAGGAGAGTTAACGCAGCGTATTTGATCTGAGTCCATGAAGCCTCGGTGCATTTTGTGCACTTGCCAGAGAAGTGCTTCGCTCTCCCCACTGTTAATCTTTTTACTCCCAGCTTGGAGACAAACCTCCATTCAGCCGTGCTGTTTTGGTTGGGTTTGGCTCATGTTAGAACACAACTACACGTGCCAAATGCCAACAACTCTTGCTTGTGGTAAACACTTTGTTCTCACTCTTGTGTTCATCACGTGTTGCGAAGAAAATCAACTCTAACCAATCCATATGTGTCTGAACTTCCCTTCAGCCTGCAGCGAGCAAGACTCTGAGCCAGGAGCCAGACTCACCTGCAGGATTCTGTTGCACCTTTTCAAGACTCCACAGCGCAACCCCGTCCCCCAAGATGGTGTGAAGTCAGGTAGCAAACGCAGCCAGAAATCTTACCATTGTTTCAGCATATTTTTGTTTCTGCCAGGTTGTGAAAATTGTGTTACTGGTGGTTTGACTTTGCAGATAAATCTTCAGTTGGTATCCGGTCATCTTGTGATCGCCACCTTCTTGCTGCTTCTCAGAACAGCATAGTTGTTGGAGCAGTATTTGCTGTCCTCAAAGCTGTCTTCATGCTGGGTAAGAATCTTTGCAATCATTTCAATAAGTTTAAGGTCAGAACCTGTCATACAAAAAGAATGCTTTAAAAAACAGTCCCTCCAGAAAAACGCAATTATGCGATCGCATAATTCAATGCATAATCAGCCAAAGTCCGCATATTTATGCGGGGGCTGCATATTTTCAAATACGCCGCACTTTCACTGCATAAATTGCCGATTTCCACGCAAAATATGAGGGGCTTGCATGATTTCATAATCCCCGCATTTTCGTGACGTAATTGCGCGACGTAAACCTCATCGAAAAGCAGGGTGTATCACATATTTTTCTTTTTTTCATCAAATCGCAATTTTTGCATAAATATCCCGCATATTCCATCACATTTTTTAAGAAAACGTGCTGCATAATCAAGGATTTTTGCCTGCAACAATCACAAAAAAACGCCGCATTTTTCTGGAAGGACTGGAAAAAATGACGATGATCAGAAGAAGGTTAGGTGTTCTGCTTCATCTTAGTCTCAGTTACCTCATGTATAGGAAACACTGATAGATTTATCTGGTCCCTCCACGTTGTTTTAGGTGACGCTGAGCTAAGAGGCTCGGGATTGTCACACCCTGCTGGCCTCGACGACATATCTGAGGGGCGCAATGTCTCCATAGAAACGGCCAGCTTGGATGTATATGCAAAGTATGTTCTGAAGACAATCTGCCAGCAGGTGAGGATATGAGTTAAAATGAGTTGAATGACATGAAAGCAATGAAATCAACACACACAGTCAGTGTGAAATGGGAAAAAGGTGAAATGAAGGTACTGAGATAACGTTTTGATGTCTAAAACTGCGCAGAGCTATGCATGGAGGCTTTCTTTTTATGTTCAGTATAATCAGCGATGTTGTCTTTCTGTCTTTTGTGGGAAGCACATAAACAAAGAAGTTTCTATTTTTGCTAACATTCACGCTCATGCTTTTCTGAGCTATTTGTTAATGCAGTAAGCCAAAGATGCATAAAAAGTGTGAATGAGATCATTTTCTGCACCAGATGTCACTTATGTCACTTAGATAGGAAGGCCAGAGAGAGAGCTGGCAGTAGCTCAGAGGGCCGGACATGATCTGAGACCTCAAGCGACTTACACACACAAACACATTTTCTGCCATTTGCAGTTCTGTTCCTGGGAAATGTCCCTTGCCTTGTTTTCATCACTACCCACCCAACTTTAGTTTAGTTTTGCATGAGTTTATGATACTGGTACTTAAGCTTAAGGATCACTGAAGTTATTGACCTCTGTCACATTTCCAACTCTGCCATATGTTCCCTCTTCCCCTGTTCCCCTCTTGTTTTGCCTTGCAGGAATGGGTAGGAGAGCGCTGCCTGAAGTCTCTGTCTGAGGACAGCAGTGCCCTCCAGGACCCGGTTCTGGTAAACATTCAGGCCCAGCGGCTGCTCCAGCTTATTTGCTACCCACATCGCCAGCTGGACAGTGATGATGGTGACAACCCTCAGAGGCAGCGCATCAAACGCATTCTACAGGTCGAGAATACACAGACATTCACATAGTCTTTTATTTTTTTTTTTTACTTCTGTCTCTCTGAAGATTCTTTGGGTCAAATAGTATATTCCACATAACTAGGTTTTAAGAACAAGTGGGTAGACCTTGACCTTCTTTGATCATTCTCTCAAAAATAATAACTGGTCTGTAATCTGCTATTAAGTTGTCTTTCTTGTCTCAGAGCTAGGTTTGGCTGCCCTCTGCTGGCTATATCAGGGGTTAAGTAATGTATCACCAGTGTCATGAACTGTGCAAGAAAAAATAAAAACGTATATGACTGACAGTATTTGTTTTCTCTTTCATAGAACATGGACCAATGGACGATGAGACAGTCGTCCCTGGAGCTGCAGCTGATGATCAAACAGAGCACAAACAATGTAAGTTGCTGTTTTCAGTGCATCATTTTTTTTTTTTTTTATTGTCTTTGTCAAATTGATCTCAATGTTCCTCATTTATTTTCCAATAGGAGCTCTACTCACTCTTGGAGAACATAGCCAAGGCCACCATAGAGGTGTTTCAGAAATCAGCTGAGCTGAACAGTAACCCCTCAGGGAATGGAGCAGCGGCACAAGGTGGCTCCGCATCCAACAACAACAGCACCACCAGCAAGATGAAGCCAATTTTAAGGTTTGTATCTTTCGGTCTCCTTTTTAAGGGCTTTTTCTCACAGTTTTCTTTGTGTTGAATTTTGTAGGATACAAACATGTACATTTATAATCTCCTACATCTTTAAAGGTGCAATATGTAATGTTGTATGCAATACTGGCAGCTAGCGGTTAAAATAGTTACTGCACTACCAATTCAAAATACTGGAGAATTGTTTCCCCCGCCCCCTCCTGCTCAGTTCACGGGGGTTGCCAGGCTGAGACCGCAGCATTCACAACAACGTTGCTAGACGCTTTTCTCACATAGCCAGACATTACTCCACAGCACAGCGGAGTAGGTAACGTTAGATGCTAGTCTCACATAGCCAGACATTACTCCACAGCACAGCGGAGTAGGTAACGTTAGATGCTGGCTATATTGACAGTCATAAAAGCCCGTGCTCACGCGGAGCTCTGTAACCAACTAACAGACATACCTTTTCGGCTTAAAATTACGGTATGAACCGCTAAAAACACAACAACCTCACTGTCCTCTCCACACGCCAGTCAGGCACACTTCCTCGGCTTAGAATTACAATACGAAACGCTAAAAATACCACTACCTTGCCGACGGAACACACTTCATTGGCTTAGAATTACGGCAACAATCCCTAAACACACTGCAAACTTACAGTCCCCTCTTTCCGATTTACAGCCCCCCTCTCGTGGCTTAAAATAACTCACCGTTGTCGGCTCCAGCCGCTGAAGAGGCTACACGCTGTAAACAGCCATGGGCTGCTTGCCTGGTCCTCCGGGTAACGTTAACAGTTAGCAGGATTAGCATGGCGGCGTTAGCCAGGACCAGTCGGGATCACTTTACTGGCTATGTCTCAATTGTTTTTGCGAGTAACCAACTCGGGTACTCTAGCTATATAATTCAATGTGAGTACACAAATGTTGAAATGACAAAAAATGCCCATCCCTAGTAGCTGTGATAAATTAGCGTGGAGCTAATGCTTACCGGTTCAGGAGAAAATAAGCCAACTCTGCGTCCTTTTGGGCTCTAAGCTGTCTCCATCTTTCAAATACATCTCCAATATTTACCAGGGGGTTGTTACGTCTCTGGTCACGCAACTGTTAGAAACATGCTGTTTTCTTTTTTTATGTCATGTAGAATCTATCTCCGTTGATCCTGTTCGTTTGTTTGCTGCTTTCATGGCTGTACTACCGTTACAGCTGTAGCGCGCTGGGTTTACGTTTTTACAAGTATATCTGGCAACCCGGCCTGCCTGTCAAACTGGGCCGTTGATAACAACACACAGATCAAAACATAAACATAAATTCCGTCACGGAATGTAAATTTCAAAAAGAAAAAATACTGACATTAGCATTGTTGTCAGAAAAGATAGTATTTCAGTTTAACATGTTTCCTAAATATCTGATGAAGCACTGGTGTCATTTTTGGATTTATTACAGTACAAATATTATATTGGACCTTTTAAGGCTCAAACGATAAGCCTTTAGGCTTAAATAAACATTTGTTTTCCTTTTTTATTTTTTTTGGTTTATGCTTAGTGATGTTAAAATCTAACATTTTTTGTTTGCACTATGTGTTGCAGCTCATCAGAGCGGTCAGGTGTGTGGCTGGTGGCTCCGCTGATAGCCAAGCTGCCCACCTCAGTTCAGGGCCATGTACTGAAGGCAGCAGGAGAGGAGCTGGAGAAAGGACAGCACCTGGGCTCTTCCTCACGCAAGGAAAGGGACAGGCAGAAACAGAAAAGGTAAGTGGCATGTTTCTTCGAAACTGGAATAAATTAGATTTAATCTGGTAGTTCTACAAAGTGAAAATCCTTTTGCTAGCGTCTGACAAACTGTACGGCAGAATGGGCATTTTCATTTTCTGCCACTCTTACGGTCTATGGAAACCATAACCATCAGAACAAGATTTCTTCTTTTATTCAATTTAAATTCTTCCCTCCTCAGCATGTCTCTGCTGAGCCAGCAGCCATTCTTGTCTTTGGTGCTGACCTGCTTGAAGGGGCAGGATGAACAGAGGGAAGGCCTTCTCACCTCCCTCTACAGCCAAGTGCAGCAAATTGTTACCAACTGGAGAGAAGACCAGTACCAGGACGACTGCAAGGCAAAGCAAATGATGCATGAGGCACTAAAACTTCGACTGAATCTTGTAAGAACTTCTTGATCACCACAACCAGCTTTACAGCAGAGCATACCTGGCTATATACATTTATAAAGTTAAAATGACCTTTGTGGGTACAGGTTGTTGCTTTTAGTTCTTGTTTTTTATCACCAAGACCCAGCAGAATATTGTGAATATTGTCTAAGTCTTATAATTAACTTTCTGAACTGAGGCCCGTTTCTGTTCTAACAGTATTTTTTACTTTTCCTAACAAGGTGGGTGGCATGTTTGACACGGTGCAGCGCAGCACCCAGCAGACCACTGAGTGGGCAGTACTACTTCTTGACATCATCAGCAGCGGCACAGTGGACATGCAGTCCAATAAGTGAGTGTTGACGAAGTAGGAAACCCCATTTCACACAGTATTCCTCTAATTGGACACTTTTACCGTTATTATTTCTGAGCTGAAATGAAAATGATCTGTCACTTAATCTGCCTAGCAACTATGTTTGCTTCTCTCCAACAGTGAGCTTTTCACAACAGTGTTGGACATGTTAAGTGTCCTGATTAACGGCACACTGGCTGCTGACATGTCCAGTATCTCTCAGGGCAGCATGGAGGAGAATAAGAGAGCCTATATGAACCTGGTCAAGAAGCTCAGGGTAAGAACAGCACACCTTTCTCACCCATAGCCAGGGTGTCTGAAGATGTGCTCCTACTTTTAAGATGCAGTATTTTCCCTGTATTCATATTGAAGTTGTCAACTTGGTTTTGTTGGTTTTAAGTCCTAGGGCCATTAGCTTTTTATTCTTTCTTTTTTTAAGTAAGAAAGGGGCACCTAAAAAAAGCCTGTGCTTGGGCTACAAATGTGACCGACCACGACAGTATCAGGGTAACAAAATAAAGCAATAGCACTGTCACCTAGTGTGCAAAAGGATTTTACACTTAATTAAAGAAATAGTCATGGTTTATTTTAACTAAATCTGTCTTGATTAGCTGATTACTTTGCATGCAAGCAAAGATTTTGAATAATATGCTCTAATAATGTAGAATTGAGGCAAAAACTTCTCTGGGTCCTTGCAAAGAGTGGCTTTTCATTAACATTTTATAATCACCGTGTACCCATTTGATTTCCATAGAAAGAGCTCGGGGATCGGCAATCAGAAAGTTTGGAAAAGGTTCGACAGCTTCTGCCGCTGCCCAAGCAAACCCGCGATGTCATAACCTGTGAACCCCAGGGCTCACTAATAGACACAAAGGGTAACAAGATTGCTGGATTTGAGAAGGAGGTATGTCATTTTCTAACCCGCTGATATAACTTGACATTAAGTTGCAAAGTTGCACACATTTCTGTATCACAGAGTCAAACTGGGATGTTATTCGTCTAGTAGAAGTATACTCAAACTGGATCCTCAAAATCGGATACACAAAACAAAGAAGTTTACACTGTACCATAATATAAAGTAATTGAGTGGGAGAAAAATAATGCAGCTTTTGCAGAGACGTTATTAAGCTACAGGAAAACCGTAACTTATCTTTCTCTCGTTCAAGGGTAGACAAACCATATGCAATAAACCATTACCAGTATTATAGGTTGTTTGCAGTTAGGATTTTTTTTTTCTTCATTAACAAACAGGAAAAACATTATCTACCCATGCTGATCTTGAGTTAAAAAATAGTTCTGTGTCTCTTTGCCATCAGGGCCTTCAAGTATCAACCAAACAGAAGATTTCTCCCTGGGATGTCTTTGAGGGTCTCAAACACTCCGCCCCTCTGTCTTGGGGCTGGTTCGGTACAGTGCGCGTAGACCGCAAGGTCACCAAATTCGAGGAGCAGCAGCGTTTTCTGCTCTACCACACCCACCTGAAGCCCAAACCTCGCAGCTATTATCTAGAGCCGCTCCCCCTGCCCCCCGAAGAGGAGGAGCCCCTGACACCCGTCTCCCAGGAACCAGAGAAGAAGATGATGGAGGCAGTGAAGCCAGAGAAGAGTGTGCCCGCTGTGCCCTCTGAATCAAACAAGAAGAAAACCAAACAGAAGAAGAAAACTCCGACGGCCAAGACAGAGGTCAGTTATTTCTATAATTTATGATTTTAGAAAAATACAAGTTCACTGATAAGCATTCTTTATATGTTTGTTTCCTGGACATAAATCAGATTTTAAAAGTTATGACCCCTTCTTCTCACTAGGACTATGTGAACCGTACACCCGGCGGTGTGGCCTATGGGACTAGTATGCCACCTGAGCTGATGCAGAACCACCCATATGGCAGGCCGTACAGCCAGCAGACCATGAGCATGTACACACAGAACCAGCCTCTACCTCCAGGTCAGTTCATGGCATATTCTCTCATCAGCCTCGTCTTCGTCAGTAGCAGCACTCATCAAGAGCTTTGCTATGGTTGGAACAACAAGATACCATCTGGGATTGTGTAACAATTACTACATAATTGTCAATTTCCATTTTTATTTATTTTTTTACATAATCACGGTTTCTTTGTTTAATCGCTATTAATTGCTAACATTAGCTAAGGTCTTAAAATGTATGGTAATTGTTGATTTTGTTTAGATATGCCATATTGTAATTATATAAGTGATTATTAGTCGGACTATATATTTGTATTAATATTTCAGTTGTTCGTTGTTGGCACTTGACCCTATACACGTTCATGGCAACAAACATGACCAGTGGTGATACAGTTAGAAAAAAAAAGTATGATAATAAAGAGGAGTGGTTTACTTTATAGGCTGTGTATTTGTGTTACTACATTATGTGGGTTACATAACGTTGATATATAACAAAAGATGTATCCTGGAATTCATTCAAAACTTTAATTTGTTTTAAAAAAAATAAGAAATAATTAGTTATTTTTAAATTTGACTGAAAGAGACCATTATACTGTTAATTACAATTATTTCTGAATCAAATAATTGTACAGCAAAATTTGGAATTGTTACAGCTCTAATTGTGGTTTACATCATTTCTTTTTCCACAGGAGGTCCAGGTTTAGAACCTCCATACAGACCTGCCCGCAACCCACAGATGAACAAAATGATGCCCACCCGGCCCAACTACCAAGGCATGATGCCCGGTATTCAGGGAAGCATGCCTGGCATGATGGGAATGGACAAGCAATACCCAATGGGTTATAAACCCCAGCCTACCATGCCACAGGGCCAGATACTGCGGCAGCAGCTACAGGTCAGACTGGTGAGTCAGTCTGCACTGATAGGTCAACCTACCCCTTTTAGCCAGGTAGAGTTGACCAAAAGCAGTAGTTAGTAAAATTAAGCAGAATTAGGATAGTTTATTATCTGTTTGATTGCTGATGCTAATGAATGAAGAATTATATGGTTGTTTTAAATTGAACGGTTAGTACCAATAAAATTGGTACTAAGAATCTTCTTCTACTCCTCGTAGAGGACTTTGATATTTGCTATTTGCTAACCTGTTGCTTCTCTTTTCAGAATCAGAGCATGATGGGGCAGCAGATTAGACAAATAACACCTAACCAACCATATACTTCAATGCAGGCATCTCAGGTATGTCTATTTTTGTTGCTTAGGTTTTGTTTTGCTAAGAAATGCATTTGTCACCTGACACCTTTTATTTATACACACTAATTCTGAAGAATTTAAAAAAGCTAACAGAATTCCGTTCTCCATTTGTTTTTTTGGGGTTTTTTTTAGATCATTTTCTGAATGTTCGCCATCCACACAGAAATACCTTAACTTTATATGTTCACACATGTATACTTACTTGAGGCCTGTACTTGGCGTTAACAAGGTAACAACCCAGGTTCAACCCAGGGTTTTGTGTATCACAACGGTGGATCACTTGTTACTGGGGTTAAATCGCCAGGGTAACTTATGCTGAACACCTAACCTGCCAGGTTATGTGAGAGAGAGAGAGAGAGAGAGAGAGAGAGAGAGAGAGAGAGAGAGAGAGAGAGAGAGAGAGAGAGAGAGAGAGAGAGAGAGAGAGAGAGAGAGAGAGAGAGAGAGAGAGAGAGAGAGAGAGAGAGAGAGAGAGAGAGAGAGAGAGAGAGAGAGAAAACTCCTCTGTTTATCAATCCCTGAACAGAGATATCCAATTGGCCGAATATCTCAAAACAAAAAATCCAAAAGAAATACAAATTTTAACAAAATACAGAGTCAGTGACCATGAGCTTGAAATTGAAAGAGGTCGACATTTAAAAGTGTGGAGACCAAGAGAGGAACGAGTCTGTACACACTGCCACCAGGATATCGAAACAGAATTATATTTCCTATGTACATGTCCCAAATATGAAGGCTTTAGAATCAAAAATTCGAAAAACATATACCAGGCTTCACTACCTTCACTGAGGACAAAAAGCTTCCTTTTTTATTAGGGGAAGATAAGGGCTAGCAGCTAAATATGTCTTCTCCTGCCACAATACAAGTCAAAATAAATAGAGAATTGTATAGATTGTCATTTCTTTTCTAATTTATTATTTTAGTTATTTGTATTCTTTTTTTTTATATATTGTTTCAATGTACCCTCTGAGGGAACTGCACAGAAGTTGTTTAGTATCTGCATTTATATCATAATTTTAATGTTTACTTTTATTATTATTACATCAGATGTATTTACTCCCTGATATTTTATATGTATGTTTGTTCTTATGCTTTGGCAACACAGATGTATTTTTTTTAGAGAGAGAGAGAGATTATATATTTAGCTATCACGATTGGAACCATGAAAAAGCTAAGCAGAGATGGAGTGACCCTGCCCGGAGGAAGCCCGGGGCCCCCGTCTGGAGCCAGGCCCAGACGGTGGGCTCGTCGGCGAGCGCCTGGTGGCCGGGTTTGCCACGGAGCCCGGCAGGGCACAGCCCGAACAAGCTACGTGGCAACTCCCTCTCCATCCCATGGGCCCACCACCTGTGGGAGGAACCGTTGGGGTCGGGTGCGATGCCACATGGGTGGCAGTGAAGGTCAGGGGCCTCGACGGACCAGACCCGGGCAGCAGACGCTGGCTCTGGGGACGTGGAACGTCACCTCTCTGTGGGGGAAGGAGCCGGAACTGGTGCGGGAGGTGGAGCGCTACCGTTAGATCTGGTGGGGCTTACCTCTACGCACAGTCTTGGTTCTGGAACCATACTCCTGGATAGGGGTTGGACTCTTTTCTTCTCCGGAGTTGCCCAGGGTGTGAGGCGCCGGGCGGGTGTGGGGATACTCACAAGCCCCGGCTGAGCGCCGCTGTGTTGGAGTTTACCCGGTGGGCGAGAGGGTCGCCTCCCCACGCCTGCGGGTTGTGGGGGGAAACTCTGACTGTTGTTTGTGCATATGCACCAAACAGGAGTTCGGAGTATTCGGCCTTCTTGGAGACCTTGACTGGAGTCCTGCATGGGGCTCCAGTGGGGGACTCCATTGTTCTGCTGGGGGACTTCAACGCACACGTGGGCAATGATGGAGACACCTGGAGGGCGTGATTGGGAGGAACGGCCTCCCTGATCTAAACCAGAGTGGTTGTTTGTTGTTGGACTTCTGTGCTAGTCATGGATTGTCTATAACGAACACCATGTTCGAACATAGGGATGCTCATAAGTGTACCTGGTACCAGAGCACCCTAGGCCGAAGGTCAATGATCGATTTCATAATCGTTTCATTTGATCTGAGGCCGTATGTTTTGGACACTCGGGTGAAGAGAGGGGCAGAGCTGTCAACCGATCACCATCTGGTGGTGAGTTGGGTCAGAGGGTGGGGGAAGACTCTGGACAGACCTGGTAAGCCCAAACGTGTAGTGCGGGTAAATTGGGAACGTCTGGAGGAGGCCCCTGTCCAACAGACTTTCAACTCACACCTCCGGGCGGAGCTTTTCGCATCCCTGTGGAGGCTGGGGCATTGAACCCGAGTGGACAATGTTCAAAGTTTCCATTGCTGAAGCTGCAGCGAGGAGCTGTGGTCTTAGGGTCTTAGGTGCCTCAAGGGGCGGTAACCCACGAACACCGTGGTGGACAACGGTGGTCAGGGAAGCCGTCCGACTGAAGAAGGAGTCTTTCCGGGATATGTTATCCCGGAGGACTCCGGAGGCAGTTGTAGGGTACCGAAGGGCCCGAAGGGCTGCAGCCTCTGCCGTGAAAAGAGGCAAAGCAGCGGGTGTGGGAGAAGTTTGGAGAAGACATGGAGAAGGACTTTCGGTCGGCACCAAAGTGCTTCTGGAAAACTGTTCGCCACCTCAGGAGGGGGGGGGGAACCATCCAAGCTGTGTACAGTAAGGATGGGACACTGTTGACCTCAACTGAGGAGGTAATAGGGCGGTGGAAGGAGCACTTTGAGGAACTCCTGAATCCGACTAATCGCCCTCTATGTTAGAGGCAGAGCTGGAGGATAATGGGGGATTGTCGCCGATTTCCCAGGCGGAAGTCACTGATGTAGTCAAACAACTACACAGTGGCAAAGTCCCGGGGATTGATGAGATCCGTCCAGAAATGCTCAAGGCTCTGGGTGTGGAGGGGCTGTCCTGGTTGACACGCCTTTTCAACATTGCGTGGAAGTCTGGGGCGGTGCCAAAGGAGTGGCAGACTGGGGTGGTGGTTCCCCTTTTTAAAAGGGGGGACCAGAGGGTGTGTGCCAATTATAGGGGTATCACACTTCTCAGCCTCCCTGGTAAAGTCTACTCCAAGGTGCTGGAAAGGAGGGTTCGGCCAATAGTCGAACCTCGGGTTGAGGAGGAACAATGCGGATTCCGTCCTGGTCGTGGAACAACGGACCAGCTCTTCACTCTCGCAAGGATCCTGGAGGGAGCCTGGGAGTATGCCCAACCGGTCTACATGTGTTTTGTGGATTTGGAGAAGGCGTATGACCGGGTCCCCGGGAGATACTGTGGGAGGTGCTGCGGGAGTATGGGGTGAGGGGTCTCTTCTCAGGGCCATCCAATCTCTGTACAACCAAAGCGAGAGCTGTGTCCGGGTTCTCGGTAGTAAGTCGGACTCGTTTCAGGTGAGGGTTGGCCTCCGCCAGGGCTGCGCTTTGTCACCAATCCTGTTTGTAGTATTTATGGACAGGATATCGAGGCGTAGTCGGGGTGGGGGGGTTGCAGTTTGGTGGGCTGGGGATCTCATCGCTGCTCTTGGCAGATGATGTGGTCCTGATGGCATCATCGGCCTGCGACCTTCAGCACTCACTGGATCGGTTCGCAACCGAGTGTGAAAGCGGTTGGGATGAGGATCAGCACCTCTAAATCTGAGGCCATGGTTCTCAGCAGGAAACCGATGGAATGCCTTCTCCAGGTAGGGAATGAGTCCTTACCCCAAGTGAAGGAGTTCAAGTACCTTGGGGTTGTGTTCGCGAGTGAGGGGACAATGGAGCGGGAGATTGGTCGGAGAATCGGGCGCAGCGGGTGCGGTATTGCATTCAATCTATCGCACCGTTGTGGACGAAAAAGAGAGCTTAGCCAGAAGGCAAAGCTCTCGATCTACCGGTCAGTTTTCGTTCCTACCCTCACCTATGGTCATGAAGGCTGGGTCATGACCGAAAGAACGAGATCCAGGGTACAAGCGGCTGAAATGGGTTTCCTCAGGAGGGTGGCTGGCGTCTCCCTTAGAGATAGGGTGAGAAGCTCACTCATCCGTGAGGAGCTCGGAGTAGAGCCGCTGCTCCTTTGCGTCGAAAGGAGCCAGTTGAGGTGGTTCGGGCATCTGGTAAGGATGCCCCCTGGGCGCCTCCCTAGGGAGGTGTTCCAGGCACGTCCAGCTGGGAGGAGGCCTCGGGGAAGACCCAGGACTAGGTGGAGGGATTATATCTCCAACCTGGCCTGGGAACGCCTCGATCCCCAGTCGGAGCTGGTTAATGTTGCTCGGGAAAGGGAAGTTTGGGGTCCCCTGCTGGAGCTGCTCCCCCCGCGACCCGACACCGGATAAGCGGACGAAGATGGATGGATGGATGGATGGATTGCTTACCACTGCCAGGGTTGCAACTACAATAATAGGCTACAGCAACGACAGTTTATGGAAATCACAAGTGTAATTATGGTCAGATCTTGTGCCTCACTGATGGGGAAGTGATATTGATAAGCGTTGTGATTTACGCATTTACAGCGTTGGCTATTTTTTTGCCAGCTTTCCTTCCTGTTTTAGGAAGCAGCGACTGTATTGCTTTTTTGCCTGTAAAACAGTGTCTGTGTTCTTCATATTTATGTAGAATTATAGTTTGCTCTTCTTGTGTAAAATATGCGGCTCTGGTAGAGGTTTGCGATTGGTCATGCTGTGCAAACACCGCCTCTTTTATGTGAATGGGCGCATAGCTGGATTGGGAAACCCTGGGTTGATTGAACTGGTTTTTAACCACCGTCCTGACACAGCTTATGCGGGACCGCGGTTCTTAGGTTAGGTGAAGCCGGGTAAGTGAAATAAATCCAGGGCATGTTGATCTTGATTCGTAGTACAGGACTCCTGGCTTGTTTGGGTTCACTACATAAATAATCCTGACACTATCAGTTCATCAAGAATCGTCTCCTTCTCTGTCTTGGTTTTAATGATAACATTGTCTCTGTTTGTTTAGAACATATCTCCGGGCTATACCACATACGGATCACACATGGGGATGCAGCAGCATCCGTCCCAAGGTGGTGGTATAGTTCCCTCCACCTACGTGAACCAAAACTTCCAGGGCACCCATCCTGGAGCCAACCCGGCTGTGGTAGATCCTCTTAGGCAAATGCAGCAAAGGCCCAGTGGTTATGTTCACCAGCAGGCTCCAGGCTACGCACACAATATGCAGAACACACAGAGGTCAGTATCATGTAGCAAGGAAGGCTGCTGCTTTGTTAGCTGCTCAGTAGCATTTAAAAGTCCAATTGCAGAAAGATCGACATTATCATAACGGTTACTGTGTTTGAGTTTACATTACAAAGTTTTTGTCATTGATTTCATGTTAACTATAAAAAAGAAAAAAGAAAAACAATTGCTAACCATACGTCTTCTTCCCATCCTGTAAACCTCAGGTTTGCCCACCAGCCTCTCCAGCAGAATCCCATCATGCACGGTCTCAGTCACATGGGAGGCCAGGGTGTCCATCCAGGCTTGAGGCCCAACCAGATGCTGGCAGAACAGCAGCAGCAACAGGCAGCACAGCAACAGCAGCAGCAGCAGTACCTCCGACAACAAGCACTCAGAGTACGTTACTCGACCATCATTAGTTTATCCAGGTCTATGTTTTGGCTGACTTTATTTAAATTTTTTAGGGCATTTTCGGCCTTTATTTTGACAGGACAGCTGAAGACAGGAAGGGGGGAGAGAGGGGGGGAATGACATGCAGCAAAGGGCCGCAGGTCGGAGTCGAACTCTGGCCCGCTGCATCGAGGAGTAAACCTCTATATATGGGCGACCAACTGAGCTATCCAGGCGCCCAAGTTTATTTAATTTTATGAGTAACTTGCAAAGTGGAATAGGGGGCTGTTTGTGTGCACTTTTTTAAATTGAAAAAACTGAAGCTACCCAGTGTTTTCCAATAGAAATTAACATTAATTTAACAGTGCTTTAGCGAATGTACAAAACACAAGTCTGTGCCTCAAACGCCAACCATTATTTCTTTCCAGGCTCAACAAGTTCAACAACAGCAACAACAACAACAACAACAACAACAACAGCAGCAACAACAACAACAACAGCAGCAGCAGCAGCAACAGCAGCAGCAGCAACAACAACAGCAGCAACAGCAGCAGCAGCAGCAGGTCCAGCCCCAGCAGGTTCCTCCTCAACAGCAAGTTCCACAGCAACAGCAGCAGCAGCAGCAGCCGCAGGTGTCAGGGGTGCCACCACCGGGCCAGCAACAGAATCAGGGCCTGGGCATGCAGCCACTGCCCCCCCAGCAACCCATGGTAGGTCCAATCTAGGTGACAGGGGGCCTAGGGCTGGGTATCGTTACCGGGACTTTGATACTGGTTTCTAAACGATACTTTTTTCAACAACCAATTTCATAAAACAAAAAGAAATTACAACGTTACACATAACAGCACAAATCTTATTTATTTTTAAGCTTCTACCAGGTAAGCCCCATCTCTGTGCCTAATGTAGAGTTTTTCCTGCCTGCCTCTACGATGTGCAACGCTAAAACACAAACATTATTAGATCTTGGTAGAAGCATGCTGCATGCTTATTGGCTCACTGACTGTAATTTCATTTTCCTCCTTAGGAATTGAAATCGGGTATTGAATGACGAGGCATTTTTTAATACACAATACTTGAGTCAATTCGGTCAGTGCCTAAAAAGTTTTGTATTCGGTACCGGATTTCTATCTGCCAGTGTTATTATAGAAATGTTAATGTAATCTAGGGAGCCACCAGTTGCCATTTATTTTAGTACTTAAAAATCAACTTGCAGAGATTTAAAAGTTGAACAAAAAAGGCCTTTAGTTACAGTCATTGACTGTATTGGGATCATTTTAAGCTCCCTGTAAGTGCATTCAAGACATTCTGACAGAAATAAAACAGCTACTTAAAAAAAAAAATAATAATAATGAAAGTCCTCATATATAGCTTGTAAATGAAGATCGTATTGGTAGCTAACTCTTGAAATTGCAGACATCGTTGCCATTAGAGGTTTGGTGAAAACTGAATTCTCATAGCGTGCTAAAATAAATGAACATCATTGGCTGCCTTAAATGTCAGGAATAAATATAAAAACTTGGTATGCATTTTTCAAAATGATTGGTAGTAATTTTAAGTATATAAAACTAGTAGGTAATGGGATAAAACATCAGAAATTTGTATAATAACGATGTGTGTCTCTCTATTTTAGTTTCCACGACAGGGAATGCAGCAGACTCAACAGCAGCAGCAGACTGCAGCTCTGGTCAGACAGCTGCAACAGCAACTTTCAAGTGAGTCAAAAACTTTCCCCATTTATGTGTTGTCATTGTTTCCATCTCTGTGTAATGGTGAACAACAAATTTAATGTTTATAATGAAACTTTCCTCCTCTTTTCAGATACACAACCAGGACAGAGCACCAATTCATATTACTGATCGTGCTTGTTTATATATATATATATATATATATATATATATATATAGTGTTGTGAAGAATAGGCCCTCATTATGTGGGGAGGCCCAGCTCTGTAGATTGGCAGATGAATGTGTCCAGTCCCATGTAGGCTGTTAGAAGGGGAGACTGTTCAAGGCACAAAAGGACCACCAAACCAATGAACCAGTGAGGCAACGATCACAAAATAGCTTGACTTCAGTTGTGTAATTATGGATTATCAAATGAGGGATACTGCTCTGAAGTAAACAGGTAATGGTTAATAATGGAAACGTCTATGTAAAAAAAGTACAAGAAATTATAAGAATAATGCAATTTTTTTTATTTTATTTCAATTTGTACAATTTTTTCAGTTTCGTGTATTTCTCATTAAAAAATCATGTCAGTTTTTATGTCTTGTACTTGTGTTGGCTGCCTGTATACTGTATTTAAAAACTGTCAATGAAATCTTTCATGAGTAAGTGATAGCGCAAATCCTTTGATCCCCAAACTGCTGCTGTCATGCAAAAGAAATCCCTAACATCAGTTTCAAGTGTCATGGTCAAAGTCTCCTAATGCTAAGTTATAGTTGCTTGTGTTTTGAGTAATTTCTATCTTCTTTTGAGATGTGATTGACATTTTTCCTCAGACTAATTACTGTAGTGATAAAACAACTTTTACACTCTTAATTTAGCATGGCATTACTGACTGTCTGCAACCTTACTACAATAGGCCTTATTCAATGCAGACATTTTGACTTGACTTTATAAGAAAAAGCACAGGTGTTACGAATAACATTAATGACGCCCTGACAGTTTACAGCAAAACTAACAGAGTAAAAAAGATGTCAATGAAGCACAGTACAGGAAAAAAAAAACTTCATTTCAAATGTTATGCCTTTTTTGTTTTTTTAGGTTTTTGTTTATCTATATTCTGACTTTCCAAGCGACTAAAAAGCACTCCAGAGTCCGATCCTAGCGCTCTCCCTTCGAAGGGACAGTCCATTCCTTGATACCTTGGCAGGAAATTCACATCCGCCCAGCTCCTCTCGCCTGGTTGCACACCGAGTCTGGACAGCAGCTTGTTAGAAATCTCTGGCACTATTGGCTGGAGGAGTGTGCCATAAATCCTCAGGCATTCAAGGGAGACATGTATGATTGTGTCTAGCCAGTGCTGGTCTTTACTGTCCCTCCTATCCAGCTTCCAAGGTGCATGGCGCTGAACAAACCCGTTTGTCTGCCTCACACAGGCACTGATGGCCTCCAGAGCTTTGTATACGTGCATGCTTTCATAGTGCTGCTCGACCACAGCAGGGAGGTTTTTCACAGCATCCAACATGTGGTAGTCTTCAACCGCAGCCCTGCCTCCATGTTGACTTGGCAAGGACTGAGGGCAGAAAGAGGGGTAGACCTGAGCTGGGTTAAGAGCTGGAGCGGTGCAGCGATTCAGCAGACCACCCAGAGAGTCCGCAAGCTCTGCATTGAGCAGCTTGATAACTTTGTTGTCTGTGTAATCACAGTCTGAGTCTGGGACACCCTGACGCAGAAGAAAGTACCTCATACCATCAGTTGTGAACATCTGTGAGCGTACAAGAGGATCCACCACATTACCCAAACTTTTAGACATCTTCTTTCCTCCTACTGTCCAGTGAGAGTGCACGTATATAGTCTGTGGCAGCGGCAGTCCAGCTCCTAGAAGAAAAGCTGGCCAGTAGATGGCGTGAAATTTTAAAATGTCCTTTCCGACAATGTGGTGGGCCACGTTCCACCATTGGCTGCATTTATCTGGATAGCCAGCTACTGTAAGGTAGTTCACCAGAGCATCTAGCCACACATAGATGGTTTGTTCAGCATCACCCGGGACTGGGATGCCCCACTGAAGGCGGCTTCTCTGGCGGGAGACTGACAGGTCAGGAAGGTCCTCCTGCAGCCACTGGATGACAGCCTGGTAGAAACGCTCAGGCTGTATGGCCCGGGGATTTCCTCTGAGCCAGTCAAGCAGCTGAGACCGAAATGCAGACAGACGGAACATGTAGTTCTCCTCTTTCATCCACTCCACCTGCAAAATAGTGGAGATTTGATTGAACTTATGTTGACGAAGTAAAACTGCACAAGCTGTGTAGGTGTGATGCTTCAAGGAATAGTTTCACATTTTGGAAAGAACTCTTACTTTTTTGGCAAGAGTTACTGTAGGTGAGATGACCAAAACCATTTTAATTAGTGAGCTTTAGAGGTGCTGGTCAGCAGATTTTTAAGCTTTGGACAGAGCCAGGCTAGTTTATAGTACTTTCATAAAGTTTAGGAACTTGAGAGATGGATTAAAAACAATACTGCTCAAAATCATGGCATCAGAGTCAGATATCCTGAGTTTTAGTCCCTAAAAACAAAAGGACACTACATTCTACGTGTGCCATAATGCAACTCAATGACACCTTTTTGTTAGACCCTTTCTGCCATGTAAACAACCATGTCTTTCCAACCCCATGCACCACTCTGTTATAAATGATTAATCTTAAAATGATATAACCCTGACAAGACCAAAATGGGTAAAATCAGTGGAGTGAAGTTTGCACTCATCCGTCTGGACTAAATCACACTTTTCTCCAATTTTGATTGAATTACCTTGTGGCCACTCTCCAGGGATACTTTGATCTCCTTCCCTGATGAGTCCCAAGCATCGCCCACCTGCGACGCTGTTAGGAAGCTTTCATCTTGGGTGGAGTACCAGCCTTCGTAACTCCCCTTGTAGATGAGTCCTTTGTTGCAGAGCACTGACCAGAAATGCTTTACAGCCTGACAGTGTGCCTGTTCAGTGGTTCTTATATAGTCTGTATATGATATGTTGCAGCTGTTGAAGAGATGTTTGAATTTCTCAGATACATCAGTGCAGAAAGTCAGGGGATCTTTTCCTGCAGCTTCAGCAGCTTGTTGGATTTTCAAGCCATGTTCATCTGTGCCTGAAATGCAAAATAATAGGGTATATTATAATAATTATTATCCATATTTACCAGACCCCAAGATGATTGTCTTCAAATTGTCCAACCAACAGTCCAAAACCCAAAGATATTGAATGATATAATGTCATATTTGAGAAGCTGGCACCAGCAACTACTGTCATCACTTTTATTAGGAATGCCATATTTACATACATTATATATATGCGCACAGATGTCTAGTGTAACCTTTAAGGTGACTACAATGTAAAGGAGGAAAAACCTCAGTTCCTAGACTGTGGAAACCACTTGCAACCAATAACCAGAACATGCATACAGTTTTTATCTTAACTTTCTTTAACTGAATATGTCCAATAGAATGCTCTGACAGGTGTTTTTAAAGGGGCATTAAGAGTATCCACCTTGTAAAGATTACTAAGGACAATAATAATAATTTTGTCCATCTATGAAGTAAAGAGGGAATTTTGTGCCATACGATTCACTGGTTGTTATGACAATTCAGGTTCCTCTGACTTAAAATGTGTTGTTTATCGTTTTGTGGGATTGCAACTAAACTTTGTATATTTTGGTTAGGATTTACCTGTTGCAAACTTTGAGTTGAAGCCCTGAAGTAGCTTGTACCTGTGTAAGCAGTCAGCAATCACAGCTGAATACAAGTGTCCTAAATGAGGAGAAGCATTGACATAGAAGATGGGAGTGGTAATGTAGTAACTCCTGTCTTCTTTGCAGAAATAGGTGCTCGTGTTTCTCAACACAGCAATCCTCTGATGACTCGATACAGCTGAAATTGGAGAGAGAAATGAGCTTTGTTGCAGTCTGTGAACAGCCTTACAGCTTCTGGTGACAAACCGAAAAGGGGTCCTCATCCTTGGATAGCAGGCGATGCCCACAAGAAGACAACTAAATGATATTAATCCAGGGAGTGCAGTAATGATTTGGTAAGTGCTGTCATTAGCTAGCTAAAATATTAAGTTTCCGCACACAGACAAATAAAAGCGGAGAAACAAAAAATACTGGAAGAGCTCAGGTGATCCTTTTATATGTTATCCATTAAATTTGCAAGAACCATTAATTCCTTCATCCAGCAGCACGTTTTTGTCGCCTGTCAAGGTTAGTTCTTCTTCCGGTTTCTATAAACTTGTCCAATCACAATGCTGCATATAACACCAACCACCAATCAGATGGCGAGGGCTTTCTTTGCAACGTCCTGCCGAAGGTATCGGTTATATTTACCTTTTTCAGATTTTAAATCTATCTTGACTTCTCTGACAAGGCAAGCAGCAGATTGTTTACAGGAGAAGCCAAATACACTGTCAATGGGAAAAGCCCGTGGATGTAGGGAAGCCTCTTTTTTTCTAATAACTTTATTGGAATAGTAGAAGAATTGTAGAACAGGGGTGTAGGGTTTAGAAAATCTTTGATATAACTTTTGCTGGGAAAGAAGAAACTCTCCAAGGTTATTAGACATGATCTGAAGTATATAAAATACTACATGGTAGGGCAAGGTCTGTGCATTATAGAGGGGGATACATTTTGCGGCAGGCCGAAAATGACCACAAGGGCTAAGCATTGACATAAGGGCTAAGGAAACAGGGAAAAAAGCCTCTCACAATTTCCGGGGTGACGGCCAACCACATACATTCCACATCCACGCGGCCAACCAATCAGCTGCTACACTTTCCTAACGTCAGATAACTACGACGTTGACGTGACAACTGATGTAAAACCTTTTAAAAACTGTAAGTTTAAGCGTCAGTTAAAGTGTTTTCTACTTAACTAAATCATAATTAAGTTAGGGAAGTCGTAAGATATCAATGTCTTGTTATCTCTAGCCGTTTAAAAAGGTAATTTCAACATCGTCGCAGTAGAGAGAGAGAGAGAGAGAGAGAGAGAGAGAGAGTCCGCCTATCATGTGATGTTAAACATGGGGTGTAACAACTAATGAAAAGTTCAGATCTTTAGCCAAGCACACACAGAAATGTAAGTTTGTGTTCTCTTTTATTTCAGATGGAAGTTAACCGTTTGGACTTCTACATCGGTCTGTCTCTGGCTGTGGGCTCCAGTGCTTTTATAGGTTCAAGTTTCATCTTGAAGAAGAAAGGCTTGCTGCGATTGGCCAGCAAGGGTTCAATGCGAGCAGGTACTTTAAGCTTTATCAAAATTAAAACTTAGAAGCAAACTTAACAGGTCAGTGGTGGAAGAAAAACACAAAACCAAGAAGTTAGCGTTAGTTAACTAATTTGTATGCAGTATGGAAGTGCCATGTTCAGATGTGAAAGTACTCATTATGCAGCAGAACTGCCCTTGTCACTATCTGTAACGGACAATTATTTTAGTTATCGATTAATCTGTTCATTATCTTCTTGATGAATAGATTAATTGTTTATATCCAACAAATCACATTACAAAAAAACAAGCGTCAGATCATCACTTTTGAGAAGCTGGAGCTAGATAAATTTTTTTAATTAATTTTCTGTCAGTTGATTAATTGACTAATTGTTGCAGCTCTATCTTTATGTAATGATGCATTACCATGAAAGCAACAGTTTACCGTTGTAGCTGGAGCTAATTTGCACTACTTTATATATTGTTAGATAGTTTAGTCTACAACAATACATAACATCTTGTAAGATGGTTATATGTTTGCATGTAAAATGTGTATCTGCAAAGTAACTATACTGTACTACCTGTCAGATTACAAATACAGTATTTTCTTCTGAAATGTAGCGAGTATATACTGTATAAAGTAGCATAACATGAAAATACTCAAGTAAAGTACAAGTATTTGAACACTGTGCTTGAGTTAATGTACATTCCACCACTGTAAAAGATACAGGGCACTTTAAAGATATGACTGGGAAAGAAGGTATGTCTTGATTGACACATGGATTTTAGATGATCTGGCAGGAGATGTAAGTATCACAAGGTCTCTGTAAACCTAACATTTAAGGCCAATAACTCTATACAGGACTTTTTTTTAGGATTAAGGAAATGTTGGTAAGAAGTGTGTTCTTGGTGAAAGAAGCTACTGACCCTCCAATTTAAAAAATTTTATGGAATTATTTTCAAGTGAGAAATCTGTAACTGTTACTATAGCATCTGCTTCAGCTTTGTATTCTGCATCTCACAGGTCAAGGGGGGCATGCTTACTTGAAGGAATGGCTGTGGTGGGCAGGACTGATTTCAAGTAAGTGAAGGATTTTTTTTTGTTACTTGGTGACACTCCTTAACAGCCATGTGCAGAAACATTGTGGTCTTTGTTTTTTTGTGGGTTTGGTATTTTTGATGGTGATGTGGCAGTTGATGCAGCACCCACACCATATCTTTGAAGTGCACATTCCTCCATAGAGCACATTTGCAAATGTGGGTTGGAAGTGAATAATCTATCAACCTTTGACCAGTTGCAACAGCTATGAATTTGTACACACTGATTGTCATGTTTATATTCTAGTGGGAACTGGAGAGGCTGCCAACTTCGCTGCATATGCATTTGCACCGGCCACACTGGTGACTCCTCTTGGAGCATTGAGTGTACTTGTAAGGTATTTGCCTTTTTTGAATTTCATTTTGCAGTTATTCCATTATGCCACTGATGTTATCAAGACTTATCAGACATTGGCGTAGTATGATACACATAATTCTAGCCCTCCAAAAACTTAAAGATACGTCTGGTGATATTCTATATTCTTTCTCATTGTCAATAAATCCCATGAAAAGACCAAAACCAACAATAAATTGATCCCAAATAAACTATGCTGTTTCGCCAAAGCCTGATATAGCTTATTCATCTGTGTTGTAGACCTCCTATTCAAAACACTGAATTGAGCCCCATTGTTGCACTGAGGGACATGTTCCCTCATTACCAGAAACATGGGCGCTGGTAGTTTATTTTAAATAAATCCCATGTACACAATCCTGGTGACACAAATATTTAATGACAATAAAAAATATAGGATATCACCTGACTTATCCTTTTAATATGTAGTACTGTAGTAACATTTGTGTTTACTCTGTATCTGCATCATTTGTTTTTCCTTCCAGTGCCGTGCTTTCCTCTTACTTTCTGAATGAGAGGCTGAATGTGCATGGAAAGATTGGTTGTTTGCTGTGCATCTTGGGCTCCACGGTGATGGTGATCCATGCCCCGCAAGAAGAGGAGGTTGCCTCCCTCAGTGCCATGGCTGAGAAACTCCGAGACTCAGGTAGAACCAACCCTTCATCAGTGTGATGTCATTAACCATGCTGTGAAAATTGAATCCCAGATAAGGGTTGGACAGATTATTTTCAGGGTACTAACTCATTCTTAAATGCTCCCACTAGGTTTCATTGTGTTTGCTGTGTGCGTTGTTGGAAGCAGCCTGGTTCTTATCTTTGCTGTGGCTCCGCGTTTTGGACAGAAGAATGTGCTGGTCTACATCCTGATCTGCTCTGTGATTGGCTCCCTGTCTGTGTCTTGTGTCAAGGGCCTGGGCATTGGCATTAAGGAGCTGTTTGCTGGGACAGCAGTGCTGAAGGAACCCCTGTTCTGGTCCTTGGTCATATGCCTGGTAATCTGCATCAGCGTTCAAATCAATTACCTGAACAAAGCCCTCGACATCTTCAACACCTCCATAGTCACTCCCATCTACTACGTCTTCTTCACCACATCGGTCATGGCCTGCTCAGCCATTCTCTTCAAGGAATGGTTGCGGATGAATGCGGATGGAATAGTGGGAACAATTAGTGGGTTCCTCACCATCATCTTAGGGATCTTCCTCCTCCATGCTTTCAAGGACATTACATTTAGCTGTGATTCCCTCCCACTCTACCTGAGGAAGGGTTCTCATGGCCTTCAATGGGGGCAACAGCCTTATGTGGCTCTTCCCAACCACGATACACAAGCACAGGATGAGCTTAAACTGCCCAGAGAAGGAAACTCAAAGGGGGGCTGGGGTACACACCAGATAGCTCCTTAGCTTTGCTAATTGCAATTCTGAAGCTTTACTACACATCACAGCCTTACAATGTGTGTACAACGTTAGTTTAATAAATCTGACTTTTGAGTCTTACACAATGCAGCACTGGATGAACAAAGATGCCTAAAGTAAGCATGTTAATTTAATATTACATTTACATTTTTAGTTGCAACATTGTAGTACATTGACCTCTTTAGTTAAAAAATCTGAAGTATAATTTATCATTGTGAATGTTTGTTGCACTGCTGTTTACATTTTTTTTTTTTTACAGTAGGCCTATATTAAGTTACAAAAAATAATTGGTGTAATATTAGTCTGCATATGACAGATTATGCCTTGTTACTGAAAACAATAACCTTATTTGTAGGTTTGCACTTTTAACTCCAGCATATATTGTACAAATGTACGATTTGTGACCAGTGTGAAGGCAAAAAAAATATTTGCCTGAATGTATTTCAATCAAGTTTGAGTAATAACTCAGTAATATCATATAAGACATATCGCATATTTACAAACTGCACCAAAGAATGTTTTTTCCCTGTGTGGAATAATTCCCAAAATGTGCCAAGCTGTAACATACCTGATGTAACTGTAACATTTTTGTGTGTTTGATGATTAAAACAAAACTACAATGTGACTTGACTACACTTTTCCAAAAGAGACAGAATTATTTGGCATTGTTTATTGCATATGTACAGTCCAGAACCTCACGCCTCTTCTCTTCAGTTAAGAAATCGGTTAGTACTCTTAAATTTCAGCGTGTGTGGTGAAGTACTTGTGGCTGTCAAAAACAGCTGCCTGAAGCTGAATGTCCCAGATGTGTCCATCTTTCTGCAGTCCCCTAAACTTCACCCACTAGTTAACAGCAGTGGATATTAACACATTCAAGCTCAGTTTGACCAGTAGTTACTTGACAAACAAACATGGAGGTCATTGCTAGTAACAAACCACAATCTAGGCATTTTGCAACACTCATATCACACTCTGGAGGACGCCCTCGACTTCTGCATCCATAAATCGTGTTAATTTGAGGCACTTGTATCAAAAGGAACAATGTTGTTTTCCAGTTGAAGGGACACTTCTTTACAGACTACTGTGTCAGGACAAAACAGCTTCATCTTGGAGGAGGGGCTGTGTGCATGTGTCTTGTCAGTCCTTTCAGTGACAGTTTTTAGTCTGATATGGTCTCAGAGAATGGACCCTTGCTCTTCTGAGTCTGTTCCAGCCTGTTTAGGATGAACTGGCTGGTGTCAATAAATCGCTCCACGCAGTATACAAAGCACGTATCTGTCCTTGAGTCCATCTTTGGTCCGGGTTTATCCATACATTTCTCCTGGAGAGAGACAGACCAATTCAGGCGAGGTGCAACAGATGATACAAATAGTATAAGTGGTGTAACACAATTAACATTAACTTGCTGCAGGTACTGGTAATCTTACAGTTACATTGTGGAAAACTCTACTCTACAATTACAAACAGAGGGGGATACACTCCAAACCAAACTTGGAAATTAGATCGAAAACGGCATCAATATTAAGGTTGGGTTATTTTCGTGATCTTAAGGATGTCTGCTTTCCGGCCGGTATGATAAAATGTTTGCCATGGACGAAACCAACGTGTTAATCCGTAACGTTATGGCCATCGTCGTCTAGGCAAATACAAAAGTTAAACGTTTGTTTCGTAAACATTTCATCGTTGCAGAAAGAGTAGACATCTCTAATGTCACAAAGACATTTGAAGATAAAGATAACCTTCAGCTGATAACGGGTACAATTTACGCTTTGTTTTTCCCATTAGGTTTGCTTAGGAACCGCTATGACCAAATCCCGGGGTGGAGTGCTCTGGGTCCAAAATGTAGCCTAATGTATACATTTGTACATATAATTATTTGACCACGGCAAGCAAAACACGTTTCTCCAACTGTTATGCCAATACAAGACAAGCAAGCTATCAGTTCTAGCTGTAGACAAATATGTAAAAAGCAAATTGCAGAGCTGCACTGCTATATCTTAAAGTTCATCTTACCCAGCAAACCTCAGTCATTTGATGCACCAGCTGTTGAAATCGTTGTTTTTGAGACTCGATTTCGATGAATTGCTGAAGCTGAGGGTCGGCGGTCGCTCCCTGGCCGTTCATATTTTGCTAAAAAGTGTTCGAAAGAGCAATATTTTTCAAATTATGAATGCCTTATGGCTCTATTGCTGACCTTCACGTGTATGTATGGACGACAGGAAACAGGAAGTGGTTCAACCAATCACAGAGCGCGTTCCTCTGACGGCATTCGTCATCATAGATACGTAATGTTTCACAACAGCAATATTCAATTAATGATATACAATTTAATTAAACAAATACAACTAATACCAACGTATGCGAAAGTATTAGTGTTTAACAAAATATTATATTTGATTACAATATGAAAACAACAGATTTATCCAATATTTTGTCATTTTCATTTCAAATGATGTTTCAGTCATTTTAAAGCCTGGCATACTTGGCTTTTATTTGTGCAATATATGTTCTCACAAAGCTTGTTTCCAAATACAAAGGTCTCTACATTTTGCAATGATTCCACAGAATACAATACACATGATCAATAAAGGCCGAGGACTTTCAACAAAATAAAAACATTTTAAATGCTAGCCTGTAGGACTGTACTTCTAATAATCTAATATATAGGCTATTCTTACCAGTGATTTATAGAGACATTCACATTACATATATTCACATTACAGAGTATCTCAGTGTGGCTGCACAGTCCCATGTTCAAGCTGTTGAAATGATTGTGTTATCTTTCCAGGGACAAGTGGAGATGCTGATCTGTGGGGATCAACTGTTCTACAGTCTACTGGAGCTCATACAGCAAATCCTGAACAGTAAGTGCCAACTCCTGAAAGGTGGGTCTGTCATCTGCTTTCTGAAAACAAAACAAAGAAGGCTGTGAGAGAGAGAAAATACTTTTATAAACTATCATCATCTGTACAAGGTCATTGTCCAATCTTTACTGAGGCCCACACCTCTATATAAAATGTACTAACCTCAAGCCAACAGCTTGACATAATGCTGTAGACCTTTTCATTGGCCAGCTGGGGGCGGTAGAGGCGCAGGCCCCGGGACACTTGATCCACTATTTCCGTGTTGTTAAGGCGCTCATACGGAAGCCGTCCCAAAGTGTACACCTCCCACAGAAGAACCCCTAAATATGTATACACATAGTTAGTGTGGTAAAGAAGTTATGATACTTTAATATAGATGGAAATTCATAGTTTACACTTATAACTGACCAAAAATGCAGTGGGGAATTAAAAAATATACTTTACTCACCATATGCCCATATGTCTGACTTGCTGCTGAATCTGCAGTAGAGGAGGACTTCAGGAGGTGACCAGCGAACAGGAAACTTAGAACCTGCTGAGCTTGTGTACTCATCATCTAAGACATACCTAAGGCAGTGGTGGAAGGAGTATTCAGATGTAGAACTACAAATACCACAATGTAAAAATACACCACACGTAAAAAAAAAACTGCATTTGAAAAAAGTTCAAGTACTGGCTGCTGCATTTGGAATGAGTTGGAGGCGTCCTATTGATTGTTCGGATAATCCTGTAAAATAGTGTAGTCTAACCTGCTTGAGATGAATGCATGCACCTCAGAGTCAATTGAGAAATGTTTAAGTTTTGATATATTTTTAAGTGATAAAATGCTGTATTTTTGTTCTGATATTGGTGATCTGTTTTTCAAAAGTGACATCAGCATCAAAAACATTGCCGACGTTTCTTACTTGCTCACTGTATTTCAGCGACAGTGAATCCAGGCAAATAAATCTTTTGTATATGATTTATAGGACCAACAATGAGAATGTCTTGTCTGTATTTTGCTGTAGAAAGTGTTTAAAGACATCCAGCATTTAATATCATTATTACAGTTTACTAGCTTGATAACAGAGCTGAGATCATTAGAGGAAAGTAAATGTAAAACTGTGTGTCATCAAGGGAATTTTAGTTACTTTATGAGGCACCAATGTGCCTCTCTGGGGCCATCCACATGGAAACGTTTTTTTGTGCAAACGCACATGTTTAGCATCGTTTGGGCCGACTGTCCAAACGAATCCTGTAAACACGCTGCCTGAAAACGCACTTTTTTGAAACCTGGTCTCAGGGTGAAAAAAATCGAAAACGGCTCTCATTTGGACGACGAATACGTCCGTATCGATGATGTCATGGCCACACCCCTCGACCTCTTACCCGCACTAGCGCTAGTGCATGGCCACACACGACTGCGGTGAAGCTAAGCGAGCATATCCCATCTCCATGGTCAAACCAGCTCACTTCATCTAAATACTTTGTCTCTGCTCCCTGACACTTCCCTCTGCCCTGCCGGTCCTGGATTCTACACAAGATATATTGCTAACGTTATGTAGCCAACGTTAAACATCGCTGAAGTAGCTGACCACTACAGCAGCGACGTAACTAATGTTAGCTGCTATGGTTGTTTATAAAGTGGAAGTAGACAATTTATCAACTAGCTAGCTAATCTGTCTGCTTATCAACTGTGTCCTATAATTCATGTAAAGTTTTTTACCTTGACAGTCCAAAGTCAGTCACTTTGACGGTGCCATTTGCATCAACTAAACAGTTCCTGGCAGCCTGAGGACAAAACAAACAGCCCTCTACATTTAACTGTAAACATAAACATTTACTTATCTCCAAATACTTTATCCCAGTACATCACAACATAGCATGATACAATGATCTAGAAATGTATAGGGATTTGTGTCGCACAGCTGTACATACTACAGTAGATCTATGTCTCTCACCAGGTCTCTGTGGATGTACTGCTGCGATTCAAGATAGGCCATGCCCTCTGAGACGTCTTTACACATCTCTAGGAGCTGGACAGTTGTTGGGTGCTGCTTCAGGCCCTCCCTGAGGTACGTCAGCAGGCAGCCATTGGAAAGGAACTCAGTCACTATATAAATGGGTCTTTGTTTGGTGCACACGCCATACAGCTGGACCAGGTTTTCATGGCGAAGCTTCCTGGTTTAAGCAAAAGGAGATGGAAGTTAAGTATTATGTGTTGGTTTTTCTCACACTTTAAACTACTCTTCCCAGAGTGACACATCACACAGTTTTATGAGCCTTGCACACAAAATATTCACTAAGATTTCAACGGCAGTCAATTCAAGTGTCACAACTGCGTGATCTAAATAGAGTGTCAACTTAGTCCAAATTCAGACTCATTTATATATTTACTAATTTTGCTTACATCATGATTTTGGCTTCTTCTATAAAATCATCTTCAGACATGGAGCCCTCTTTAATCATCTTAATGGCAACGTCGTGCTGGCCCATCCACTTTCCATATTTCACCACTCCAAACTGACCATTGCCCAGCTCCTTGATAAAGGTGAGGCAATGGGGGTCAATCTCCCACACACCTGGAGCAAACAAAAGAGAACGGAGAAGCACTTTTATACTTGCAGCATCCACATTAAAGAATTAGTTTTACATTTTGGGAAATCCGCTTTTTACACTTTATTGCTGAGAGTTAGACATGAAGACTGATACCACTATCACACACTAAAAACTTATTTTATTTTTTCAACCCATTTTCTGGGTTATTTGTGTTGGGTTAAAATTATGGGTTATTTTTTCAGAGAGTAACCCATTTTCTGGGTTATAGGGCTAATATTTTGACCCAACGCCTGGGTTGTTTGGGTTTCTGGGTTATTTTTCAAAGAGTAACCCATGTTATGGGTTATAGGGTTGGTTTTCTCTCTCTCTCTCTCTCTCTACAATGTATTTTTCCACACACGAGTCATGACATGGTATGGAAAGAGTAAAAAAACGTGACATAAAAGACGTATAAAATCATTACATCAGATCATATCATATGTGTATAAGTTTAGCTTAGTTTAAAAACAGTCTAACGATTTTATAAAAATAGTCTTGTTTAAAACAGTGTTTTTTTGTAATAGTCTGAAAGAAGACATGCTATGGAAGAAAAATAGCCCCCAGCCTCCTCAGCTGCACACCCCTCAGCCTCAGCAGCATCAGCCTCCTCCTCAACACACACAGGAGCAGCTAGACCCTATTGGGGAACAGCCTCCGTTCATGCTGCTGGACCAGCAGGAAATGGAGCAAGAGTCAGGAACAAACCTGAAAAACCTCTTCTGGGGCAGTTGATGTAGCCCTGGAATAAGGAACCTGAAATTCCCTCCTTCAGTTGGTAAGAAAGAAAAGAAGGACAAATATATGTGTGTTCTACCTCAATGTTAAATGTTACTCAGATCATTTAAAATGTGTGTTCACAAAAGACCTCCAGGACTACCAGCGGTACCATGAGGGCAGCTGCCCCACTGCCAAGCAGCTGGAAAATGCACAGTCCAATGTGTCGAGGGTCACAGCCTCCATTATGGTCATTGCCCGGGGGTACTCGGTAACCTCTGGGTTTGCGAGGTCGAAGAGGCCCTAGAGGTGCACAAGCCTGGCGATGAGGGTTTTGTGATCTCTGTAAGTATAAAAATCTCTGTGTCCTGTTGTCATCACTGCTTGTGAGTTTGTTGTTTTTGTTAATGTTTCCTCTGAAAGAGTCCGTCCGTTTTCTGTGTATTGCGGATCAGGGAACACAAGACTAACAAGTCCTTTGGGGTGGCCCAAATGTTCTTAGAGACTGACGAGTTTCGATGGCTGGAGAGGTGGCTGCAGCTGTGGGTGGCCAGCAAGCCACCGAACCAGCTGGTTTTCTTCACGGCTGGGAAGGGCCCATGCTAAAACTTCTTGCACCACCTGCAGGTAGCGTGGGCGGAGATGGGTCTTAAAAGGTCCCCCAACTTCACTGACCTGAGGACTGCTGTGTCTGCTCATGTAAGTTCTCCTCACTCACTTATCTGTTCATGCTGGATTTCATTAAAACTCTGCTGGCTTAACTAACAGTAGCAATCTTTTCTCTTCTACTGTTTTAAGGTCAAGAACAACCTTCTGTCGAGCAGTGGAAGATGGTGGTCACCTTTATGTGCCACAACATGGCCACCGTTGACTGCTTCTACACCCTCAGCCTGAATGTGGCCCAGTCAAAGAGGATGAGGGAGCATTTCCGCTAGGCCCTCACCCACACCGTGCCATCACCGGAGTCACCAGAAGCCTTCTCCTCCTCCTCCTCCACTACCAGGAAGAGTTCCCGCAAGCCTGAGTCCTCCTCCAGTTCCAAGACAAAACCCCTGCCCCCTACCAGGAGTCAGGGACCTCAGGACTGGAGAAGGAACTTCAGGACATGGAGGAGGAGAAGGAGTTTATGGCGAGGCTGCAAAATGTAAGTAAAATTCTAAGATATGTACTTTAAAGACTCAGTCCATTTATGTCTGTTACACCAGACCTCACTCTGTGTTTTATGATTGCGTTTCCTCAACAGACACCAGAGAAGGCCCGAGAAGTCTCGTGAACACGCCAGTGTGCTTCAACCTGACTTGTGTGGTGGGAAATGTCTTTACATATTTTTTTGTTTGGATTAAACAAACAAGATACATGTTAATTAATGAGCTTTAGAGGTGCTATTAGGCACAAAAGTGATTAAGCTTGTTGCCCAAAATGTCAAACTATTCCTTTCACACTCAAGGGACTCATTACTTTAAACAAATGGTGCTGTCAACAATGCTGAAACGCGATGGTCATTATGTTAATAGATGCAGGGTCAGAGAATTGGTGGTTTATAAATTGCACTCACTGAGACATTTCTAATCAGTCATCAGAGGTTAATCACCCGATATTATGATTAACAAGAGAATACATTAATTATGTATATTGATATGCTTACCATAGCCAAGCCCTGCTGTTGATGGAGGCCGTGCCCGGTTAGAAACAATGTATTTCAGCCTGCTAACCATACCTAGTGAGGGAGACAACAAAACCTATAAGGTCATGTTGAGCTGTATGAAGTACAGACTTTGAATGTTTACATTTTTTGATATATTGTTTGTGTGCCTATAATTTGTTGCCTTCCCCTCTCTGTTGATTCTTTTTTTTTCCTGCTATGACAACAACATTTTAATTGTATATTGTTGTGTGACAAATATCAAATAATTTCACTACTACTGTATCAACCTGCTGCATTGTGCTGGTGGTAGTTGATGAGCTCTGGGATGCTGCTGAAATGATGCTTCTCTGCCAGGTAGAACTGGCCCTGTGCAGTGGTGCAGATGTTATAATGTCTGCAGCTTCCACTAGTTTCCCTGTGGAGAGAAAAGAGCAGCTTTAGGTAGATTTAGTCACATGTTCTCATCAATGCAGGAACTTATCATTTATCATGTATCTTTTCAGCCTTATCCACAAGATAGCTCAGTCTTACAGTGTCCTGTGATGAAAAAGTTCTGCAGGCAGATAAATCCAGGTTTTGCATGAATAATTTGCATTTCTCTCCCTGTGTGGCCCACTGTTTCCGCTTTCATTACAAACAGTTCTTCTTTTGATACGTTCACACATGACTGGAGCCAGTGGATACAGTATTGCAGTATAGCAGTGTTTTAAACCACTGAGCTGACTCACCCGCCACCCTTAGTGAACAAAGACACAGTATATTTCCCGGCCTTGCTTGAGTCCCGTATCAGGAAGCCTCCGTCTTTGTTCTGGGAAACACCACACAAGCATCGTGTAAGTTTCAAATTCAATTTAGTCCAGCCAAATTCGACTAATCTGTAGGTGCACAACATTTTCAAAGCTATCCTCCTATAACATTGTGCATGTCAGTCATTGAGTTTACCTCAGTCTTTAACAGCTTCTCTGCCTGGCTACGGTTCATATTCTTGGAATACCAGCTGTGAAACATAAATGTGTATATCATTTTTTTAAAGTAACTTGTAATAGTATTATAATAATAGCATTATAATAAAGTAAACAATGACCATTTAAAGGCAGTACAATAGTGCCCACACTCACTCAAATTTTTCTAGCCCATGTTCGGCTTCCACAACATAATTACAAGGTATGTATCCTTCATTTCTGCAAAAAAAAAAAAAAAAAAAAACACATTGTATTTAGTCAAAATGTATACAAATATACATATTGTACTCACAAACACTAGATGCATCTCATACACAAATTCTAGCTCCTAAAACTCTATAAGCAAATTGAATTCATCCAAATTACAGTTGATTAGTATTTAAATATATTTTTAATGATCATGCTATAAAATGTATTTTCTTATGTATATGGCATTAGGAATGAAGTAGCTCAGAAAATTAATTTGGTCAAATACAGTAAAAACACATTCATACCGGTATACATATTATGCAGTTCTACTCTTAGTGCTGTCTCCTGCTCTTCATGCACTTGTTTTAATTTATTTAATCTTTGCGTCTCAAAGTCCTCAATGAATATGTCTCCTTTTGCAAGCAAGGAGCTTGCAATCTTTTTACCTTGGACACCTCTTCTCCCACTGTTTTTCAGGTGGATGCAGGTCTGTACATGTCCAAGTGGGATCAGCTCTATATTCACACCAATAGTTTTTTTGTGGCATTGTTTTAAGTAATCGCATCGGCCTTTTGCGTTCATTTTGTTTCTCACCCATTTTTGTCTCTGGCTTTCCACCAATTCTGATCAGACATCTCCAGGATGGTGTACTCTTCATCCTTCCTGAGCTCCAGGTCTTGGGGTGACATTGGTGTGTAGTTATACTCTGCTATGACAGTCATGCCTACAGAGGGGGAAGGTGGCTCAGGAGGCTGTGGAGGTAAAGGCCGAACCAACTTCTCCTGGACAAAAACATAAGATTTGTGAATGTATTATTAAAAATGACTGTCGGTAATCAGTGATTATTATTTGAAAGGGACTGTGTATATACCTCTGTTGGTGTAGGAGGAAGAGGTTTCCTGGATGCCCTTCGCTGAGATGTTTTAGATGTAAAGCCTATTAATGACATAATTTAATACATGAATAAAATAATTAAGCCATAGGCTAAAGTTTAGTTGTCGATTGTTGCCAATATCAAACCAAAGGAAGTCTCGTTCTCACCGTTCTTATTATCTAGCACCTTGCAACCCATTGCTTGTTTAACTTCCTGCTGGCAGCACAGCCAAACCCCATCCACCCAGAAACATGGATGGTACTTTTGCATGAGATCCTTGTTGAAGCGCACCTCTATGCAGTATGGACACACACACACACACACACACACACACACACACACACACACACACACACACACAAACACACACACACACACACACACACACACACACACACACACATATATATATACAAGACATTAAATCAACACTTTCATTTGCATATGCAACCAACTTCTCTATTGTGCATGCACTGGGTGATAATATATGCTTTAATATTGCATAAACTGTCTGGCTGACAAGACACATAAACACCAGATACATTTGTACATTTGTATGCATATACCAACTTTCTTTCAGCTTCTTTATCCATTGAGCCCGTATATCCTCAGTCTTTGCAAAGATGTACAGCGGCCCCTCATCATAAATGATCTGTGGCAAAAATGGAAAAGAAAATACCCGTCAGCTGTTTTTTTTTGTTGTCAAAGACATTGGGTGATTTTCTATTTAACTTACTAGCTCAGTACAGACACCATTTTTTGAAATTAGTCCAGTATTGAGCAAGACCACTGCAGACGGCAGAAGCGCTACAGGCTGCAATGTAACCTCTTGGAGCATTTGTGCACTGTCAATTTACGTCCACTAAAAGTGCTTCTTTTTGCCACAGACATGCTCAGATTATTATTCTTAGTGTCTGACACTTGTTAAACCAGAAACAGCTCCATCACCAAATCACATACTGTATAAATGGGTAAATTATGGGTTTATTTCAACCAAAAAAGTATGGGTTTATTTCAATCAAACCAGAGTGGTGATTGTTCAATCAGTGAAAAGACAAACCAAGATGGCCTTTGGATTCTATCGACGTTGTATAAAGTGTGTTTCACGATGATAAAGTGACTGTTTATTTAAATGGAGTCTGGTGGGTTTGGCAATGGCGATTTTGGGGTTGTTTCATGTTAAACACAAAAGATCTTACTCTTTAACAAAAAGGTCGACCTCGACCTCTGTAGGGATCCTTTCCATAATGTCAGACACTTCGAATAATAATATCAGCATGTCAGTGGCAAAACAAGCACTTTTAGTGGATGTAAATTGAAGGTGTGCAATAGCCCATTAACAATACATTGCAGCTTGCATAATACTGGACCAATTTCAAAAATGGTTGCTCCCATCAGTCACTTCAGACACAAAAACATAGGAAAATAGGGTCCAGGTTGAAAAATACAGAAGTTACCCTTTAACACGTGTGCACCTGCACAGTCACTGAAAGCCCCTAGTTCATTTGAGTGTGAGAGATAGTTTCACTTCTTAACAATGGACTTTCACATTATTAACTATTGGAGGATTGGACAACTTTTGCCTGCCCAGGAGAAAACTTGGTCTTGTGTTATAGGCCTCCCATATGTTGCTTATTGCAGCTTCTAAATAGTAGTGACGGGTTTGAAACGCTATCAAATAAGAAATATATTCCATTCTTCATTAATATACTACAGTGACTGATACTGGGACATAGAAACATCTTAACACTTTCCATCTCCAACACTAACACTAGCATAGAGGTAGGAGTGAAAGCCAATACTTGGTAGTTTTTGGTCCTGATTTTAGACCAATGATAATGTAAAATGGCTACAATATCACACATTGTTGTAGCTGTGTCTGTAATCTCCTTGATTGTAATGAGGTTAAAGAAGTAAATGGAATAAAACTGTCTACCTGGAAAGCATACATGCGCTCTTGCGGGGAGTTGGTCTCTGGCTGGACTGTCTCTACACACCTGATCTTCTCGATGTCAACTGATCCTTTTAAACCTTTTCGCTTCTGTGTCACAGATGAGGAAACAGTCAGGTAACTCAGATGTGCAGTAGCTGCACATTTCTCTTCAGGTTGCCAGCAAACATTAAGCTGAGACAAATGTGATGCTATTTTAACAAAGTCTTTCTGTAGTTCCATATATACGTACCCTTTTGTCAGAATCAAAATCATAGTAGGCTATTTTTTCCTGAGTGAGAACAAACAATCTCTCCTTGTAGTTCAAAGGGGAAGTCTTCTTCTTCTGCTGAGATCGTTTAATGAAGATTTCTTCCAGTATATTGTCTGACATGATTCAGTCAACAATAATCTACATGGGAACAAAGAATAATGAATACTTTTGTAAAGCATAATAGCAGTGTAGCCTAACACCCGGCTGTTTTCATTGTGGCAGAACAGCAATGAACAGTACATTTGCACCTCGACTCAGGCAGTAATCGCTTTACTGAGAACTGTGACTGACTCACCCATTATCACTGTGCTTAGCTTATAGGCAGCCTTTTGGGTTATGTAGCACTTTGAATGCAATTATTCTGTGTTTTTATTTCCTTTGAAACATGTATTTTAACAGGATTTAAGTCAATATGCACACACACATTCATAGAGTCAGCGCAATGCCTCTACATCACGTGTGAATAAAGATCTGGAACGGGATGAAGCATGAATGCGAGCACATATCAGCTTGTGATTACCTTTAGTTTGCATAAGCCCTGCTTTTCCTGCCTGCAACATCCTATTCATTTCCAACCCCCCCCCCGTTTCACATCTGTTTCCCTCAGCTACTGTATCTTGGTCATCATCACGCCAGCTCAGTGACCCGAATGCTTTTGTGCTGGGAAACTGTGGGAGATTTTGGATAAGCGTCTCCACCAAATCCCTTGTTAACTATGTATTTCTAATATCATTGGTTGATATTGTCCCTCCACGTCTCAGATTCTTCAGAACACAATAAATTGCATCCAAAAGTTTTTGGTGATTGTATTTCATGTCACATAAATTTAGAGGTTGATAATGCAGTTACTTTGAACTAAAGTTCCTTTGGTTAATGTAACACATTAAAATGTATGTTTGTTGTGCTAGGTTTTTGGGGTTTTCAGAAAATTTGAAACGAAATGTGTTTACTGGAGAACTCATCATAAAAGATATCAAACAATAACACTATCACAAGACTACCTTTCTCTCGCTTACATAATTTGCTCACACACATAATTACATTTGACCTGCATAAGTAGGCAAATGAAAAAGGCAGTAAGACTGCACCTGCTGACTACTTGTGCTGAACTGGAACCTGCACCTCCAAAACAAGACAAGGCCTAATTGATGTCATATCTAGATTAGAGTAGATGAGGATAATGTAGACTCTGTAAAAGCACTAACACATGGCCTCATTCCTAAAACAACAAAAATATACGCTCTAAATATCTTCACATTTTGGAAAAACACAAAAGTTCCTTGAGATGTTGAATAATTTATCCCAATTTATTCCTCTGAGGAAGATAGACACACCGGCAACTCCAAGCAATGTTTGACAATGCTCCTACTCAAAATGTGATATTACAAAATTTTATTTTAGACATGTATTTACTATTGTATTCATATATTACGCTACTTTTGTGAACCCAATACTTTTGTAAACTCATTTCAAGCACCAAAAGAATTGAGTGTAGGTATGTTATCACACGAGATTTGAGAAATATTTCCGCTTTAGGGCCAAATGATCTCTTTGTACATTGCTCTGGAACATTTTTGGGCATAGCTAGACAGAAAGCTGAGTTTGTTCAGAACATTTTGATAGGAAACACGTGGGGATCAGTTTATATGCAGATACTCTTAAAATGAGAATTCAAGAAGATATCTAAAAATGCACTTACAGGGGGTTAAGGTCAAAAGATACCGCAGTGACAGGCCAGTGTGTCGATGTATCACCTATCATGAAAATGTATGACGCAGAACTAAAATTACATCAAAGCAAAAAGCACAATTTACAGATGTTTTTTTCAGCAAACACTGTCTAAAAAACACATTATTCTAAAATACACAAACTACCCCTTTGGCACACAGCTGAATGCTAATTGTCTGTTAGTCTCTGTGGAATGTGTTTGCACTTCAGCTCAGCCTATTTTCAGCTTGTGAGCACTTCCTTCTATCATCTGAACTGTAACTATATAACACCACCAGAAGCTTCTGTCACTCGCTGCTACAGGAGTGTGACATTTCTTCACACTAGACAGACAATACCTATTGGTTTTGTTTGTGCTGTCATAAACCGACAGCAGTGTTCCCCATTCCGTGAAACATTGTTTACTCATTCCTCATTCTTCGCCGCCTAATGTTTTCTCACATCACTAACTTGAGTATAGAGGTCAACAAACTCTGGTAATGGATGATCAACTCACTGATGTTCCACCCCTTCTCTCTTTTTCTCTGATCGAGCGGAGCCAGTTGACTGAAAATGTATGCCCATATTTCACTGTATCATCATGGCCAACAGGACTTTTTTTGTCTTTTATTTGAAGGGAGTTGACACACAGTGGCTGACACAGACGAACTGATAGGGAAGTTGCATCAGTGTTGTACTGCAATATGAAGGGAGAAAGAACCCAGTGCTCTGCAGCACTTCAACCTATTATTATATCTCTTTCTCTCAAATGGAGTTAACATTAGCACATTCAAAATGTATGTTACATACATGTGATGTATACTGTTCACACATCGCTTCCCCACTTGAACTTAAACATATTAGCAATATTTAGTTTCTGCACAGCACGACACCTTAACACTGCAGAGAGAAGGGTTTTTCTAATGCTTATCCTCTCAGTTGAGTGTGTGTTCTTTGGTTGTGAAATTCTATAAACTATGTATATCAATTTGAGGATTATCAGTTATGACATTGGGCTCAAAAACTCTATTAAAAATGCACTTATTACTGTACACAAGGCAACTTTTCAGCAACTCAAAAGTCAAGAGTAGCCAAAGTGTATCCTTAAAATAACTGTTTTCAATCTCATAAAATCATTAATCGCAAGATACCATATATATTTGATATATTTTCATATCATGTCTGCTACATATGACAAAGCAAACAACTATATCATGAAAGAGTTGGTTCAACAGGAACCTGTCAAGATGCTCTCTTTCCTGACGTTTCCTTACAGATAAGTGGTGCATACAAGAAAATGTGTGTTTATGTGTTTGTCTGCGTTTAAGATGGAGACAATGAGAAAAAAGAGAGTGACATGGGGGCTCAGTTGTAAGAGTTAAATCTAACCACAAAGAATACTCTCACATACATATTAGGACACCACATCAGTTTAACATTGTGGCGCTCTGTGGAGTTCAATTTTCAGAATGTACAAATAGTAATTAGTGTTCCTTGTAATGCATGTAAATGTAGGCGATTTTAGGGAAACTTAAATTGTAATGTATAAATGTGCTCACTAATTCAGAACATACAAGATATTTGTCATGCATGGAAGTGTAACCACATGAAACTACTATCTGATTATAGCCCCATCATACATCTAAACCACTATAGTGCTGCAAGACATGTCTATACAAAGGTTTAAAAGACATGCAAAGTACAGCCAAGTACATCATAGTCCATTATCATTGACAAAACATTCAGAAACAAGTATAACATCTTTGCATTTTAGCAGATAATGTCACTATTGGTTGACTTTATATTTGTAATTTTGTGATAAGTACACACTTCATTTAGGATTTGCATACAAACTAAAAGTTGATGGGTTTTAATTTAGTACTTGCACAAATATACATAATACTGACTACTACTTTTGTACATAGTCTTTTAAATGAAATGCATTCATGCTTTTATCATTCATACTTAAGTAAGAATAGAACTAATTAGAACTAATTCAGATAAGTTCTTAATAAGAGCTAATTAAGAAATTAGTTAAAATACTTCTTGACCTTACATCCTATATATTTAAAGAGCTTTGACACTTACCCAGACAACCAAAAAAGTCAAACATCAGACAGACAACTACAGATGCTGAAGCTTAAAGCGGTGACATGCCTCAGTTGCTTGCCTTCCATAAAATGTGTGTTAGTCTGTGATGCAAGAAGGTTAAACCCACCCACAGAGAGGAATCGACTCTGCTAACTTCCCCTTTTTTTCTGCTCATTTTCATATCAGCCGTCTGGACAGTTTCGGTGATAAGTGCAAGCGGGTTTAACAGTGACAGAGGACAATATTTGTGTCGTGAATTTGTTCATTTTTATTCAAGAGGATTTCTTATAAAGTCAACTGCCAGTTTGAGTATTGCAGAGACAAGTGATAAAAAAAACTGATAATTAATAACTTCTGCAGGCATTAGAAAGTCTGCTCATTGTGTTTTACAAAGAATAAAGTGATAACTTCCTTCATTGACTTAAATGTGAGGTCTTTGTTTTTTTTGTTTTTGTTTTGTTGTCCTCCTGGTGTGTGACGCCGCTAGGGGGCAGACTGTTATGGAAGAGCCCTCAACCGCCGTAGATCCTAAATCGGATCTGCTAGAATGTTCGACGTAGTTAGGTTTAGGCATGGAGAGTGGAGATTGGTTAGGGTTAGGGTAAGAAAACCATGGTAAGCCAATCAGAGGTAGAATAAGGCAGAATAAGGCGGGCCACAAGGCACATCTTGTGACGTCGACACATCTAGCGGATCCGATCTAGCATCTACCGCTCACCGCTGAGGCCTACATTAGGAACTGCTTCCGGCCTCAACCTTCCTCTTTTCCTCTGCATCGGGACGCAGCCATGGTATGAAAATATTTCACGCATACATTTTACAGAATCTAACTCAATCTTGCCGATTAAATAATGTGTTCTGTGTCTAGTTAACTTAGATAGGTTAACAATCTTTTGATACACGCAACGATGGTAGTATTAGTCACCTTGTGTGCATTTTACGCTTTTAGATTGTCATTGAACTATGCTTGTTGTGTTAGAGGTGAAATGCTACTGCAACGCGTAACGTTACTTCCATTTAACCGGCCTTTCTTTTAAGATACATTAACGTTAAATGTCAAAGTAATAGTTATAGCGAACAAGAGCCTTTTCACGTTCAACATTATTGCAGCGTTTCACGTTTAAACACATTTCGCACGAAATGCACGTTACATAGCTACTATGCTAACATGTTACCCTGACCGGGGCTGTAACGAAACACACGAGCCTTATGTCCGTAAACGTCACATTTTAAAATGTGTTCACATAACACGATATGAATAAAGTTATAACTTTAATATAACCTTAGTCTCTTTGTGCACCACTTTTCGCAAGCTAGTTTTCCGAATTAACGCTGAATGTTGGCAGTTGTTTCTCAGATCCAATAATAGTGATTTTTTTTCTTCTTTTTTTGATGTCATTCACCACTTTCATGTTAATATGATCGCAGTTCTGTTAAAAGGTTTATCTTATGTGTTGTCCAGGTGAACGTCCCGAAGACCCGCAGGACCTACTGCAAAAAGTGCAAGAAGCACCAGCCTCACAAAGTTACCCAGTACAAGAAGGGAAAGGACTCCCTCTATGCACAGGGTAAATCCTTTTATTCATAGGTGTATTTACAGTACCATTCAAACGTTTGGACACTTACTCATGAATGGTAAGTATGTCCAAACTTTTGACTGGTACTGGTATCTATATATGGTAAATGAGTTGTATCATGAAGTGTAGCTCAACTGTAATTCTGCAGGTAAGAGGAGATACGACAGAAAGCAGAGTGGTTATGGTGGACAGACAAAGCCAATTTTCAGGAAGAAGGTAAGCTCGAGCTTTCTAGTACTTTGTCTATCATGTCATGTATTACGTGTGTGAAATCAGACCCAGTGATGTACTGTCTTTTCAGGCGAAGACCACAAAGAAGATTGTGCTGAGGCTTGAGTGTGTAGAGCCCAACTGCAGATCCAAGAGAATGCTGGCTATCAAGAGATGCAAGCACTTTGAGTTGGGTGGTGACAAGAAGAGAAAGGTAGGAGTCGTTGATATAATCTTATTTAGTAGTGTCTGCGTGTGCGCTTCCACTGTTTGCTGTATTTTTGTGAGTGCTTATATGCTTTTTAAAAAAAAAATTATAAATCTTTAATTCTCCGGTCAGACTCTATGCAGTGCACCCTAGAATCATTTCCTAAATCTTCCTAATAATCCTGACAACTATCCATTGGAAATTTAAGTTAAATCTCGTAACATCTTGACAATTTTGGACTGTCCAAAACTTGGAAATGTTAATACTTTGAGAGATGTTGCAATCATCTTCGCCAAGAGGCATGTGGTGTTGAATTGGCCTGTATTATACAGTGGTACACATTACATATATGAGACAAAGCAATAAAAAAATGCTAGCCACTGTAAATTTCCCATAAACTATTTTGCAGGCATTTTAGTATGTAGTAATGTTTTGTCCACTTTCTGTATACTAGCATAAATTTGAGATTATATTGGTCCATTGGAACAACCACATTGGTTGCACAACCTAATGGATGGCTCATAAGTGGGCCAGTTCTACTTTGAGTCAATACCATATTCAAATTAAAAGTATTGGGACAAATGCTGTAAATGTTAAAAAAAAAAGGCCCATAGTTGCTGGGTCTTTCTGCCCTGATGCTGCAGTTGTGTCATATTGTCAGTGTTGCGTTACAACACAATGTTTTAACTTTGCATTCATTTATATTTAATCCTGCGTTGGTAGGGGTCAAACAGAACATCATTTCAGGGGAAATTGGGGCCTACTTTAGTGTAACTACCACCTGAAAACACAAACCAAAGAACCATTGCTAGTTCATTACTCAAGACGCTTGGTGGAATAAAGGAAAATTTGTTATCACTAGTTAAGTGTAATTTCGTGAGGATAAGCTTGTGGTGGATCCTGGTCTTTGACAATGAGGGTAATTTATAATGGGATGAATGGACAAAGGATATAGCATAGTGGTGTATTTCATTGTTTTTGCATCATTAATTCCTCTTCACGCACCAGACATGCAACATTAAATAAATGTTTGGAGCAGAGTAAAATGGCAAATATGATAAACTTCATAGTTATATTTTCTATGCCTTTCTTGTAGTGTTATAGCCAACAAAAGGAAAAAAAATCTTGTTTAATTGTAAAACAATTTGTCTTTATTAAAATGTAGTAAAAGTTTCATAATTGTCATAGTAGATAGTAAATTCTTTAATTACATCAGAATTTTAAGTGAACCCCATCATTGATACATCTACTGGTGTTTAAAAACAAGTTTGAGCATCATTTTAACTCAAGTTTCATCTGTCTTACAGGGCCAGGTCATCCAGTTCTAAACTGTGGGCTAGTCTTCTGGAGAAGTTGTCACGATTTTCAATAAATGTATTAAAACATACTTTGGCCCTTTCCTTTGCCTGTGTTTCACTATACTTGTCAAATTCAAGCTTTGTCTCTTGAGATAATTTATGCTCATTAGCAGCCAAGTCTGGACAATTCACAGCAAGTGTTCCAACATTTTCCAGTTTATTCAACATGATAAAAAGGTAGCAGGTATACTGTAATCGTATCCAGGTTGATTCAAGCAAACCAGACTATGAAACACTTTAGCTTTTTTCTTTTATAATTTTAGATTCTCATTTTAACAAGCAAGGTTGAAAATAAACTATTTCAACTTTGATCACAATGGTGTAGGCAGATAAGATGCATAACCACCTGAGGACTACAAAGTGGTGGTGTGCTTGCGTTTGACAGATGTGTCCCTCCAGTACAGCTTGTTAACCCCTGTAATGTCGCTGCTGATGGGAGTGACTGTCAGTAGAACAGTGCCTGAGGGGTTGACAGATACAACCATTTTGGTATGTTGCGTCTGAACACCCAGTTCCTTGTACTGAGGAAGGATCTGTGTGACTTCACACTGGGGGTCACAGATCTTCCAGCCAGGAGCCGCTCTGATGACGAACCCTCGGGGACCACCGATCTCCTGCTGGTTCAGCACAGCGATAGCCAGGCGGTTCTTGGACAGAGTCCTCTCCCACACCTCAAAACTGTCCACCTGTAGAACAAGTTGTTTATGATTTTGGCAATGATAGTACTATTCCATACTTTTAACTGCAATTACTGCTGTGGTATCACCCACATTTATTTCTCGCAAAAGTGTTTGTGTCAAAGAGGCTCTGCCAAAGTGACCACAAGGCATTTAGCATTTCTTTAGAGACAATGTAGTGTAAATGCTGACCGCTGTTAGTCCAGTAGGTGATTATGCTTTGTGTCGCCTATCACCCACCTTGGCAGTGCGGTATCCCTGCTTGCCCAGTGGGTCCTGGCTGATGGCAATGATGTGTCTGTTCTGCAGCAGTTCCTTGGAGCGAGGACATATGTCCCTCAGATCATTAGACATGAGTAGAGGGGCTGCCATGATGGCCCATAATGCCATCTGAGACTCCTGCTGGGCATGACTCAGGCCAAAGTTCCCAATCACTAGCTAGAGAAATGGACCAATGTCATAAATATGAAAACAGGGCAATTCAGGTTTACTGACAGAATGCAGTACAACAATCTGCTGTTGAGAATTGTTTTACACAAGTGTTTTTATACATGACAAACTACCATAAATTTAGCTGAACCTTTTTATGAGAGTGAATAATCCTACAGTGTCTACTGTAATGAAACTACTTTTTCATGAATCTGCCTTTGAAATCTATAGGCTATATAAATAAAAGTAAATACAAAAGCTTTAAAAAAGAAAAGTTAGTTGGTTGCTGGCTGTGACTTCGTACGGTATATCTATCTCTACTATCCCTACAAATCTGCACTCAGTCTTCAAATGCAGCAAGTGATTCAGTTTCAATTTTTTTATTACATTTTTTAAATGATAAAACAGCTTGGTACTTGAAGGCCACTGGTTGTATGCTTAGTTTTAGGTCAAACAGAGTAGAATACCATATCGGGGTCGTTCCAGCCCCCAGGTCCAGCCGCAGGGACAATGATGTCTTGATGAGAAGCAGTCCATTCCAAGATGGACTTGACAGAGCTCCATGAGTCGTACACGTCAGCAAAGTTGCGCCAGTGGTTACACGCCTCGCGGATGGCTGTGTAGTTGGGCTGAAGGCACAGAAAGGCTCTTTGATGTCGTATAACACAATGTATGGTGTCGTCAAGCAGTTGCTAATCATTAATAAGCATTCTTTATACAATTATTGTTGTGTGGATGGAATGTTGGAAAATAGACCAGAGATCGATAATGTATGTTGAGATTTAAAGTAGGACTGCAACTAACAGAAAATAATAAAAATGTCCCATTATAATTTCCCATCTCTAAGCACTTGCATTGTAGTACTCAACATGCTTTTCGTTATTTGTTTTAAAGGAATTCAGTCTTAATTGTGGATGATATCTAGCTCTTGCGCCTACTTTTGAATGCACTTATTCTAATTTGCTTTGGACAAAAGCCACATGTAATGTAATATGACAAAGAAAAGCATCAAATCCTCACATTGGGGAAGCTGGAAACAGAGAGGGATTAGCATTTTTGCTTTAAATAAAATCGACTTAATTGTTGCAGCCCTAATTTAAAGTAGGGTAAAGCCAGAACAACTGCTCTCTCACCTGTTTGAACTTCCACTCATACAAAGGCCACTCACAGGAGTACAGGATACTACTTCCGGTTTTGTTCAGTGCTTTTGACATGTTGACGTAGCCTTAACCAAAACAAATCATAAAGTGTTAGCTTAAAGCCCATACAAAAACATTGTCCACTAAGTCCATAGAGGTTCTGAATTAAAGGTGAACCCAAGAAATGGACCCGGACCATTTATAAAGATGCAGTTTAAAAGTTAAGTCGTGTGAACATATATTTCCAAGTTTATTTACATATATATCAATGGGCTTTTTTAAAATAACGTTTGCTTTAGGGGAAGAACATAGCAGTAATGAGGGACTACATTGACAGCCTATGCCAGGACCAGCATGGCCATGTTTGTAACTGTAAATTGTAGGCTACTAAAGCTCACCTTCTCCCACCAAGGTCCAGTCCATATAGCAGCCATCAAATTTGAGCAGATCTACATTCCAGTCAGCAAACGTCTGAGCATCTGTCTCATAGTAACCCAGACTGCCAGGGTATCCAGCACAGGTATTCTTCCCAACATCTGCATAGATACCCAGTTTCAGTCCCTTAGAATGGACCTTAAAACAGAGAAATACATTTATTTAGTTCACAATTACAGATTTGTTCTTGACAGGGTTTCGGTAGGTACCAGTAGGTGGCGATGTTGCACAGCTAAAAACTTGATGCTTCTGTTACATTACACAGTTCTGACTTATTAGTGGGGCCAAATATATCCCTTTCCTGGTGAACATCACATTTGAGCTGCCTGCGTAGGAATTGCCTGTCATAGTGGTCCGTAGCAAAGAGGCTGAACGACAGCATACTCCTACCTAAGACAATATATGCCTACGTATCTTCCCTGGCTCTCCAGGTTCTGCATTTCAACCGGTATGAAATTCCCCTCTTATGTAAAGAACTGCAGGTCGGCTCAGATGGATGTATAATGATGAGCAATTTGACTGTGTAATCACGTTTATTTCTAGAGTTATTTAACCGGGGGTCAAAGAAAGAAACTCGGACACATTGTACCACAGATTTGTTAACACTGCACCCCATGTAATCACATAAGAGGGGACTATGTGTTAAATATGACATTGTTTACCATTATATAACTGTGTATTCATAATACAGTCCAAAGACTGGAAACTAGAAAAAAAAAAACATATCATAGCTTTGTGCATAATCTCATTTTGCTCCTTCCAGCTGGTGAAATAACTGAAATGAAAGAATTCTCGCTTTCCTTAAGTCTATCTGAACCCCTCTCTCTTTGATCTCTATGAACTTATGAAAGAAGTATGGCATTATTTGTCTCCATGCCTCTTTTATACTACTCACATAGTCGGCCAGTTTCTTGATGCCCCCCGGGAATCTTTTGGGGTCTGCCTGCAGGCGGCCCTGGGCATCGCGCTGGTGGGAGGGCCAGCAGTCATCGATGCAGACGTACTCGTAACCGGCCTCTTTCCAGCCCTCCTTCACCATCACATCTGCCATCTGCATGTACAGACGCTCACTGCCAGGGCAACAGGAGGAGACAGGCAGGGCCGATAGTATCAGTTAAGATGCCCGTGTTCAACATCATGTGCAGGAGCAATATGGCAGACACAAATACATGCTATTCTCATAAAAAACAAATGCCAGTTTTTGTAACATTCATTTGTCGACTGACAGAACACAATAACAATTCAACTCACAGGCTGACATTTGGTGCTCTAAACGCTTTGTTGGCCAGCTCTTCCTGGTGGAAAAAAAAGCTTTGCTGTGCACAGGAAGTGAATTGTTTGTCACAAATCACTAAAATACAAGAGGAACTTGCAAGATCTTGCATTACGTCTGAAGTGCTCTGCATTCATCAAACAAAAAGGAGACTTTACTAACTTGAAGTTATGACTAGAGCTGCAATCATTAGTCGATAAATTAGGTAATTAGTCAATTGTAAGACAATTCATCTGCAACTATGATGACAACAGCTTGATTGTTTAAGCCAAACATTTTCTGGTTCCAGCTTCTCAAATTTGGAGATTTGCTACTTTTCTTATACGAGAGTAAACTGAATATCTTGTGAACTGAATATCTATCTGGAGATGTAACTTTGGGCTTTGGAAATGTGGTGGGCACTTTTCCCCTACTTTTTAAAAGAAAAATAGTTAGCAGATGAATTAATAATGAAAACAATCATTAGTTGCAGCCCTAATTATAACTTTGCAACTAATAATGAGGAAAACGGGACTGATAAAGTAACCTCAAGCAGTCGGAGAGTGTTTTACCTGAACCTTCCCAATGAATTAAGATACCTGTGCAATATAATAATGCAGTCTACATAATTCTGAGAGATGAACCCATTAGTCAATTGACACAAAATTAATCAGCAACTCTTCTGATGATTGGTTAAGTGTAATCATGATACAACATTTTTCAAGCAAAAATGCCAAATATTTGCCGGTTATGGCTTCTGAGATCAGAGGATGCTGCATTTGCTTGTCTTACATTATCTGGTCATCATAATCTGGTTCATCCCTGGACCTTATCATATTACCTTACAGATTTCTCGTTTAATGCTTCTGGAATGTGTGCAGGTACCTATGTTTCTTGTTTTACAAAGTACTATTACATTTAGTTAATTTAGTTTATTGCATTACACTCATTATCTCCGAGGGCCTTTAACCCAAAGAACAAATAAAGGCAAATTAAATCAGGTGGTGTCATTTTATTCCTGTCTTATCAAATGTTCACTCCTTAAACAATCACATGTCTCTCTTCTCATTGTCTGTCGTTCTGAGTCAGTACAATTCAATGATGAAGTAACTATAATACAATCACATGATGTCCTAAATATGAAATAAAGATTACATGGAAAATAATTGTTAAGCATGGCCATGTCATGAGATAAGTAACAAGAAATCATATTTTTTTGTGTGAGACCAATAACTTAATATTAACAGTCTATGTGTGAGACCAATGGGTTTCTTTTCTTTTCTTTTTTGATTTTAAATTCCAGTAGAGTTGTTTGGTTAGTTTATGATGCAAACAAATCCCATATTGTCACTTCCCGTAGGCTACATTTAAGAGCTTTTATACATGTTGAATCATTTTTATGTGATTTTAAAACTGACTTTTTTATAAAAGAGATATTTGAGGGAGACCATGTTAGTAGGACTTGAGTAACTTGATTTGACTGCTTTCCCTCTGTTTTTAAGCCCACAATCATGTCAGACTGCGCATGATCACCGCAGTTCTTCCGATGTCTCTTACCTGATGCAGTTATTGGGGTCCTTGTCACAGTCGATGTTACACATGAATCTCTCCCAGTGCAGCCAGCCCATTGTGGGTTTCAGCGCCAGACCATTGTCCAACGCTTCAGCAGTTGGGCTGATTAAAACAAGGAGCGCGAGGACACACACGGACCTGCACATTGTTACTTTAAAACTCGACACTTCCCGCACAACAATGCCAATAAGCGACTGTGTTTGAATTTGGATCTATTTCCTCGTGTATAACGTGTTCAGCCCGCCCCTCTCTGGATGACTGACGTACATCTGGACCACTAGAATCAAAGTGCGTCTGCAACTGTCCAATAGCATTTCACTACAAACAAGGAAGCGCTAAGGTCCACTGATGGTGATGGAGTCAGGTGAAAACGTCAGCTGACATGACATGACAGAGCAATAATACCTGTAATCATGTCTTGTGATTTGAACACAAGATGAACACTAAAACAACAAAACAACAGCGAAAATTAGAACAATATTCATACATATTCAGTTTTATTTATTAAATTTTATTTAGTAAAATAAAATTAATATTATTGAGACGTTGCTGGATTAACCTGTTATGTGTTCCTAGAGCAAAAATGAGCTGCATCTAGTGTTTGTATAACTCATTAAGTAGGAGAATGGTCTTAAATGTAGAGGAACGCTTACTCCTTCAGTTTATCTAAAAAAAATTAGATCAACACATTTAGATTTAGATAGATGGTTTTCACTGGACAGCGAATACAAAACTAGTAGCCACACAATAAACCTGTGGCTTTTGGGGACCCCTGGAGGTTCAGGCTGTAAGGGAAATAATGTTTGATCAAACACCTGTATGTTATTTTCTCTTGTGTTTAATCATGCTGAATCATTCACAATGTAAACTTTGGTTGAATCTCGGCCATACATACACTAAGGCATTGTTGCCCACCTGGATGTCATCAGAAGATCCTGACCTTTGGCTTATTAGCCCTTTTGTCTTGAGAACAATGGTATGCAAGATACTAATTGAAAGAAACCAAGCCAAGGTGTAAAGAGAGAGAGAACAGCTTCCTATTAGTGTTCATATTACAAACTGTTGAGATAAATAAAGTTGTAACAATGCTGATTTTAATAATCATGTATGTTTTATGTTTTAAGTAATAAATTGTATGCTGCAACCAGGTTATGAAAATAGGAATTGAATCTAAATGACCACTAAGGTCAAGACAGATCTTGTTATCATAATCCTAACCTTTTGTCTCTGTAAAGAATAGGTAAAAACAGACCCTTTCTCTCCCCCTCTCTTCCTGTCTTTGCAGATAGATTAGGTTAAAACCAACTATTAACATATAAAGAGAAACCTTCTCCTACACAGCAGAAAATAACCTTCTGCTTCTTTCAGTCTCCAACCTCCTGGTGCCTTAGTCTGGGTTAGGACAATAGAATGTTAATTCCTGTAAACTTGTAAAGACTTGAAATCTGCATGATAGTAGATAGATGAGCCTATTGATCTGTGAGTGAAAATAACCCCTAGGGGGAAAATTTTAGGGCATGTCCTTCCTACAGCAACAGCGAAGAAACCAATGAGATGCGTCCAACCTGTCACCATGCCAACGAAGAGCCTATGAGGAAGGCTCTTACTCACGAAGGAGAAAAGTAACCGCCCCTGGGATTGGAGGAATAAAGCAGGGGGGCAACGGGGATTTGGGGCGAAATAGATGTGGAAACTTGAGGGTTAAACAACTATTTTCAAGGCCCGCTGCAGCGTAATTCTCTGTATTTTGACTTATAATTTTTGTTAATAAATCTTTGTGTTAACCCTTCATTTGGACCAAAGCCTCTCCTTCTTCAGAGATTCTGAAACACTTAAATTCTTTACAAAACTAACCTTTGTCTTCTGTAGCTCTGAGCATTATAAGATTTTTGTCCTGTTTCTCGTTGTCAGAGTGGGTTACAAAATTGCCACAACAGGGCCCTGTAACAGTTGCCTGCTCTGTCTGATTGGTTGGTAATACAGCCATGTTCAATTCAATTCAATTCAATTTTATTTATAGTATCAAATCATAACAAGAGTTATCTCGAGACACTTTACAGATAGAGTAGGTCTAGACCACACTCTATAATTTACAAAGCCCCAACAATTACAGTAATTCCCTCAAGAGCAAGCAGTGCAACATTTTGGAAGCCACAGATAAAAGCCTCAGTAGTATTCCTACATAGGCCAATAATACTACTAGTATTTTTTCATTAGGGCTTTTAAAGAGAAAAGTGAACTATCATCTTGTGTCCAAAATAAGGTCAGGTTTTCAAGCAAGATCCTCAACTGTAAGTGAACAAAACGGCAAATATGCTGGATGTCTATTTGCATTTGCTTTCCAACAGACTAAGAATTAAAGAAAATGGCCCAATTTGCCCCACTGTTCCCTGAGGAGCTAGGCTCATCAAAAATGCCACACACGCTATCAGCAGTATAGGACTATGGACATATCGACGCCGCTTCAAGTTGTTTATTAGCTCTGGATCCAAGGCACTAATTTGTCTGGTTCAGACATTAAATGATTTACAGATAGGTTTGTTAATTTAGCTGTAAACGGACCCCTTGCTTACAGAACCCAATTAATCCTGTGCGTTTTTCCTCGTGAAATAGTCAGCAATCTTCTCACACACGCAGAGAGAATGATGAGATTTGTTTTTATTGTAACAAACTAGGTTAGGCTACTTTGCCATTTTTTTTTTAATTTAATGAGACAGCTGCATATTACTTATTTGTTAATCAAACCAGCTATTTGGACATTTGCACAGTGCCACACACGAGTTGAAACTTTACAGAGGTGATACTATTTGAATCAGCAAACTGCCTCAACAAAAGCGCCCTCCTGTGATCTTGCTCCTGTCAGTCTGCCCTTGCTGTGCATGACTCCTTGTGTCCTGATATTGAAAGGAAAAAAAAAAAAAAAAGGCAGCATTCATGAGTTGGCACAAACCCAGATTATGACAATAATCCTCATTGCCCCTGCATTAATGAACACAAAACCTGACCTTTCTGCGAAATGTCAAGGGGACCTATTTCAACCCTAAACATTATCAGAGGCTTCACCCAGGGACAGGCCCGATACAAACAATTTGTCACTTGCTATGGTTCATATCAGTGTCAGTGAGCAAAGGCGTTGGGACTCGAAATGTCAGATTTCAATTTGACCCCCCCCCTCCCCCCTCCCTGATGGATGGACCAATCCAGCTCACTTGAATACACAGTTTTCTCTTTGTAAAAATAGGATCTTGCCCACTGTTGTGAGTGAGACCCTTGTTTTTTTCCGCAGCGCTGCATAAAAGAACCGCGTGCCTCTATCTGTACAGTGGTTAATTGAGATTGTTGACAGATGGGCAGTCCGTGCTTTCTGTCTGGCTTATGGCTCCCCACAGCTTTGACACCAATACGTCATGTTCCTTTCTTCACCAGTGTCACATTATTGAAGAGGCTGTCATGGCTGACTTATGTTGGTAACTTTGTTATGAAGTGTATGGGGATAAAATGAAAGGGAAAGCTGTGTTATGGTGTGCCTTTCTGCCAGGGAGTTCCATTACTGTATTGATCTATAGGGACAGGTGACAGCATGAGCAAATATCATCAATAAGTTGTGCCTCCATAAAGACAACACTGTATGGCTCACAAACCCTCAGCGGAACATCATTTATTGTCTTGTAATTAGCTGCTTAAGTTGTTTATGTGACTGTGACAGGGGAAGGAACCTATGTGTGCTGATGTTGCTACTTTAATTAGGTCCTTGTTGAACTGAGAAAATGAGAAATGGATTTTGGTAATAAGCTAATATGACCTGTAAATTACTATATTGTTAATTGATGATATATTTTTTTAGTGCAGTTGATTCTTTTTTCATTTTACATATCTGAACAAGTTGAAGACAATTTTACATTCTCTGATTTCCTAGGGCTAGAGTTTACATACTTTGTATACTGCTAAAGGTTTCACTTAACTTAAAATTAGCAAAATGCATTTTTAATAATTAAGTCATAAGTACGATGTGACCAGTCAGATATTCTCAAAATATGTGCAATTACAATCTGACTGGCAGGAGCAGTAATTCGAGATATCTCCAAAATAGATTTTCAGCAGTCAGGAATCGTTTTTAAATATATACAGCATAATGACGTCACAGATATTATTACACTAATTTAGTATTTATTGCGACAATATTCACATATATAGTCAATCCGTCTATCTTTTTTTATGGGGGTTAATTTTGCCTTTATTTGACAGTGGACAGTTGAAAAGAAACAAGGGAAGAGAGAGAGGGTGCAGCAAAGGTCACCGGGCCTGATATAAACCAGGGATGTTGCAATCATAGCGATATGAATCTTAAACACTGCACCACCAGATGTCCCCATATAGAATTTGAATTTAATATGTAGTCAAATTCTTTAATTTAAGATATCTCTAATTACATTGTGACTAGTACGAATGGACCATTAAGTTGAACTGTAGATAGCCTATCTGTAATTAGATTCTCAAAAAATGTAATTAGAAAGTCATAAATGTAGTGCACATAGCTTTAATGTAATTACCCTACATACTGTATGTTAAATCTATCTGCCCTAGATGTTGTGGAAAAGAATTTTTCTGAAGTATTAGTGAAGTGTTCACTAATATCTCCTTTTTCCTATACTTTTCCTAGATGCTCACAGCTGGGAAGCATGTAGTGCAAAGATGGATTTCTCAGTGCTTTGTGAATTAGATTAAATCTCTCGACTCACAGAAGGGGTCCACCGTGGGTTGCTTCAACAACAGTTCATGTTGCAGTATATACAGTAGCTTCATGTCCTGTATTCCATCACACTAAGACATTTTGAGTAAAATAGAATAGCTGTCATGCATTCTTTATTTAAATATATTTAACCAGCTCTTCATTTTCTCTCCTGAGTGATGCTCTGTCTGTCTCTGATGAATTATTTGACATTAAATTTGTCACATAAAGCAGGCAGAGAATGAATTCGCTTTTAAATGTAGAAATTGTCATCACTTTAGTTTCTGGTTCTCTGCAGCTCTCTTGCAGATGTTTAGGTTACGTGCTGGGTGCAAGTCTGTCAATAAACCTTTATAATAAATTATTCACCAAATATATTATTCACTGCCTTATAGCTAAAGGGTTTAATCAAAAGACACACCGCAGTTGCTCCTGTTTGTTCTTTTCAAACATATTTGCCATTTAAGTATTGTGTTTCTTCTAAGAGAAAAGAGAATCTTCAGTGTCCTCTGTTCTCATGCCCAGACATCAAACATTTATCACATTTCTGTCATGGAAATGATGTACCTAATTAAGATTTTACTCACTTGCCAAGGTGTTCAATAATAGTCTCCTAGTGATTACATCTGAAATATTATTACTTATGATCTAAGGAGCAGCTAACCCAGCAGAGAGAGTTACAGAGCCTCGGCAGACGGTACCTCAGTATATTTTGAGAAAATAGATTTTAATAGTGTAATCGATACATCAGTCAGTTTGTAGTCCTCAAAAAGTCTGGGAGCACACAAAGACTGACTAATCACTCTGGCCGCTGTTACAAAAGCTGCCTGGACATGTGGAGACGTGATTGTGCACGTTGTCTACAATAGTTATATAGAGTTGTGTATTGTGTGCTATGGCTGGTAAACAAAGTGCATTGCAAAATCAGTAACAAACAAAGAGAGGCAGTACATTTCGGATGAAATCCATGATTTGTTTGATCAGTATGCAGGACACTTACTGAAGGATATTTTGAGGCTGTCTACTTGGCGTCTCCTTCAGTCTTGTTCTGTGACATTTATCATGTCTTTGTCCATTGAAGTTAAAGAAGATGAATAAAGGACACAGATACAATTCTGCTAAAAGTCTCCTTTAATAATAAAGTCTCCATTAAATCTTTCCAACTCACAATGTCCACCTTAATTGTGTGGATTCCTGCTCATTCTGCTTGTCTGTCCCTCTATTCAGACATATTTCCACATTCCCAGACGCCTTCAGTGTTATGCTTTATCTGTTTACCAGATGCCTTCAGACATTCCTTTTATTCCCGATCCTGCCACTCCCATCTGTTCTGCAATCACCTCATCCCCCTCACCTAAGCTTTCCTGCCATCTCCCCACCTGCACCTCATGTCATCATCAGTTCTGCAGAAAATACACCAGTCCCTATTTCCAGTCAGTTGTCAGATTGTTGTAGTTTCTTTGCTGCCATGTTTATTTGCTTTTGAGCTACTTGCACCTGCCTTTCAACCCACCTGTGTCTGCAAGCTTATTTTTGTATCTTCCCCTGGTCATTCAATTATTGAACTGTCTCTATCTGCCTCAACTATCTGCATTTGGGTCCTTTTCCTGCTGCCTCACACTCACCTGCCTGACATCAACCCACTTCACCTAATTTATTAGAAAGATGTGCACCAGGTGATTACATTTAGACCAATATTGAGTCACTTCATTGTTGTATTGATTGAGTGGTGATTTTTTTTTTTTAAATATATCTTGGAAATTGCAATGTCAGTTGGTTGGTTGGTCCACCATTTTAATCCAGACTGAAACATATTTTAGCACTTGCTAAGATGATCAAAACCTCTCCGGGAACCATCACCTTGAGGTTTGTGTGTCCCTATGAACCTGAGGGCTGTGTTGTCTGGAGCTTTGTGCTCCTGGTAGGGTCTCCCAAGGCAAAGTGGTCTCAGGTGAGGGGCCAGACAAAGAATGGTTCAAAAACCCTATGATACAATTAGGTAGAGATAGAGAGACCCTGCGCGGAGGAAGACCAGGGCCCCCGTCTGGAGCCAGGCCCAGATGGAGGGCTCGTCAGCGAGCGTCTGGTGGCCGGGTTTGCCACGGCACAGCCCAAAAAAGCTACGTGGCACCTATCTCTCCAGCCCATGGGCCCACCACCTGTGGGAGGAAGCGCTGGGGTGGGGTGCGCTGCCACATAGGGGACAGTGAAGGTCAGGGGCCTCGACGGACCAGACCGTCGAGAGGCAGCAGACGCTGGCTCTGGGGACGTGGAACGTCACCTCTCTGTGGGGGAAGGAGCCGGAACTGGTGCGGGAGGTCGAGTGCTACCGGTTAGATCTGGTGGGGCTACCTCTACGCATAGTCTCGGTTCTGGAACCATACTCCTGGATAGGGGTTGGACTCTTTTCTTCTCCGGAGTTGCCCAGGGTGTGAGGCGCCAGGCGGGTGTGGGGATACTCACAAGCCCCGGCTGGCGCCCGCTTCGTTGGAGTTACCCGGTGGACGAGAGAGTCGCCTCCCTACGCCTGCGGGTTGTGGGGGGGAAAACTCTGACTGTTGTTTGTGCATATGCACCAAACAAGAGTTCGGAGTATTCGGCCTTCTTGGAGACCTTGAGTGGAGTCCTGTATGGAGCTCCAGTAGGGGACTCCATAGTTCTGCTGGGGGACTTCAACGCGCACGTGAGCAATGTTGGAGACACATGGAGAGGCGTGATTGGGAGGAACGGCCTCCCTGATCTAAACCAGAGTGGTTGTTTGTTGTTGGACTTCTGTGCTAGTCATGGATTGTCTATAACGAACATTATGTTTGAACATAGGGATGCTCATAAGTGTACTTGGTACCAGAGCATCCTAGGCCAAAGGTTAATGATCGATTTTATAATCGTTTCATCTGATCTGAGGCCGTATGTTTGGACACTCGGGTGAAGAGAGGGGCGGAGCTGTCAACCAATCACCATCTGGTGGTGAGTTGGGTCAGGGGGTGGGGGAAGACTCTGGACAGACCTGGTAAGCCCAAACGGGTAGTGCGGGTAAATGGGGAACGTCTGGAGGAGGCCCCTGTCCGACAGACTTTCAACTCACAACTCTGGCGGAGCTTTTCGTGCATCCCTGTGGAGGCTGGGGGCATTGAACCCGAGTGGACAATGTTCAAAGTTTCCATTGCTGAAGCTGCAGCGAGGATCTGTGGTCTTAGGGTCTTAGGTGCCTCAAGGGGCGGTAACCAACCCACAAACACCGTGGCGGACACTGGTGTTCAGGGAAGCCGTCCGACTGAAGAAGGAGTCTTATATATATATATATATATATATGTTATCCCAGAGGACTCTGGAGGCAGTTGCAGGGTACCGAAGGGCCCGAAGGGCTGCAGCCTCTGCTGTGAAAGAGGCAAAGCAGCGGGTGTGGGAGAAGTTTGGAGAAGACATGGAGAAGGACTTTCGGTCGGCACCAAAGTAATTCTGGAAAACTGTTCGCCACCTCAGGAGGGGGAAGCGGGGAACCATCCAAGCTGTGTACAGTAAGGATGGGACACTGTTGACCTCAACTGAGGAGGTAATAGGGCGGTGGAAGGAGCACTTTGAGGAACTCCTGAATCCGACTAATACGCCCTCTATGTTAGAGGCAGAGCTGGAGGATAACGGGGGATTGTCGTCGATTTCCCAGGCGGAAGTCACTGATGTAGTCAAACAACTCCACAGTGGCAAAGTCCCGGGGATTGATGAGATCCGTCCAGAAATGCTCAAGGCTCTGGGTGTGGAAGGGCTGTCCTGGTTGACACGACTCTTCAACATTGCGTGGAAGTCTGGGACAGTGCCAAAGGAGTGGCAGACCGGGGTGGTGGTTCCCCTTTTTAAAAAGGGGGACCAGAGGGTGTGTGCCAATTACAGGGGTATCACACTTCTCAGCCTCCCTGGTAAATACAAGGTGCTGGAAAGGAGGGTTCAGTTGATAGTCAAACCTCAGATTGAAGAGGAACAATGTGGATTCCGTCCAGGTTGTGGCACAATGGACCAGATCTTCACTCTCGCAAGGCTCCTGGAGGGAGCCTGGTAGTATGCCCATCCGGTCAACATGTGTTTCGTGGATTTGGAGAAGGCGTATGACCGGGTCCCCCGGGAGATACTGTGGGAGGTGCTGCGGGAGTATGGGGTGAGGGGTCTCTTCTCAGGGCCATCCAATCTCTGTACGACCAAAGTGAGAGCTGTTCTCGGCAGTAAGTCGGACTCGTTTCAGGTGAGGGTTGGCCTCCGCCAGGGCTGCACTTTGTCACCAATCCTGTTTGTAATATTTATGGACAGGATATCAAGGCGTAGTCGGGGTGGGGAGGGGTTGCAGTTTGGTGGGCTTGGGATCTCATCGCTGCTCTTTGCAGATGCTGTGGTCCTGATGGCATTATCAGCCTCTGACCTTCAGCACTCACTGGATCAGTTCGCCGCCGAGTATGAAGCAGCTGGGATGAGGATCAGCACCTCTAAATCTGAGGACTTGGTTCTCAGCAGGAAACCGATGGAGTGCCTACTCCAGGTAGGGAATGAGTCATTAGCCCAAGTGAAGGAGTTCAAATACCTTGGGGTCTTGTTCGCGAGTGAGGGGACAATGTAGCGGGAGATTGGTCGGAGAATCGGCACAGCAGGTGCGGTATTATATTCAATTTATCACACTGCTGTGATGAAAAGAGAGCTGAGCCAGAAGGCAAAGCTCTCGATCTACCAGTCAGTTTTCGTTCCTACCCTCACCTATGGTCATGAAGGCTGGGTCATGGCCGAAAGAACGAGATCCAGGGTACAAGCGGCTGAAATGGGTTTCCTCAGGAGAGTGGCTGGCGTCTCCCTTAGAGATAGGGTGAGAAGCTCAGTCATCCGTGAGGAGCTCGGAGTAGAGCCGCTGCTCCTTTGCGTTGAAAGGAGCCAGTTGAGGTGGTTTGGGCATCTGGTAAGGATGCCCCTTGGGCGCCTCCCTAGGGAGGTGTTCCAGGCACGTCCAGCTGGAGGAGGCCTCGGGGAAGACCCAGGACTAGGTGGAGGGATTATATTTCCAAACTGGCCTGGGAACGGAGCTGGAGCTGCTTCCCCCGCGACCCGACACCGGATAAGCGGATGAAGATGGATGGATGGATGGATGGATGGATGGAAGATGATCAATTCTAATGACTTTGGTGATTCCCTGACATGTGCCTCTAGGAGGTTGACAGTTATGGTTTTGGGTGAAGTGTTGGATGAAATGCCAAAAAATATGGTATAGACATTCATATCACCATCAGGATGAACTGTAATAACTTTGATGATTATATCAATTTGTCCAATAATTTGGGTTATGACCAAAGGCCTGCAAAACTAATTTTATTCCTGTCAGCCTCAGCTTTACTTTGTGTTAAGTGGTACTAAGGAAATATTAACATGCAAAACTAGAGCTGCGTCCCTAATGCACACTACAAACTTCTCAATTTCTATACCTTATGTATTATACACTAATCATCATAGTACACTGTTTTTGTATACAAAATATTAACATACTCAATTGTTCTATAACAGGAAAGAAGTGTTGTAATAACAGGAAGTGATACAATGTGTGTAAATTCAGATGTGAATCAAACAGCAACTTTGGAAAGCTACTGGCACGTAAACTTCATAAAACTTTATTTCTATTGTGATAGCATTGTGGGAGAATACGGTCCATCAATGGCACACTCGAACATTTACTGATTCATTATGCATGCTGTCTGCTTTAGAATAGCCTACTTCAATTTGTCACTTGCAGTGTGAACACACTACTTAAAATTTGTATGTGGCGTAGTGGATGTGGATTTGGATGGCAGGATGGCAAACCTGGGAAGTAACATCTCCTAAACATCAGCATGTTAGCATTTAGCTATTAGTCTTGTTATGTTAAAATAAATTGCTTTAAAAAAAGAGGTAACATCACATCCCAATATGTAAAAATGTAACTTATTTTGAGGAATACACACTTTGTGACTAATTGTTTTTGGAGTGTTAACACATTAAGATTGAATTGCAGTTCATTACTGTTCCTGAAAAGAGTGTTTACTGAACTACTGAATAGCTGAGAGCAGGATTTAGGCCCTCCATCACTGCCATTGCCTCATTGTGCTTCTCCAGTTTTGCTGTGTAAGTTCCAGACAGAGTGACCTTTTGTTTCTCCCTTATAGAGTCTGTAATATCTGCAGGTTATTTTTGATTGCTAGTCCTTTTTACAGCTAGTAGAATAGCAACATATAATATATCCATGGGCATTACACAAGTCCTCTTGCCATTCATTAAGTGAGAATGAAGTCAAGCTTCTTATAAGTTAAAACTGGATGTTTCATGGTTCACATGTTGCATCTGTGTAATGGATGCAACCTTTTAAAAGGGATGAACTGTGATGCCATAAATGCCCCCCGGAGCATTGATAAACCAAATCAACCATGTACCAAGCAGTTTGCAGCTTGAAAACTTAAACATGTACATATATATATATATATATATATATATATATATATATATATATATACATCAACCATGTACCAAGCAGTTTGCAGATATATATATATATATATATATATATATATATATATATATATATATATATATATATATATATATATGTGTGTATAACTGCAAACTGCTTGGTACATGGTTGATTTGGTTTATCAATGCTCTAAAGACCTTCAAGTTTTAATGTGCTCCATTTTGTAGCTGAGGACTTTCCACTAATTCTGAAAGAGTTTAATCAATTTAGTCTTTTTTTATGCTGTACGTTCTGTTAAATTTTTCATTTTAGGTTGAAAAATTCAGCTTGTGTTTTCTTTGAGACACTGCCTCTGTAATACCAGAAGAAATTAATCCATATAGGAGTTTAATATGTCTCAGGTTACAACGAACCTGCAAATTGATTTCCATGGGTGGGTTAGCAGCCTGGAGCACTTAAAAAACTAGCTTTGCACACCATTCTATTTCTTTATTATCACATGAAATGTATTGTTATATTGCTCTATTTGGTGATGGAAATAAACAATAGCCTAAAGGGAGCAGGTTATCAAGTCATATTATTCCATCTGGTCATGCAGAAGGCAGTAGAGCCAAGGGCGGAAAAAAAGGTTGTATTTAACCCCTTAGTTGAACTAGTAACATTATCTCTTATGATAAAAAAGACCACATGTAACCTTAATGGACATAAATACAGATGTAAGCAATACTATACAGGTTCTCTGTGAATTTCTGAACAATCTTCTCAAGAAAACATTGTTAATGTCACTATAACGATGGTTGCTATCACTGTGCATTCAGTAGACCCCATGGTTGCAACTCCATGATCGCATGCTCCAATGCCCCCCATTGTTTACAGACCTGTGAAATCTCTAAAATGATAAAAGGGAGGCTTCAGCTCATTACTCCTGTTACACTTGACTGGTAAGCTTTAGGAACACTTGAATCAAATGGCAAAGGCATAATTGGATTCAAATGAGATTTTCACCTATTAGAATCATTTTCTGTGTGCTGGAAGATGCTAAAATGTTAATGCTTAGTTCTGTTTATATTACATGCTAATGAGAAATTGGTAGGTCAAAGCAAAGCCAATTCACAGCTCTTTAATTATTGGGCACAGAGATTAAAGGTTGTTACTGCTATTACCATCAGCAAAATGTTTTCTTTAATTGTGTGTGCATCTCTGAGTTTTTAAAAAGTTTTTTGAAGAAGGACTACTCCCAACTGGTTTGGAAGATTAGAAGCCCACTTTAGCATGGGACATCATAATTCATCTAATTATTTGAGGCAGACAAAACAAAACAGACATACACATATATTTTGGCATTACTTGAGCTTGAATAACTGCAGCCTGCTGTGCTTTACAACATTTTCTTTATCAGAACTGCAACATTAAAAACCTACATTTAAAGCATTTTACTTCTCTTCCCTGGTGAAACCAAAAAGTGGTGTAAAAATGTGTTATTCTAATAAGCTACAGTCAGAGATAAAGATGAAGCTAATACAAAATGCAATACATAATTAACCAACATTGTTACTTTAGAATTAAACCTACCTTTTAGATCTTAACACGATCAAAGCTACAATAAGGGATTTTCTTTTTGCCACTTGGCAGCAGCAGAACAAGCTGTAAACACAACATTGATATACTGTGTTGGTCGGAATATAAGACAAATCTGATCATTAGACCACTCCCCCTTCTCAACCAGCTGTTTTTTGGAAATAGACTTTTGAAGCGACAACACACTTTCACAATTGTCCTGTTGGAAAAGTTTCCCTGACATAGCATTAATCCAAGGAGAAGGTAGTCGTCATGCTTAATGCTTTTTCTCTGATAAATGTGAAATAACACCGTTAAAGCAAAACATAAATCCCACATTTGTGTAGCTAGTCTATCAGCCACATAACTACTCGCCCACTCTTCTGTCAGGCTCTTGAAGCAGGCAGAATTATTTTCTCTGACAGTTAGCATTTGTCTATTTGTCTGTTTGAGCTCCATATCGTCTGTGATAGTGGTAATTCTTGGCTGCTTGACAGATTATTCAGACTATTTCTGCAGTAAAGAGACGTCGGGAGAGGCTTTGGACTAGTTTTCACTCGTCATGAATTTATTTCCTCTCTGGCAGCAAAACACGGTACACAAGCCTCCAGAAACTACTGTAGATTGAACTGACAAAACACTTAGTGCTAACAGACTCACTATAAACAAACTTGAAGTCCTAGCCCAGCAGCATTGAGGCTACAAACAACCCATAATGCAACACTTTCTGTAGGAGAAGAAACCCATTCCCAACGGAAATTCCAGAAAATAATATATGCAGGCCAATACAGCATATTTTACCTTTATTGCAAATGTGTCAATCTCAAAGCCCATCAGCTATCGGTGTAGTGATGATTTGGCCTCTAGGGGCAACGGTGAATATATTGGGGGTTCTGGTGTAGCCAGGGGACATCCAAGAATTTCTTATCAGTGTGCCAGGCTAATTTCTATAAACAGATATCTGCATATAAATGCAGATACAATAAAAAAAGCTAATAAAAAGCTCAATCATCGTCCGACGATAGGCGATGGATTCCAAGATTGCATTTCAGCTAATGCATTCCGCCTTTTTTGCTTTCCACACTGTTTACCTGCATACAACCAAAGGCCGCTCAAACGTGATTGGTCAATACTACTCAGACTACAAATGGAAATCAGAACTCTTCCGATACCAAAATCTAGTCCCGTTACCTACAGATTCTGCATTCATATGCAGAAATTTGTCTATTGAGATTAGTAAACTATATTTTTTTACACACACCTGAGTTGAGTTGTGTTTCCGGTCACCTGGTGAATGTAAGTTTAATATTCACTTTGAATTCACTTTGTTTTGGTCTCCAACTCCTGAGAAAGATATATCTCACTCTTTAGCTGCTCTTAGCTGCCGCATTGTTCACTTTAGCTAGTCATTAACTTTGTCTGTTTGTTGCTGTTGTGTACTGTGAGTTTATCAGAGCTTTTCCCGCTGAAAACAGCTGCTTCCTGCTGCAGGGAAAGACGAGAGTACTGAAAGTGAAACAAAACAGTAAAGATGCGGGCACTAAAACCAAAACAATGAGCTGAAAGACGGTATAGCGCATGATTGAGCTGAGGGAAGCTGCAGAGTAAGGTGATGATCATCTGTGGGTTAATCACTATGATCCCCTTTTACATTACACATTGTCGTTGCATCCATTGTTGATATAAACATATTGATTAGTGCAGCTTTAAATAACGAGCAGCAATTTCATGTCTTTTTTGTGAGTCAATGGTCATGTTAAAGTTAAAATTAAATGTCAGTTTCAACACTTTTTCTGAAATATTTTTCTCTCAGTATAGATGAAGCATGAAATCTTTGGGACAATGTGGTAAAGCTTTCAGCACTCACAGCAGGGTTGAACGTTTGACAAATGGTCTTAGGTAAGGACATTTTATGACAGTCAACTATACATTTAATATCTATATATCACAAGCAATGACAGGGAATGGAAAAATGCAAGTTTGGACATGCAGGTACACATTGGATGAGATGTGTGTAGCGGGGGGTAACTATGGAGCTAAATCGGGGCCAAATGTTTTGTTCATTCGAAAAAAATATATATAGTTGAAAAAATAAAGCTTGAAATTGAAAATTTAAGTTTTGGTCAAAACTTGGAAAAAATAAAACCATGTATTTGAACTAAAAATAAGTGTACCAATTTTTCTTTCAGTTTGAATAAAATATAGATTCAATTCTGGAATTATTTTGAATAAATTATAAATTTTCATTTTTCACTTTTATATTTGTTTTCAGTTCCACATTTCATGTTTTCAGATTCAAAAGTTATTTTTTTACTTCAAATCTTTTTTTTTTTTCAGATCTGTTTTTCACTTTCAGATAATTTTTTTTCGGTTTGAGACTTTTGGCCCTGATTTGGCGTGGGGGCGTGGCTTCAACTCAGAGGGGCGTGGCATTATGAGTGACAGCCTATCAAAGAAGGCAGAAGACTCCTCTGTCATGTTGCCTTCAGGAAATGGTGTTACTGTGAGAACTATGACTGAATGCTTTCTATCCACTATACACATGTGATGTTTACTTAAACTGATGCCAGTGACAAAGTTCCATTTAAAAAAATGTTTTGGACAACAAATGGTACCAATTACACTATAAGAGCAATAAACTGTGCCAGATTGTGCAGTTCAGCAGGAACAATGACTTCTCCCCCTTCCATGTATGACTTATAGCACCACAGTATTCACTGGCACCAGCCCACAGGTAGGACATGTGAAAGATATTAGCCTTTGTGAATAGATACTTTGGGACATTATCCCCGCAGTGGCATTTTTTTGTGATTAACACATAAAAGGAAAATAGGTGGACAGCTGGACAAAGCTGGCAATCAAGCATCGCTAGCACTAAAGTTAGCATTAACTAACGTTAGCTTCACACTAGCTGGTGTTTTTACACTAATTTCAGTGTCCAGCTCAAGTTATTTTTACTTTAACGTGTATTGGTCTTTGTTAACCTCGGTTTGTCAGAATGACCATAACTTGACAGTGGCTGCCTGCAGCCGTACAGCCTTATAAATGTAAAACATTATAGATAACTAACATTGCTAGTGTTACCTTTTCATGGTTAGTTTAAACAACATGAAATGTGGAACTGAAAACAAATATTAAAGTGAAAAATGAAAATTTATAATTTATTCAAAATAATTCCAGAATTTAATCTATATTTTATTCAAACTGAAAGAAAAATTGGTACACTTATTTTAAGTTTGAATACATGGTTTTATTTTTTCCAAGTTTTGACCAAAACTTAAATTTTCAATTTCAAGCTTTATTTTTTCAACTATATATATTTTTTTCAAATGAACAAAACATTTGGCCCTGATTTAGCTCCATAGGTAACTGGATGGGACAGACCATTACTCAGCAGGAAAAGGACAGTAAATAATAAGGGTGTAGTGGCACCTGCTGAGCATCCCCTGCTGAGTCTCGTCTTTCACATTTCGAGTCCACACCGAGTGTTGTGGTGCAAAGCTCCACACAGACGTAACAAAGAAAGATGTGATGTTTATTTTTGAGCTCCTGCAGAGACTTCTTATAGCGATGACGATGTGAGTTTTAGAGCAGGGAGAAGAAGAAAAAAGGCCAGGGAAGAGCACAGAAGCTCAACTGGCTGTTGTTGATCATGGTGCATGTTCTTCAACCACCAAAGTCTCCTCACTCCAGCACAAGCATATGCATTGTGCATCATGTATGCTCATACAAACACACACACACACACACACACACACACACACACACACACACACACACACACACACGCACGCACGCACACACACACACACACACACACACACACACACACACACACACACACACACACACCTTCATGCTTCAGCCCCCATATATTGGTTGCCTCCCCTCCAATCCCATCCCCACATCTCACAGATTATTATTCACTCTTGGCTTCTCAGCAGGTCCTTTGTTTCCAAGGCAACAAGACTTAGTGGATGTGTTGGGCTTGCTGTAGTCTAGACAATCAGCATTTGTAGGGTTTCATGTCGAAGGAAAAAAGTTGAAATAGAATTATTTTTTATTGTTTCCAAGATGCTGAACAAGGTAGCACATTGCTTTTATTATCCTTGAGAAATGAATGATTCCTATTGATTATGCTTAATATAGATAGTTATGCATTGTCACGCTTGTTCTCTGATCACAGCCCTCTAAAAGGTGCTTTACTGGCTCACTGAAATTTATGTGCATGCTCAGGCCATCACAAGAAGCCTATTCAACACTATAGGACAACTCCCTATGAAAAGACTTGAGATAAAGCCTGCTCATTGAACTCACTGATGTGGCACTGACATGTCAACAGCATAAACGCCAATTAGACCCATCTCAATCAGAAGCTGGAGAAAAGGGAAACAATTGTGTAAAAATTCAGCTATTTTATCGCCCAAAATGCTGGACTGTGTCTGTGAATTATGAATAGTCTACCCTATACAATTCCCCCCGTCCTTGTGAGAAGCAAACCATTTAAATAATGCCCTATAACGGACATGACAGTGCTTCCCAGCACTGAGGAACTTTTCTGTGGAATTTGTCCCTTCAGCTGAGTACTTTCTGCATATGACTCCCAGCATGAGAGCGTCAAAAACAGTTTAAAAAAAAAAGTTAGCATCACATGTTTTACCCATATCCGAATTTGAAATATGGAAGGAAAAGTAAAGCAGATTTCTTGGCTGTGGCATATTTGGTAATGTATCAGAGAGGCAGCAAAGTTAGTCTATATCCAAGACGTTCCACTTCCAGGATTGCTCTGGTGCTTGCAGGAAATTCCGCCGCATGCATGTATTTTCCATTTCCTTTCACTTTCTTTGTGTTGGAATTTTAAATTTGGTGGATTAATGAGGACTATTGTTGACTGCTCCTCAGCTCTCTGCAGGGTAAATTGAGACAGCTAGCTACACTATCTGTCCAATCTGAGTTTTCTCTCGCACAACTATTTTGCAGCGGCTTTGGAGGAGGGTCTGGCAAAGCAAAACTACAGCAAGGTTAAATAATTCTTATTTACCTTAACTTCAAATTAAGTTATACAGTATGAAATTATTTTCAAAAATGTATTATATATATATATATATATACATAAATAAAAAAATCTATTTTGTGTTCTCTTTCCTAATGGGTGCCGTTCCAACCATGCAATGCACAATTAGGCCTAATTCAACACTAGCTCCATCCTCCATCTAATACGAGTAAATAAGGTTTTAAGGGTTCAGAGGACAGCGCCCTAAAACCAATAAAACAATGGGATTCATGAGTGATTAGCTGATTAGCCAATCAAGGCCTCACACAAGGGAGGTTGTCCCTGTTTATTTAATCTCAACGCTGTCAATAACTGTCGCTTATCACAGTTCACCTCCTGGGCACTGCCAAGGTGCTCTTGAGCAAGGCACTGAACTCCAAACTGCTCGGGCGCCTGTCCATCAACAGCTGCTGCAGCCCCCTCATTCTGACATCTCTCGGTTTGTGCATGAATAGGTACTGAGCATTTATGAGTGTATTTTAGGCCTGTGTGTAATGTGTTCACAACAGTGAAAACATTGTAATTTCCCTTGGGGGATTAATAAAGTATAAATTATTGTTATTATTATTATTATTATTATTATTATTATTATTATTATTATCGTTAGAGAAGCAGAAGTTCTTTTAACAATTCAATATTCAATTAGGTCTGATATTGTGTTATGAGTATGAGGGGGATACACTGTGGTACTTTGAGCTCTGGCTCTTCAACTTCTTCTACATAAAACCATTATTACCAACAGCACATGGTAACAATGCAGAAAAAACGAGCAGAGTGGAAAGACGGCATGGTAGGCTAAACTGTAAACTGCATATTTGCTTAGTGAGATAAGAGGCAGATTAAGCGTGGAGTGTTTGTTTCTCTGATTCAGTCGTTAACTAAGTGTAGCAGTTTTCTATAGTTGGATTCCAAGTTTAGTGCACCAGGCTAGACGACAGTTAAAACTGTAATGTGAGCGTCCTGACTGAGATGTTTATTTCAGGTGGCTCAAACACCACCTTGTTGACAGAGGCTGCCGTGGTCCAGTGTCTGATTCTTGCCCACACACTCTGATCTACTTATCACTAGGCTGAAGTGTTACAGGATCAATGACACATCTCTCAGTTAAGGCAGAGTGGCGTTACGACTCAACCTCAAAGTCCACACACCACCTGCTCACCTTGCAAAGGCAGGTCACCTCTCAACCATGTCTGGGAGGTGTTTGTGATCACTGACTATCCTCATCAAAAGCATTTTGTACTGCCAGAGTCCCTCCAAAAGTTCAGGGGGCTCCTGGCCAAAGCAAGGACTGTCACTCACTGCTGGCCAGCCTACCCTACATCTAAAGTGTAGCACTACTGGGTGAAAACAGTTGTTGCTTTTCTGCACTGTACTCTCTGCCTCCTCAATAGCTGATAAATTAGACAAAATTATAGTAGATTGTTAGCTGTAGCTTTATAATAAAGCATTGAATCCATACCCCCAGATAGCTTCCTCAACATATACACAGTAAGCATACAAAATAATCAGTGGCTATGGGAGGCGAGGCAGGAGGTGGAAGTACATGACACAGTAGAAAAAAAGAGGTCATCGTCCTTTAGCAACATCAGATCACCACCTCAGCAGGAAGGGGGAAGACCAACAGTGGGGGATCAGATGTGATGGCAGCAAGGCTAGGCCTGGGAGACCTACTACTATACTCACATCACATCGCTGCAGGAGATCAAGAGAGCAATGAAAATGCTTCTGGTGTTGCTTTCACCTCACCATGGATAACGGTCAGAGGCCAGTGATGTATTAGCCCGTATAGGGCTTGAGCTAAGATGCCATAATTGGCGGTGTTGATGTCCATGTTGGAGTGCTGGAGAAAAGTCAGTGAGGAGAGGTCCTCTACATAATTTATCCTGGGCATGTGCATGCAAAGTTCAGCATTCAGGCCCTCAAAGAGAAAGTCTGTTTGAATGAAAACTTCAACACAGTAACAACAAAAAACACATTCCTATTCAGTAAAAAAAAAATCCCCATCTCAGGCACCTAAAAGACCAAACTAATAAAACAATTGCGTCCCTTTCAGGAAAAATGATGCCTCTACAGAGAATGAGAATGGCAGAAAGAGAGATAGAGAGAGGGGGGTGTTTACAGGTCATCACCTCTCAAAACTCCCATCATGTCTGAATTTTTTAATCTTTAAAATGCCACGTTTTAGTAGGTGTTACATTTGTATACCAGCTGACAACCCTGTCTGCTTATTTGACTAGATATGCCCTAAGTTACGTCTGAATGATATCTTTTGTAAAAAGATTGTGTGAAAAAGATTGTATGCATAACAGTATGGAGACTACTGAAACTCTTACTCAGATGTCTTTGAATAAAAAACAACACTTTTGAGAGCTTATAGTTAGAATGGTATTTAATGAATCAGGTTTAAATAATTAAGGCAATAGTATGCACCTTAGTTTTATTACCAGCTGCGACAGCAACACTTTATGTGTGTGTGTGTGTGTGTGTTTGTGTGTGTATCATCATGGCAAAATGTGGCCCTGGAGACACCTACTGTAGCAGGAACTACCACAGAGGTGGTTTTGAGTACTTTGCCAAGTGTTTATCTTTGCAACATGCAGTCATGAAACTTTACAGGTATGTAATTGAGGATGAGTTGGAAAATGGGTGTGGTCCGACCAAGGGCACCAGAAGTAGGAGGGTAGGAAGTAGGGAAGGAGTCCACTCCACTTTACGGCCTTGGCTCAATTTGGCGTCAAGGCTGGTGTGATCCCATCACAAGATGGTCTCTATTTATTATTGAATAAAACCTGAATTTATGAAATTATTTATATAAATTATGTATATTAGATGTAAGAGGTCAAACTCTTTGCTTGCATACTAATTCAGTGCAAAATGGAAGTAGAATAATTATCAGACTGACAGGGTCCTGCAGGCTCAGCCTTGCTTTTGACCTGCCAGTGAAAACAAGCCAGATGAAGATGGAAAAGCTAACCTTAAGAGACATCACAAGCATTCATTATCATGCTGTCTTTGGCATTCTCTGAGATACGTGATATTTAACAAAGGTTTTTTTTCTTTCCCCTGCTTTTAATTAGCACAGAGGAAAATGACCTTTTTGAGTTGTCACAGCCCATGTCACCTTCAGAGAAGAAATTACATCTGTTTTTTGGCATTATATATAATGTGTTAAAATACAGCATTTAGATTAAGATTTATAAATGAATCTGTAAATATTACGACCAGATTGAGAGGTTTACTTCAGCAGCCTACTGACAATGGATTGTCCACTTTTGTACATTTTTATCAACCTCACACATTTTCCACTTCAAGCAATGTAGTGAATACTTTATCATGTGTGTTTGATGATTATCACACGTATGGGCAGATATACTGATACTGAAAGATATTGTAAATTGACGTGTGGAATTGTGGGTTCTGGGGCATCTGCCTAAGATATACCTATATTGTGACACATTCAGAGCAGAATTAAACTGGGTGTGGTTAGGGATGGTCTCCACTAACCAGCATGTTGGATCCTCCTATTCTGGATCTTAAAGGAGCAGACCATCAGTCCACACTGTGGGATAATTACCTTGATTGCTCCTGGGTTATATAAAGGGCAGCTCACCTTAGTTGGTGAGGCAGCATGTGACAGACCAAGTTGCAAGTTGCAAACCAAAAATGGTTTTGTATATGACTTGAAGCCTTTTGCTAAATAATGGAACATGGTGTTTTGGAGAATCCACTTGAAGATATTAGCAGTTGTTTGAGAAGAGTTAAGACTGTTTGGGTGACTGTTAAGTTGTGCTGCTTTTCTTATCTGTTCTAATGTTTTAAAGAACTCTGGATGTGTCACAAGTGGAGAATACACCAGTCCTACCTGGCCTGTAAGGACCAACAACACAGAGTCTACAGGGGCTACTTTAGTAACTCATGTAGCCTGAACACAACCATGTAGAGGAAGAGGAAACACTACTGGACTTGCTCAACAGCAACAAAATGGTTCACTTTGGCTGACTACAGAAAGTATAGGAGGAAGCAGTGGCTGCCCAGGACTCCAACTATTTATATAGAGAGTCACGTCACGTCCTTCTACTTCCGGCCAATGGGACCTATCTTTCGGAAAAAATATGAACGAGAGTCAATGGAGAGATAATAATTATTTTTTGATCCCGTTTGAATTGAGCCATGGATTAGAAATATGATGTTCGTCAATTTAAAACATTATTTTTCAACCGAAGAAAGTCTGTTTATTCTTCAACTGTTGAAGTATAAGACTGTGAAAATACGTAATTAGAAAGACCAATCACTTCAATGTCGCATGGATGACGTCTCGCTGAAGCTACGATGTCTGTATGTATCGGCTCTCTATTTCCAAAATAACAAGAGGATATGGGGTATACTGACAGGTGTTTGACAAGATGGCTACCTGAAATTTGCCATTGGTCAGAAGAGCTGCAGTCACTGCTGCCTTTGTCCAAAGAGGCCCAGCACGCCTACCAAGACCTACCTGATAAGGTAAGTTATGATAAAGCCTTTGAAAAAGAAGTACTGGAAGGAGACATTGTAATAGCCATGCACTGTTGGGCCCCTCATCTCTTCTTTGAATGAGTCGCATAATGTGCGTTTGTACTGCACCAAATGCCATGAAGAGTTTCTCTGTGGGTGGCCAGATATAGAGGCAGTTAAGTCAGACTCGAGTTGTGATAAGAATTCTTTATACTGTAGACTGAATGCAATCTAGTCACAACCTATACACTACAAGCAGTGAAAAGTGCACAAATAAATGCAGCCATTTTGAAAAGTAGGGGAGCCATTTTGAGGTGATCTTCTTTTGAAATTGTGTAGAAGTCTGACTGCAGCCTTTTGGCAACTGCTTTTTTATTTATTTATATTTCATTCTTTTTATTCTGATGCACTACTGAGAGAGTGAACTCGGCACAGAGGTAAGAGTTTTGAGTTGAAGCATTGCAGACTTGCATCAACCAAGCTCGTAAGATCCTCACAGCTATGCACGGCCACAGGAGAAAAAGAGCCTACTGGAAAATGTTTTCTTTCCTCCATTTCTTGTGATATATATTTTCTTGCAGTAACAGAAATTGGCTGTAAAAAGTAATTCCCCAAATGAACTGAAAAGGCATTTCTTTGGATGCTTGCTGTGCTTATGCCTGTGTGCGAAAATGAATTTGAAACATTTCCAACACAATCAAAACTACCAAAAGATCTGATTTTGGACTGCCAAAGAGTAACAGAGGTAAAGCAATTAAAGTAAGGATCGCTATTTGAGAGCAGTGAAAGAAAATATTTGTCTCTTTTGCTCCTTATTTTCTCTCTTTGGTAAGGAGCCAAGGAGACATTTAGCTGTCTCAACTACACACACGCACGGCCATATGTACGCGCGTGTGCACATGCATACATCGTCTCCCATGAAAATAATTATTTTCCTTCACCTCTCCCAACCAACCTGCAGCACTGAATCAGTGTCAGAGCAGCAGAGGAAAAAGGCTTGGAGCCGTCTCCCTTGTTTGCTCTCTTGGGCATTAACCGGAATGTGAGTCGTGTCTGATGGACAGGGCAGAAAAAGACGCAGAGAAAATCCCCTGTTTACTGAAATAACAAAAGGAGCAGAAGTGTAGAGGTAGAAGAGGGATGGAAACAGTGTTGAGGAAGCCAGCAAGCCAACAAACATGCCCACACTCCTTTTCCATGTCTGTCCTTCGGCCATTGGCTACTTACCTGAAGACTTTTTCACTGCACTTCTCTGGGTAGAGAGGTGAAATGGGATGAAGTGAACAAGTACAGGAAGGAGAAATAATTAATGTTAAAATGTTTTTTGTAAGTGGTGGAAGAATAATTCAGATCCTTTTTAATTTAGTTAAGTACCAATATCACAATGTAAAATACTTAATTACAAGTAAAGGTCCTGCATTTAAAATCCTACATGAGTACAAGTTCAGGAGTACAATCAGCTTAAATGTATCAAAAGTAAATGTACTTTTACTGCAGCATGTATGCATCAATGCATTAGTAGCTTTTGACTGTTGCAGCTGATGGAGTTACTGGGTTTTTAGGACAATATATTGGCTGATAGTACTTTATTTACATAACAACACATAACATAATTTTTTTGATTTTTAAATTGTAACCCAAATACTGTATACTGTAACCCAAATACTGATCTTACTGTGTAGAATTTCTTTTTTTTTTTTTTTTTTTTTTTTACCACTGCTTTTTATACATCAGCTAGATCTCTGGACTTAATACTAAAACTGTATCACCCTTCCTATTGTTCTTTGTTTGAAATTTAATAATTGCATTTATCTTCTAGAACTTGAACTAGAACTGAAACACTTCTTTAAGATCTATGTATATCTTGAAGGCACAGTGTTTACTTAAACCTGTAGTCCAACACATTTTCTTCCTTGTACACAATTTCTGGCATTTTGTATGAAGAATTGCTGACATACAGGTAGGTAGGTTTGTTTGTTTGCTTAGGATCCTCATTAGCTCCTGCAAATAGATAGATAAATCTATTGCTTGCATGCATGCAGCTTAAGCTCTCCCCAAGAAATTCTGGATATCTCCTACAGCGAGTGACTTTTGAAAAGGGGTTTGACATCATTCCGACTTGTGCCTATTCTTACTACACAGGGATTGAGATGGGACTAATTCCTTGTTTTTCCTGTTTGCACACAAAGGAAATGCAGTGTGCATATGTCTATAACCGTTATCCACGTAAACCCCTGAGCTGCTGTCCTCACAGCTGTAGGGCTCCTCTCAGATGTTGCAATTACAGAAATGTAGAAGCGCAGCAAGGGATTAGTGGAAATGAATCCACACAGAATTTTCTGTAGAAGTATACACAGTGAGTTCTTCAGTGCTGCTTGAAATCTAGGTTTCCCCTGCTGTGATCTCGAAAGCATGTCATTTGATTATGCATGTTTTCTGATTTTATTATTCAAATTAGACAAAAATGGAGAGCGAGAACCTGAAGAAACTGATTTCTAGATATGATTCAAGTTAGAAAAAGGTCATGAATTGAACAACCTAGGTGCCTTGAGGCTATGGTGCACCAACCTTCTTGACTCATGCAAAGAAAGAGGACTGAGAGTGACTTGTCAAACCTTCTCAGCATCATTTTTGCTTACATTTGCTATGTTAAACGTTGTTACAGAATGTGTTGTATGTGTAAAAAGTGCCAACATAGCTTGAATTAAGAGAATAAATCTAGTGTAATGTTTTAAACCGCTGCTGTAGATGTAAGAACGGCAGAAATGTTTAATGGCTTTTGTATTTCTTACTATCACCACCCTGTCTACACTTTTCTCGACACAATGCGTCAGGTTCAGGAATGTGATTACAACATTGTTTCTACGTACCATCCATTATCTGTTGTTTTAAGCCACCAACCTTGGGATTGGTGGCCCAAACAGACGAGGCAATAACAATAAGAAATAAGAAAATGTGTGACATTAAGAAATGGCTGTTCTTATCCATTTTAAGAATATTTTGAACAAAAGTGTATTGCGCACACATTACGTGGCTTGAAGTGCTGAAGGGACCATTCAGAGGTGAAAGTAAATGACTTCCACATTGTTTTTCTTTATTTTAGGCATCGTTAAGTTATAAAGCATTCAGTGACAGCAATACTCTTGATTGGCTTAAGTAAAGCTTCTTCTGTATAAATCGGCTACAGGGCTTGTGTTTGGTACTGTGTCAGAAGGTACTCCCTCAGTACAATTCTGTATCACATTCACCTACTGATGCATTCTAGCATGTGATTTCTGTTTTGGTATAGGCATTCTGGCTGACTCTGAACTCATTGGAAATATAGAAGTCATATTCCAGTGTGCCATTACGTTGTTATAGATGAGGCAGAAGAGTTTATACTCAAGCATAACTCTCGTACACTGTTTACAGGTTGTCATCGCTCTGCTCAATATTTATTACCAGTGTTGGGGAAGTTACTTGTTACTTCTTAAAAAAGTAATCTGTTACTTTACTTAGTTACCCCCTATGTAAAGTAACTTTTTACATTACTTGTTACTTTTACGTTACTTTTAAAAGCAGACGTCTCTCAGGCAGAGACTGAAGCTAATCATACAAAAACTATCTTTGACCATAAAACCAATCTTTAGTTTATCAGTGAAGTGTCTCACTACACTGCAGACTGGATTCTCTACTCACAGAGTGAAGGCTGATTCATTATGAACGAGTCCAGTGCGGGTTGAATGCACATTGGCAGGTCATCTGTGTTACACTGTGTTAGTGTATGTGATGTCTGTATCGACTACCGGTCGAGCAGTCACGATGGTCTGTGCATTGTCGTAGACACATGCAGCCTCTTTTCTGGAAATCCTTGCGTGTCCGTGCGACCAACACAAGTCCACAGCGGTCCGCTGCGTGTAGCCTATGTATGAGCCCATCTCCACCGCATCCATCTGTGATGTTGTCAGCTTTGTGTCTGCATGGCATGCATGTTTGTAGGACGGTCGATTTAACCGCCAGTCCTCAGCGATGTAGTGGCATGTGTCATGTAGCTCTCCGCTCAGAGCACCGTCCAGCAAAAAGCCACAAAGTTTAAAACGCTCTCAAAAGTTAGCATTGGCTGCAGCATTGCTCTGCTACCAGCATCTGTCACGTACCGTGTGGAGCTTGTGAGCACGCAGCTGAGAAGGCAGTGTCGCTGTCAAATCTGTCCCTGGGAAAAGTAATGTTGCGGCGATTGGAAAAAGGAACTACGTTTCGTTACCAAATTTTCAGTAGTAGCGCGTTACACTACTTTTTACCTGAAAAAGTAGTTACGTTACACACAACACTGTTTATTACCCATTTCAGAACTGTAATATGGGGCTGAGTGGTACCTATAGCTGCAACCATATGCTCAAATGCAAATGTTGCCACTGCCGTTTGAAAAATAGCGAAGAACTCTAAAATATGGGACCAATATAGTCTGTATTTGCAGGTTTTACCTTTTAACCTTACCCAGTAATTATGTTATTCAGCCTCTGCTTCCCATGTGAAAGTGTTTACTCCTGTTTTCCAGCAAATGTTATTAGAAGCGATGTTGTGGGATTCAGCCTTCAACTCTTGAGTCTCAGGAGACGGAGACAGAGACTCTTGACATAATGTTGTGGATCTACAGACGAAACACTGTTTATTAAAAGACACCTGCTTAGCTAAGGGTGAGAAAAATCATTGAATACTCAGTCATCTCTTTCCAGCCTGACAAGCTGGGGGATCTGCACTTGCAAATGTGAAAACTGTTAATTGCAACAACACTATGAATTAATGTTTTATATTTAATTAAGATTAACTTTTTTACCCACATGTAGAGGATGTATTACAATGTAAATATAATCCTGCAGAAAGTTGTAATAAGGGGTGTAGATTTATAGTTAGCCTACAGACAACACAGTCTCACTGCAAAGATTTGAGTGAAATCTTTGCTTTGGAATTCATGTGCTGCATGTGGTGAGATATAAACTTTGTTTATAGATTTTCTTATAATAAATGAGACTAGTGATTTATTTTAGATACTGACTTGAACACCTGCACTGAACACTTTTTTCACATGCTGTTGCAACAACGTTAAAAAAACTACAACACCACGCTGGATCTGGCTAGACCGGAAACACAACAACAGGCACGCCGCACACACTTGTTTGGGCTTGCGAGCCGGCCAAAGAGTAGCAGGCTAATGTTACGTTTTGAGTGGATGGCGAGCGCGAGACGCCGAAATAGATGCCAATAAGATTCTGAATGGAAAGTTTACTTTTAAAAAGTTGCCAAATGGTTCCATTGACAAGACCAAAGAGGTCTGTGTGTTTTGTCGTTGTGAACTGACCTATCATCGCAGCACGTCCAGTCTGAAATACTACTTGATGGCCGTGCACACAGCTGATGTGAATTCTCCCCCCCCTCGTCCAAGCTAGGCGACAAAAGCGCAAAGCAAGCCGATTCACTTTTCCATGTTGATAAGAGAATTAAAATGAGAAAAAATAATGGGACAAAAAAAAATCAAGGGACATTTACAATAGATACAAATGTGCGATTAATTGCAAGTTAACTATGACATTAATGCGATTAATCGCGATTAAATATTTTAATTGTTTGACAGCACAAACCTTAACACTACCCACACAGAAAAAGATGTATTTACAGTGCAATATCTGTTTCCACATAGCCTACTGGGTGACATGCACAATGTTTGCAGCCCTAATGCTGTGTGGAGCAAGCAGTTTCCTCTGTTTATACTCATATATTTGAAGGTGACATGTGTAGCGTTGTCTCATTAATACATCACTGTCAAAAGAAACCAAAATTACCCCCTCGGCTTCTTTTTCTTCACCCAGCAGTCGACTACCAGGGTGCAGTTACCTAGAGATGCAGGGATATTTCTAATGTTTGGTACTACAGATTGTATTTTACACTACAACTGTAATATTGTGGTACCTATTATTTATGGTGCTGGATAGTCATGGAAATGTTTAAAATATAGTTCAACCAAAACCATCACCACATTCAGTTGATGTAATAAGCTTCTGGGTTTATTTAAGATGATAAAGGACTATATATTTTTTTATAAACCGATCAGAAAAGAAATCTTAAACAACCGAGGAGAAAAGCCCACCACTGAAAGATAACGGCTCATACAATGTAGTGCTGATTGCTGCTTTAAAAGTTCATTGAGTGTGAAAATCCTACACATTGCAGAGTATTATGTTTGTGTCTACGTATATGTTTATGTGCATGGAAGGGTAAGAAGCTGGTGGCTCTAGGGGACAGCAAGTATTGATTGCAGGTCTTATGCTGCTCTCTCAAAGCTCACATATCAGTTTTAGCTCTGGCACCATTGACATTCAGTTGAAATGAGGATGGGGGAAAGCATGTTGATTACCCCCGAGGGAGAGAGCAAGGGCATGCCTTGGACATGGTGACCAGCAGCTACAACATGTGCATTATATTCTCTCCTGCTCATTGTATGCTCATTTATACTCAATCTGATAAAGCAATACATAAAGCAATCCTTAGAGGAAGTCTTCAAAAAAGCAGCTACACAGAACACAGCGCCACATATGTTTGTAGAGCAATGAATATTTGGGGGGTATATTTGTTGAAGTCATCATCACACTCTCTTTTTAGAGTGAAGAGCATAACGTTATTGGAATCCATCAGTCTTCCTGTGTCCTTGAAATTATACACATTCTTAGGGGACATGCTGTTTACTGGGAGAGGTGATGAAGCATTATGTGCCAGAAATCGTGGGCCTATTTTAGCGCGTGTCAGTCAGGGGATTTAGAAAAGCTTCTTATATTGCCACAAACGTGCTGTTTTTGTCTGTATTATTGAAACAATGCTATCACTGAGTTTAGTGATTGCTGGCGATGTTCCTACTAAGGATACTGCTTCTTTGTTTTGGGCCTGGGATAATTGTATTTTGTGGTGTCACAAATGGGGTTTAGATCTTTTCATTGAAACATTTAAAGCTCTAATGAAATACTAGAAAAATGTGAGTTTTGGAGACATAAAATCTCTGGTTCCAACTTGTGAATGTTTACCATTTTAAAACCTTTTATAGAAGTATTGATTAATCAAGAAAATAACCAAGAAAAAATAACTCTTATTTTAAATCTATATTTTTGTGATACCACTTTTAATAAAGGGTTTGCAAGTTTAACCTCTTGTTATAGTTGGTTAATGATTTACAAATTATTAAAGCTATTGAAAAGAACAACTTTTGTGTTGACAGACTTTTACTTTGGCTCAGGTTTATCCTTTCAATTTAGTGTTAATTCCTATTTCCAATGAGCCATCTAGTCATCTACTATACATAATAAAAAATAATAAGTCAAAGAGATAATCAGACAAAGTGTCATGCTGGAGAAGGATATCATTTTCAGAACCTGGCAACCCAAAAGTTGCTCATATTAATGGGTTAAAACTGATCTATGAAGGTATTTATTAATTTATTTATAATGAAGGTCATTACCATTATTGGTCCTTTCTACCAGTGGTTTTAGGAAAAGAATTGCTCCAGTCCAAGGTTTTCAATTTTGAAATTGCTTATTTTTAGAATTGGGACTTAACCGATGCGTAAAGCAGTGCCAGTGACAAGTAAAAGCCAGTCTTTTTGACATGTGCATGCCCTCACATTGTTTTTATAAATCTACTTAGTATGAAGGACTTTAGTGAATATGTCATGCCATTCTGTCCTATTCTGCAAACCATCAGCTATCTGTGGCAACGAATATGTCTTTATTTATGCTCCAAAGACATATATGGCATCAACCCTGCTAAAACCATGCAACAAAACCCCCTTATCTCAGTTTTGTAGGCTGTGATTCAAAAAGATAATATGGAACACTGGATAAGTTTAAAAAGATCCCTATCCTCTCTCTAATGTTATATTGATGAAGTAGAAACAAAGGCATGCTTGAAATTGCACTCACACACACTTTTTCATTACCTGCAGAACCATACAATACAGGGGAGTTGATTAGGATTGCAGTCAAAAGACAGTAGGCTCCAGCTGCCTCTCTGAATTCATTGTCATTAGCAGTGGAACACCAAGTCCTTTTCAAACTCATTAGTTGATAAAACAACCCTCTGATTTCCCATTAAAAAACCCATTCGTCCTCCCTCGCTGGCGATGCAGCCCTGCATTTCCACACCTTTTTTAAGCCACTCCTGAGACCAGGAAGGAAATGGGAGCTCTTTTGCAATTTTCTCAACAGGTTTGTCCAGATTCCTACCAGATTTGATTATGCAAGTGTATGGTTTCAACGCTAACAATTACAGCCATCATAAAAGAGCTTTACAAAGACCACTGATGTGAACTGATTACTTGCAGAATTTACAATTTGCTTTATCGTCGAGTTTGATTTTTCACCTTCGGTTAAAGGTTTTTCCCCTTCCCTCTTGGGATTTGGAGCTGATGGGGTCTATTTAAGGACTGAAATAGATGCAGTTTTTCTGTGACTGAATTCAACGACCCCTGCATTCTTTTTTTAAAGTAATCACCCGAATCTTCAGCTTAAAGAGGAATACATCATTTCTGGTTTCCTGGCAGAATAACAATTTATTTAAATTTAGACAAAATGAAATACATATTTGTGCTTTGTGCAGTTTAATGAACAGCTTCTTTAATATACACTCTATACACTGTTTTTTTATATATATATATATATATATATAATCTTAATTGAATTATCATCATTTATTGAATAAATATCAAAGACCCATTCCTTACCCCGCACCCATTCGTACCCATTAGATAATCTAAAGGTGTAAAAAAACCTTAAATCTTTAGAATTTTCAAAAACATTCATTCAAAGATGCGTAGTGTCAAAATTCAAGTCGGTATGTGTCATCCAGGCAGGATCAACATTGTATTCTCTGAACTCTAATCATTTCAAACAAAGGTCATGAACCCACAAGTACCAGCAGTGTTTTGTCTCTTTTGTAATCCAGACGAATCAAACCAAGACCGAAACGAGTTGGCAAATTACAAACAACACTAGCCTGAATGCACACAGCTTAACCTTGTCTTTCAGCTCTTTGTCTGAGATCCTGAAGACGCACCTGAGCACACAGTTTTTTAGCAATGGTTTTTAGAAGCAGATAAGCCTCTTGACACATTTCCTCATTGTAATGTACTGTAGATCTGACAGGCAGTTTCGGTTCTGAGAAAAAAACAAAAACTTAAAATGTAGCAACTCGAGTCGGCACAGAGCGTTCTACAAATTTTGATGGATGTCCTCGTGTCGCAGCACTTTATAGGTGATCCAGTAGAAGATGTTGAATATGAGGAAGCTCAAGGGAAAGACTGCTCTGGATATGGTGTCAATGCGCTTTGCCCGATCCACAAAACGCTTGTGGAGTACCCCTCCGTCATAAAAGCTAACTGGAGGAGGAGGAGGAGGAGGCGGCGGAGGAGGCGGGGTGGTGAACACAGTGGCTCCCTCCACAGCGGTACCATCCTTGGTCTGAAGGCAGTGACCCAGTCCATAACCCCGGAAGTAAAAGCCACGGCTTTCCCTCACAAGTTCCTCTTCCTGTGGAGTCAAGCATAGGGAAAACAGATTGGCCTCTCACTGTCAACAAGAATTAGCTAACGGTTTTTTACATTTCCTCTCAGTGGCTGATTCCCAAATGAGTGTGGGGTGTCGCAGCACAAAAGGGTAGCAGAGTGCAAAAGAGTGAGAGCAGAAGAAAAAGCATCACAATTCTGGGATAAAGCTTTTTAAATGCAGTAAAGAATTTGTCAGTGGTTGTGTGAAAGCTAAGTACAAGCCCAGATTGTATCAGAATTAGAGAAGGACTTACTTAGCAATAAATCCCATTCTGATTGTGCCTCTCATGTGTTACCATTACAGTACATTCATGTCACAGAGGTAAGCATTCATTTCTCTGAAGAAGAAAAAAAGCTTAGCGATTGAAAAACCCACATGATCGTCCAACGACGCAAAGATTCTTCAAACCATCTGGATAAAAAAAACATTTTGGATCCGTTTCTCAAGTTGTGACTATCTTATCATATTTCCCTGCACTACACCTTGAAAACCCAGCACAGAGTTGTTTCCCCTCTATTCCTCTGGATGGAAACAAACTGTTGTTGGTTTTGTGGTTCTATTCTACGTGAATTCGCGAGATCTCGTGGGTCCTCGTGACTTCCGCTGTCAGTCATGGCCACAGCCGTTCCGCAACGAATCCGGACCTAGTGGGTATTGACGGACGGCAGAGCACGGAGCCATTCCACAGCGGAGCCGTTCCGCAACCAGTGGAAATTAGTAAAACAGGTCTAGTCTCAGATAAACTTCAGTCAATTAAGCTTTTTGAAGTTTCTCTGACACGAAGAAAGGAATCAGAGGGCATCATCATTAGAAGGAAGAAAATAAATTATAATTTTAAAAGTTAATCAAAAAATTAACCTCGATCTCTCCTTTAGTTGCAGAATGATAGACCTTTCAAAATGCCTATTAATAAAAAGTCATGATCTCAACCCCGGCAAAAAAAATTGCACTTGGCATTATGCTTTGATGAATGGTGGGGCACTTTTTTTTGTACAGTGAATGAGACACTGTTCCCGCCCTCTGAAGAGAATATTAATAGATATGCAGCTTAACTCTGACAGCCCTCTGACACTTTGAGAGATTCACTTTAGCAGGGGAAAGTGAAGATGTGGGATCTAAATTGGATGATTAGTAGTCAGTGTGAAGTGCCCTGAACAGCTCTGATCTCTGCGTCCCCCGTTTCTCTTACTGACCCTGGCAGCTCTCTGGTACTCTGCCGAACTCCGCATCTCAGTGCTGGACAGACTTGGCTGTGAGACACAAAGGCCCAGTGCTACTAATGTATTTCACACCTGTCTCCACCTGGCTGTTACTGCACATCTTCATTTAGTCCTTTAAAAACTTCCTCTGATCCCTGCTAACTGCCCTATGCTTGCACCTTCACTGTTAAGCTAAAGACTTTGCAACAAACCTCATTTACTATAAACCTCCTCCTTACAATTGCCGGATTGTGAGTAATTTTATAGTTACTGACTATCTGTGACCCCAATGACAAATTGCACCATACAACAGGGGGATAGGGAGTTGTAGCTCTTCTAGCATAGCCTAATTATCCATTTCTACTCTGTCCTAAACGATAAAGTACATCATGTGCTAAACATAGATTGTATAAAATGGTGCTAAAGTCTAATGGTGCGTGTCTCTAAAGATAATAGGTGCTCATTGTCTGTGCTTTCAGCAGCAGCTACATGATTTGTTGGCATAAGATCAGTTGAGACTGATTATTCTCCGGAGCACAATGTGAAAGTTACTGTGGAGTTGGCTGTTTTCAGAAAGTGATCAGTGATGATCTGAGTTTTTCTTTTCTGGATTCTACAGCTAAATGATTCTAAAAGAATTGTAAAAACTATAGGAATATTTTGACCTGCTGGGAAATGTGCTTATTCGCTTTCTTGCCGAGAGTTAGATCATGCTGGAGATTGATGTCTGTTTGCTAAATATGTAATGGTTTAGCTTAGCATAAAGACTGAAAATGGGGAAACCGCTAGCCACTAGCCTGACTCTGTCCCAAGGTAACAAATAAAAATGTTACCCTTTGGATTTTGTACAGATCAGACAATAACATTTACTTTACTTAATTTTTTTTGTCTTTCACGACAGTCCCTATGTCAGACTAGACGGACATAGTGCCATAAAGTCTTGCTGTGTTTGGACGGAAGAGTAGCAACACTAAAAGTATGACACCAACCAGCCCCCAGACAGATTATCGGATGCTGTCGTCAAGATCACGTGCAAGTTCATAGGTTGCCGCTTTGGAGGAGGGGCAGCATCTCAAAAACTCACAGAAGTCTTTTCAACTGACTCTTGTGTCTGAAATAAATACAGATTCAGCAACTGCGTAGCCTATTTCTCACAAAATGTTTTCAGAAACACATATTGGTGAACCATTTTCTTAAAATAAGAGATTGTGTTTTTTTTAAAAGAGCCGCCATTATGGTCTGTTTTGAAATCCAGGAGCCCCACGTGTAGCATTCGTCCAATCAGGTGCAGGTTGTGGTTGTAGGAGGGTGTAGACTGTTTTTGTTTTTTGCTTGTCAGTAAAGAGAAACTGATAATTGCTAGTGGCGAGCCCACTAGTGTGCAATGCAGGGAAGCGGGGCGATTCCTGCCATGAAAAAAAAACAACCTATATGGGCACTGTGTGTATCTTTGCTCTCTCTTGTTACTCCACTGGACAGCAGCAGAGGTCCGTTTCAGGTAGCAGGTTTAGTGGAAACTCTGAGTTTGTTAACCCTGAGATGAGGGAACTGTATTTGTGCATGAGTATTTCCAGTTTCAGAGGGGTAAAGTATGCCGACCGATTTGTTTGTGGTGGTTACCATGATGAATCGTAGGATCATGACTCCATTCATGCTGCCTTTTTATAGTGGTGGTGCACATGTTTAACTCTGAGTGAAACTACTCTGAGTTGATTGAACCAACTCAAATTAGCTGTTCTGGAACCGAAAACTCAAGTTTCCCATCTCAGGGTAAATCAACTCAGAGTTCAGGGTTAGAGTCAGAGTTTGTTAAACTTCCTTCCTGAAACAAGCCCCAGTAGCGTCTCTCCTTCTTTTCGCCATATTTACATATGTGCACTAGAGAGCACTCTCTTGGGGGGCGAGCACTCTCTCTTCCTACAAATTCTGACATGCTAGACTTTCTGCGTTGTGGTCGTGAAGCATTCCAGACGTTAGATCGCTGATCTTTGATTACTGTATGTCACACTACAAGAGGCAAAGACACACATTCGTTAGTCCCGACCCTCATAATCAGGCACGACTCTGAATGTTTGTCTGCGACGTGTCTGTCGGGTCAAAATTGGGCTTCATTGGTGTTGTCTGATCCTGGCATTAAAGGTGCTAGTAGGCAGATTTTGTTACCTTCTGACAGAGACGGGCTAGCTGTTCCCACTGTTTCTAGTCTTTATGCTAAGCTAAGCTAACCCACTGCTGGCTGTATATATTTAACGTACATACATGAGAGTGGTATCAATCTTTTCATCTAACTGTTGTCAAGAAAGTGAATAAACCTGTTTCCCAAAATGTTGAACTCTTTTCTTTAAACTAGTCAGATTATTAAGAAAATAAAAACAACTATTCCAGCCTTTCGTAATACTATGCTACTAGACAAAAGAAGCCTAGGGGAATTTTAATGTAACACACACACACACACACACACACACACACACTGAATCTCAGTGTGAACATCATGTTCACACTGCCCTTTACACATATTCCCAATACATTCAGTTTTTATTAGGCTCTAACAGCTAATGCTATTAATACCTAGCCAGTGTTATTGGGATGCGCACCAAGGCACATCCCATCCAATTTTCTAGTTCATTCTGTTGTTGTGTCTTTAGTTAATACCAAAATTTTTTGAGTGTCCTGAAAAAAAGGAGATTAAAAGTTTGACAAGGAGAGGAAATGTATGTTGAATTTAAATTAGCCTTAAAAACAGGTTACACATTGGGAAAGAATGACGTAAAGAGCAAGAATTTCCAAGTTTGTAACGGTTATTATAAAAGGGCACAAGGTCAGAAAGAGAGGAGCTTTAGGGACAGGGTGAAATCAGCACAAAGTGGGTTTGGATGTGGGAGAGATGCCAGGATATATTCAGGTTTGAAGTCAAAGTTGCAAGACAATCAATTTGAAAGACTGAAAGCATCGACAAAAAATAGGTTTGAAGGTCAGGGTTGACATGGGGTTCCATTTTTTTACCCTGGCACAGGCGCTGCAGTGCTGATTCAGGTTCCTGTAGGTTGAGTTGTTACCAGGGATGTCATTCTCTTTCCGCAACGACTCGACACTCCCAGGCTGACTGGCAAACCCCTCCATTGGAAAGGAAGGTGGACAAATTGAGTTATTGCTCCTTTTTTTCATCTTTAGTTGTAAAACAAGAGTTTGGTCATCTCTAGGAGAAATGTGCCATGCCAAAAATAATTTAATTTAAAGATGCAAACTTCAAATCCACGACAACAAACTCAAGCAGACGCTCTGTGAGTGCAATAATACAGGACATTTTTTGCAATTGTTAGTTTAGGGAACTGGCTTTGAAGATGAATAAATCATCTTCAAGGAGCCAGTTCAAGTTATTTCTGTAAATATTATAAATGGAAGCTCTATTTTTATTCTTGTAAATTCGAAGGCTGTGTGGATATTGTTGCTCTAGGTGTTTGGTTTTGAGAACACCAGAGATGTCAAACACAAAGCTGAAGGTGCATTGATTAAACCTCGTCGGTCTGGGATTTGTACACTCGCTAGAACAACACATCAGGTCATGCGTCAATACTTTTCAAATGGATAGTTTGTGACCTCAAACTTCTCAGTGGGAGTAATTGTGCAACTGATGTGGACAGGGGAAGTCTTCTCCTCTAAAGACCATCCTTTTCTCTCTCCTGTATCGATGCAGAAGGGCATGCTGCCCGGTAAATCTGCTGGATTCTTCTACCTTTTCAGGGAACTTTGCCATGAGTCTGGGAAGCTACCCAGCCAGTGAGCTGTTTAATGGGATTTTCAAGATGTCCCGTCTGTTCCTCTTGAGACAAATCTTTCTGTATCACACAAGGTCTCTCACCTCTCTGTAAACGCTTTTATTTGTCAATTTACAAGTTGTTTGCCTTGATAATCGTCTTTCAAGATAGGGATCTGATTTAGGGGATGTATGATTGGATGAAAAATGATTTTAAAAAAGGGATGTTTAAAGTGATACAGAAATGTTACAAGGTCCGACCCAGTAAGATTGCTGTTGTGAATTTTTAAATGATTAAATTTAAATGATTGATTTAAAATTAATGATGAATTAATGCATGCCTTATTAAAATATGGTTCAGAAGAACACTTTCAAGATATACCAGTATTTAAAGATATCAGTATTTGAAGAGACATATCTAAAGAAAATAGTTATTTGGTGCTTGCTAGCTTGCCATATTAACTCATGCAAATGAATATGTTATGGATAACTTAAATGTTATATGAAAGCAGCGGAAAATGCCATCAAAATGTCTCACACTGACCACAACAGGTCAGAATAAAGAATTGTATTAGTGTTGCTGTGTGAATGCAGGGTATCCCACTGCCACAGGGTTGGTAGGATAGGCTGTTGCTCTGTGTCAAATTTAGTGACTGAGTAAAAGGATCACAAAGGCTCTTCACAGGTCAGTGCTCACCATGGAAATGAGCTGAACTAAAATGAGTGGATCTGCCTCATGTAATATGACAGCCAGCTGTAGCGTGTTGATGTTGTCAGTTCCTGAATATATAGCATCCCACAATAACAAGAGGCACAAATCAATGTTATAGAGGCTGACAAGGACTGGAGAGTGTGTGTGTCTGTGTGTGTGTCTGTGTGTGCTCCATGTGCTTACTTTTTTAGAATCGGCCACTCTGTGTCGGTGTGTGTGTCTGTGTGTGTGTCTGTGTGATATACACTTACTATTCTTTGCTGCCGCTGCTTTTTCCTCAGCCTGATGAACTCCTTGTGTTGCCTTGAGACAAAGTTAACTGCTGCATACTCCAGCAGGGCAGCAAACACAAACAGAAGGCACACCGCCATCCAAATGTCAATGGCCTTCACATAGGACACCTGGGAAACAGACAAGGTCACAGAGTCATCAACAGCCAATCAATGAGGCTAACAAATAATCTGAAGGTTCTTCACAATCTACACATTCCTCAACTTTGGCACGTAATGACACATCTTTGGAATGGTCTAGAATTGTAATGAGTCAGTGGGATGTGGGCAGTTGACACATAGCCATGAGACAGGTCACAGCTTAAGACGTGTGCATGTGCGTGCGTGTGTGTGTGTGTGTGTAACCCCTCAGCCATCTTTACATCATCACTTCCACTGCATTAAAGTCTCCTACTCCAGCTGTAACACATTTACTCTTATTTTTAAGATGCCAATTATTAGTTACTGATTATGTTTTCGCTTAACATTTTTCATTTGGTTGAAATACTTTTAGTTACCCCTTCTTTCCATGTCTTTTATATTTCAGGCAGTTAATTAATTTTTGGTAACCATTAGTGTTCAGGAACAGAGATAGCCACCGGAAAACATAAAAACCAAAAATCTAAATATACACCTAGAACCTTATTATATTCACTGTCATGTTTTTGGTAGTTTTTGCCTGTAACCTAAAATATAACCTCCTTAAAAACTGCAGTGAGAATATTTTCCTATGTAAATCTCTTTGTTTCAAGTATTTTGAAATTATTTTTTCTTGATTTTTAGAGCAGCAACCTGCCTTCTTCTTTTTCGGAAAGAAGTTGATTTCTATAGGCAACAGATTGAAACTGCCGTTGTACCTGCAGATTTTCTAACTTGTTTTAAGAAAATGTGTCTTTATTTTTTTTTCTTGTCAAATAATGGATACTTTGACCTTTTCAGGCTTCTAAAAACTAGTTGGAATGACTCACGTCCACACTATAGCCAGAACCTTTGTGGAGACATGTTTTTTTCTTTTAGGGGTCGCAAGCCATAAAGTGTCGGGAACATTAGTTAAATCTTTGCACACCTCTTTTGTCGGGCAGGTGCGTAGAAAGTCCCGCACACTTCATCAGGTACCTGATGAAGGTCTAAGACTGAAACGTTGTATTTTTTACTTTTTTTAAGTAAACCTAAAAAATGTTTTTGCACAAAACGCAGTCAAACTCCAACCATCAATAAGACTTAACTGGTAATGTAGCACCAGGCTAAAGTGATGTTGCTATGGTTACCAGCAATCTACTATAATATACTATGTGCACGGATTTAGAACTTTGGTTAAACTGTTGGACGGTCATCTATTGTAAAGGTATTCTAAAACAATTTTAGCCAACCAGAAAAAAATGATTTACCGTCATGATTGTATAATACAGTATCTCTTGCTCCCTGCTTCCTAACATTCTCCCCGGGGATCTGTGTGCCCTGCATGTCTTTCACATGCCAGTGTCCTCACCCCACCTGGCCCTCGTTTGTCTGCTCCCTCGTTAATCTCAAGCTTTGTCCTAAATCAGGAACTGCCTCATACAAAGTCAGCATTTCATGACTAAATACTCTGTAATAGGTCGTCCTTTTCCAAAGCTCCCTCCAAAAGCCTCTTTTACCCAACTTTAGAGGAGCGATTACTGAGGACTGCAAAAGGTATACTGGTTATGTCGACTGTCACTTCTTTCTTGGAGCTTTTGGGTTGGCCTTGCAGGATATATCGGGTACAAAAGGTAATGTTATTTTGAAATCATGTATTACTTTTGGGGGTAATATGTCAGAACAAGTTTCAAACTCTGGCCATAATGGGTTTATTGGATTTAGTCACTGACCTTTTTGTTGAGCTGATTATGTAATGCCTATTTCCTCTCACACATACTGCTTATTGGAGGAATAACTGCATATGATTACGGTTACGTTTTTTCTGAATATTTAAATTTCTCTAGCAGAGAACGTTTATTTTCGTTGTGCTCCATTGAGTTTCAGATCATACATTACAGTAAGCAAGACATATCTTAAATAGCCCAATATCAGGTTTAAAACCACAACCCCACTAAATTGATGGGGTAAAAGCATGTGGCCCTGACGGCAATTCATCCCATGCATCTTTGACTTCTTGTTAATCAGTTTTCTCAATAAATACTCCCCCTGCACCTTCCACTATGTAGAAGCCCTCATACATCTTGGTCACTATACGCACCTTGGGCAGAGAGGCCCTTGAACCAGAGCTCTGCGTGGTCATCGTCAGTACAGTGGTGATGCCCAGACCCACTCTGGCTGGTGCAGCGTCCATGTTTATCCAGAAAGACACCCAGGAAAGGATGACTATGAGGAGGGAGGGGATGTACATCTGGATCAAGTAGTAGCCCATTTGACGTTCCAGGTGGAACTTCACTTCAATACAGGTGAATTTACCTGCAGGCACATGACATAGTACATTCAACTGTCTGACAGCATAGTTTTTATTACACTGTTGGAATGGCAAAATAGAAGATGATAAAGATATTTGATAAAGATGTAGTAAAATTACATTTTGGTTGAGCTGTTCTTTTAGGTAAAATTCCAACAAGAACCAACAGTGTAGAGTGTTCAAGTTGTAGTAGTTGAATCTCTATAGCATAACTAACTAATTTTACATGCCTATGGAGAAGAAATAAGCTGAAGCATTCAATTACAATTTGGATTTTCAGCATGGGGTTCCTGGTTTCTCGAAACACCATGTATGGAATTCATCATGTACCTGTGTTGTAATACTTAGTGCAGTAGCCCAAATCCTTCTCCTCTTTTAGCACAAACTGGGGGAGGGTGAGATCATCAGCCACCTGAACGGGGTTTTCAGACAGCCACTCAAAGATCAAGTCATTCATGGTGTAACCAACTGTGAACAGAGAGCATAAAGAGAAGATATTTAAATAAGGGAGAAATTGTAAGAAATGTGTCATCGTTTTCGCTTTAGCTTAGATTATATTGAAAAGTCTAATGAATTCTCCTATTAATTTTTTCATGCATCTTGCACATAATTTAAGACATTTAAGACCTTAAGATTATGCATGTCATTATTTCACCATGGCATACATTTTTCAAAATGACATCAACTTGCCAAACGGGATAAGATGCTCTTTAGTTTTATTTATAATCTCTAATATACAATCTCTCAGACATGTCAAATCTTTATAAACTGCTTAAAATGTTACTGCTCAGACTGTAATAACATGCTCGTGAGAATTGCTGTATATTCCTAAATCTTGCATACAATCAAGTGCACCACTGCACTAGCTGTTAAATATTCTTATTCTTTCCTCTATTGCTGTGATTCTCATCCCCTTCTTCCTCCTCCTTCTTAACCTAATTTTTGTCCTACACCACAACTCTAACTGGGATCTTGTTACCATAGTATTACACCTGTGCATGAGGAACCTCCAGAAACCTTGGCTGATAATGAGACCCAGAGAGAGAGGGAATGAAACTTGGAAAATTGTGGTAATATAACGTCGCTTTTGCCCATCTGTCCAGCTACCAGCTACCCTCTGCCATCATGTTTGTCACAGTAAAGGTCACCCACCACAGCTCCAGTCATGTTGCTGTGGTTGCTTAAAGGTTACAGAATAAAGGGGGGACATGAGGAGCATATCTGACAGTGGGACATGCTGTATGTGCTGACATATACTGAGCTGATTAGAGTATGCAATAATAGTAATGCACACGGTAACATAATGGCATGGCATATACTTATTTATGCAAGTAAATACAGTTTAGTAAATCACTCCATCCACACACGGTTGATCTTTTTGAATGCAAAGCACTCCTTCTCACAGCTATCTGATTATAAGTATATTAAAAATGCATGCCACATGCAACATCGACAAAGAATTTCTTGCACATCTGAATAATACTGATCTTTAGGGCCCGAGTAACAAAGACATCAATTATTCAAGATGTTATCCTCTATCCTGCCCACACGCCTGGAAAACAACAACTAAAACACACTTATCTTGTTCATGAGGATAATTCACTGTCATTCACACATCCTGCTTTGATAAGCAAGGAGAATACCAATCCAATGCCTTCCTAAGATAATTAAATGGTCTTTTCTTCAGCCAGCTACAGCTCAGAGGCGTTAGAACATAACTGACAATGTTTAAAGTGCAATGAAAAATTTAATTTATGAGGCAGAATGTCTGTCTAATGACTGTTAGTCACAAGCCATCTTCTTTTTCATGTTAAAAAGCTAATGAAAGTCCCTATCTTAATGCAGCCATGGTTATGCTTTACATTCTTAGTCTTGCTTTTCACTCATGGTGTAAGTTACAAAGTGGATTTGAGGTCGCTGGACCCAAATGGCTCAAGGCAAAGCGAAGTGGTATAAGCTGCATATATGGGACTTTGATGTGTCAGAATAAGGCAGAATTGCATTGTTAGTTCTATTTATATATCTATTTAAGCCCGTGGCATGAAAGGCCAGAAAAGAAGATTGGCCTTGGGTCTCTCAAACCCCAAAGATAACCTTTTTTTTTTTCACCCGCCTCTCTATTGCTTCATGTTTCGCAGCTCCAGTAGTGGCAGTAAAACCTATAATGTCCTCTTAACATCAAGCTCTAGCCAAGGTGATCACACCCTTGGGTGGTGTACTAGCACTTGTCAACACAAGGCCAAGTATCCTCACCTATAATCAGAAATGATTACGTCTCCGGTAATGGCAGTATGATGTGATACAGTTACCCAAACACATACACATATTGCTGCTTTAAGCACAAATCTGTTTGTCTGATTCACCTCCCTTACACTCCTAAAGGGTCTTTATATTTTTGTTTTCATGCTGGCTGACGTATTTTCTGCAATTTTTTTGTGTTGGTCCCTGTGTTAATTTGTAGAAATAAATCATGCTGCCTCCTGTACAAAGAGGGAGTAACTAGGTCTATACAAACCAATACCTCTTTCACTTGTTAAATCAGATAAAGACGCAGGTAGAGATACCAGCATTCAGCTTGACTTAGTCATTTGTGAGAGATGTTTCTGAAAAGATGCAGTGACTTGGTACGAGTGCTCATTCTGTTTCATCCCTTTTGCTACACTTAAATTATTTTGTCCCAATGACAGGAAATTAGGTCATGTCTACGGGGTGGGTCAGATATAATAAAAGGGACACAAAATTAAAGTTTTATTATTTATATCTTTGGTGAAATTGGTTTCATAAGGACAGATGATATCTCTGCTAAAGGCAGGGGTAGACTAAAAGCGGAGAATATTATTCTCCTACATTTTATCAATGTAATATTTTAAAAGGCTTCAAATGTTTTTTTGTACATTTCTTGAACACTCCAGTTTAAATAGATGTACAGTAAATGTGAACAAGAAAAGATTTGTAAACAACTGACTATTTGGTAGCCCCACCATCCCTTACTGTTCCTAACATTACAACTGTTAAGCTTTCTGTTACATGCAGTTTACAATAAAAATGGGGGCATATTTTTTTTATTCTTAGTAATTTTCAAAACAATGAGTCTTTGATGTCAGACAGTGGTAGATGAACGCAGGCTTCTCATTAAACGCCAGCAAGTGTTGATTTGGTCCAAACACAGTCAGTTGTACATAGCAGGTGTTGATTTTGTCCAAACAGTCAGTTATAGATAGCTAACATTTGCATCGTAAATTGGTTGAAAACACGGTCTTTGGATGACTTAAAGTGATGGTTCGGAGTAATTTCACCCTAGGGTTCTTTGCACCATGACCTCGAGCCAAACAACCCCCCAGAAGCTTTTTTCAGCTGGGTCTAACATTGGGAGAGTTAGCGTAGCAGCGTTATCAGCTGAATAGCTTAGCGCAGGGGCTAATGGACCCACGTTTGTATCTCGTAAATGACCCCACTAATAATGCCCGAAATGATACCAAATGTCTACTGTAGTACATATAGGTTATGTACTCATAAAACGATGGATTGGAAAGTTTGTAAGTACACCAGAAGTTTATGAACACTTGCCTTCTGGCTTCTGCTCTCTGCTGTTGTTGCTGCTGCCGGCAGTAAGATGAGTGCTTAGGGACGTCTACAAATTACAACACCAAACTAGCAGGAGACAAGTAATAACTGAGGTAAGTTTGGAGACATTACCTTATTTAATCATTAAATTAATAAATATTTTTGTTGTATCTCTTTTCGGTGTAGTAATTTGTAGACGGCCCTAAGCACTCGTCTAACTGCAGGTAGCAGCAGCAGCAGAAGCAACAGAGAGCAGAAGAGAGCAGACAAGTGTTTATAAACTTCTGGTGTACTTACAAACTTTCCAATCCATCGTTTTATGAGTACATAACTTATATGTACTACAGTGGACATTTGGTATCATTTCGGGCATTAGTGGGGTCATTTACGAGATACAAACGTGGGTCCATTAGCCCCTGCGCTAAGCTATTCAGCTGATAACGCTGCTACGCTAACCCAGCTGAAAAAAGCTTCTGGGGGGGTGTTTGGCTCGAGGTCATGGTGCAAAGTACCCTAGGGTGAAATTACTCCGAACAATCACTTTAATGTTTACAGCTGACTTAAACTGACTTCAAAACAAGAACATTGTAAAGGTGTCTTAAATATTAAATAGGCTATGTTTTACTGTTAACGTCAAGAGTAAAGTCTTTTACCGCGACGACTAGCCAATATGTTTGTAGCATCTGACTGGCTTCCACAGTGGGTAAATAATACAGAATGGATGTGCTTGTTGATTTAATGTTGGAAGAGCTACCCTTTGGTAGGTAGGCTTGTAAACTAGTAAGCTTGACATGCTAATCTTTGTGCCTTACGTCAAAGCAGACAAACTGTGTTTAATCCATTCCTTACACTTTTGCTCTTGTATTATTGGTTTTGGGGAACATGAGATGTAATTACAAAACATAAGGAACCATTCCCCACATGGACAAAGAATATAACCCTAATAATGAAATGCATGTAGAGTCACGAAAGTTCCTATCTTTCGGAATATAGCAAGATTAGGAATTTTACAAGCCAGGCATAAGGTAGAAATCAGGAAAAAAGGAGATACAAAGAGGTAAGTGAGACAAAAGGAAGACGTAGAAAAGAAGAAGACTCACAGCTTTCAAGCTGCATCGTACAGGTCTGAATGTCCATTGGAAAATTCTTCAAGTCCATAGGACAGGACAGGACAAGAGTCAGCCTTATATAGAAAAAGAGATTAGAAGAGAGAAGAGGAGCAATAGGGGATGTCAAAAGGCACAAAAGGGCTCAAGGAAAAGATACCAAATAGGTTAACAGATTACAAGAGTGTGACAGTGAAATAAATCATGCTTTGTTTTGCAAAGTATGAAACGGGAGTCAGGAGTAGCCTATGTGTGCAATTCAATAAAATTGGACAAATGAAAAAACAGTTTTTCCTTTTTAAAAAGAGTAGATTGGAAAAGTTATTGAGTTACTCCACCATTTGATTAGTCATTGCACCACGGGGGAGAGAGAGAGAGAGAGAGAGAGAGAGAGAGAGAGAGAGAGAGAGAGAGAGAGAGAGAGAGAGAGAGAGAGAGAGAGAGAGAGAGAGAGAGAGAGAGAGAGAGAGAGAGAGAGAGAGAGAGAGAGAGAGAGAGAGAGAGAGAGAGAGAGAGAGAGAGAGAGAGAGAGAATTGTTGTATTTAGTGCACACAAAACTGTTTGATCCATCTCAAGTAAATGTTTGCACATCTTTAGTGCACATGCTGGTTTGGTTGACTATCCAAGAAAAATCATTTTACAATTGGAACTCCTTTGACACGCAAGCAGGGACTTAAAATATGTTGTTATGCAATAATTAAGCCATTTGCAAATTACCCATCTGGTGTAGAGTGTTGTAACCAAACAGACTTTAAAGTAGCACATTTAAGTTTCCTCCACTTGACGTTTCTGTGCATTTTGTCCACACCCTGCACTCACCACCAAAATCTCAGATTTCTGCATCACAACAACAATCTGATTATATCAAAGCAGTTGAATGGCGCCTCATCTCGAGAAGGATCTTCATCTGGCCACAACGGTACTCAACAGCTCCAATCTTTAAGGTTTGGGATTAATATTTGTAGTTACCTAATGCTGTATAGAACGCTGCCATCTTGGAAAATCCGTAGTAGCTTGTTATCAGTGGTGACCTCATGGAAATTGGCTCCTTTCTCGTTTGCAAAGAATAAATCAGGTTTCCAGATAGAGTCCAACATGGATGGATCAAGATCAAGGGAGTCGTCTGGGTATTCGCTGTACGCCAGGCGAGGGTCGTTCCAATTTTGCCGTAGAAATACATTGAGCCTGTAGTCCTGTGGAAGAACTCAGGGTAGTTAATGGAAAATAAACCAGCAGGGAAGGTTGCAGTACAGATGGGGATTTTAGAAGTGGATCATTCTGCAGTAGTGATTTGAGAAGTTTCTGGAGTCCATTCTAACTGATAATAAATTTAAGATGGCCAAAGCTGTTTTACTCTATAGAAGATGAAACCATGATAAAACTTTGAACAGTCTTGGATGGAATATAACTAAAGTCTTAATCTACAAAATGTATTTTTCCTTTGTTTCATATGCAATGATATAATCCACATGACAAAGAAATGGACCATGATGTAGGCTACATGTGTCCATCGTGCTTCATGTCATTATCGACAAGGACATGACTTCACTCTGATGTGGGGTGCACTGTTCACAATGGAGGATTTAAAACCGCAAACATTTTTAAAAAAGGGATTTAAATGTGCTTTAAAAATGCTTCTGTAAATATAAGTACTACAGTATTCAACTTTTACACCTCCAAATTATAATAATAATATAGTGCACACACACTAACATTATTACAGATGATCCATCATTTTAATGTAACCTTAATGGTTCCAAATAATAAATACATTACTCTTGCCCCTGCCTTACAATATTCATCAGATTTTGCTAAAGTACCTGATTGAATACGGATTGGTCAATCGTTGCAGCCATGTGCTGCTGGTGAGCTGAGGGTTAGCAATGCAAGCCATACCAAGGACAAGTACTGAACATAATCACTCCTGCCTGCAGCCAGCATACATGAATAATTCAGTAGAATTCCAATTTGTGCAATTAATTCAAAATTCATCTTTGGGCATTGCACATTGTTCCTTTTTCTTGCTTGTTCACTTCATTTATCAGAATGAAACACATGCTTCACCAGCGAACACAATGAAATCATTAGTGTTGTCGTTCTCTGAGCTGTTCTGACCCTCCACCCCCCCCCACCTAGACACCTTTAAACAGTTCACTGCTGCATTGTGCTGATCCAGCAGTTATAACACTATAAATGTAGACTTGAGGACAGCCATTTCTCCCCGAACCACTCGTGCCTCTTCTATATCCCTTTTCATAAATTTTCTCAATTTTTCATTTTAATTGCAGAGTGGACAGTTCATTATCAGCATGTCAGTGACCCATTGGTCTCTGAAGGTTGCACTGTTAAGCTCCAGGAAACAGAAATGAGGGAACGGCTTCAGCACTGAGTGGATTAGCAAAGAAGTTGGTAGGACAGAAAGAGGATGGAGTGTTTTAAGACTACTACAACTAAACCAATACAAACCATAATCCATAATTATATTTAGAAACAAATAAACTACAGTGATATTTTTAATACTGTTTTTCAGAATTGTTTTTCAGAGTGAAACATTTGAAATCTCCAAGGTCTTCTTACCATTGTAGTTTCTGTGATGGACCCAAAGCTGTTGATGAAAATATTACAGGTGACATTCACAGCTGGGCCTGAGGAAAGGAAAAAAAACATGCATTTACACATCTTTCTCCTCAGATGGGATTAATGAGATAACACCACATGAAAAAAACTATTGTGGCTTTTTTCAAGATTCCAGGCAGTTTCTTCAAGTTTCATCCAATACAGTAATTGTGGATGAAAATGTTACTGCAACACAGTCATGCAAGCTCTAGTTCTGCTATTGAAGGGCCTGCTCTTTAAAGACACTAGCCTTTCTTTAAAGGTACACGGTGTAGTGTTTTAAGTATTGTATTAGCTAAAATCAATGTCTTCATTCATAAATATGTGAATATCTTATCCTCCTAGGCAAAGAATTTCTTATCTGTATTTACATTAGACTGCAAAGTCCAAGGAGGCTTCCATGCCGTTCCGCCATTTAAAAAAAACTAAATATAATCGCTGAGAGGGACATAAAGCGCTAGCAACGCTTTTTCATTCAGAGCCAGCGTCAGGTGACTGAAACCAGCTGAAACGGAGAAGGAGGTCAGTGAGAGGCGCCTGTCACTGCCCTGGCAAATTTGAAAGCCTGCACTGCACTTTAGTTCATAATGGAGGATCATACTTATGTTGAACCATAGGAGAGGGAATCCTCGTCGCCAAAAAAGCGAAAAAGGGAATTAAAAAGGCAACGTGACTGACGAATTCAAAACACGAGGGTAAATATCGGGGTAGCCTTTCCCAGGTGGAAAGAGCTAATGAAGGAGAAAGACTTTCAAAGGGACGCTGAAGTTGCCGGCTTTCTTCTCGACAGGTAAGTCAATGTTACGGTCTAAATTACAAGGGTAATTACTTATACATGCTCACACTAATGATTCAATACAGTTTGCAGTTTGTTTGAAATAACAAACCTCATCACCCGAAAGAGAACTCGATGAAGCGCTATTGGAAGACATGTCATAGCTTCTTGGTACATAACGGCTACCGCAGTTGCAACACGCATTTGAAAAAGCGAGGCGCTAGAGAGCACTATTCGTTTGAATACAAAATATAATTTCACTGCTAAATGGGAGAAATTCCTACACAATGTACCATTAAGTGTAATTGTGTTAAAATCGATAATGTTGGGATTGTTAAAACTAAGAGCAAGGAAGGTCACAGAGATGCGTCTGCCCACATTTTGGTGTCTGAGAATATCATCAGTGTGCAACCCTGACTTTTGGAATTACGTTTTATGCTACTACTTTCCAACAGCAAATTTGTGAATTAGGTTTTTATTAACTTAATGACGTATAGCATCATAACATATTTGCATAATTTTCACTCACAACTTATTTAGTTTGTTTTCCCCCTAGAATATCCTGGATGTGGCTCTCGCAATACAACATCCTGTCATTAGCACCTACTGCATGGCCTACTTATGACAAAAGATGTATGTACTTTTTAACAGTTAACCAAAACCATGATCTCTTCCTAACCTTAACCAAAGTGCTGCTGTTGCCTAAACAGAGATTTTCAATTTGTGAGGTGTGCATCTGGAGGGAGAGATGTGAGGCAAAGATGCTGCATGGGGGAAAAGGGACAGGTGCAAGCCAGTGTTCTACAAACAACAGGAAGTTAGTTTTTTTTGTTTGGCTCATTTTTTTTGCCTGCTTATCAACACTGTCAGCAGTTGGAGCAACAGCAGCAGCTGTGACACACAGCTCATGGATGCAATGATGGCACTTTAAACCCCTTGAGGCCCGATTGCTTTGAATTTGCATCAAAAAAATGTCTCCGTCTCTGAGTCATAACTCAGTAAAATCTAAACACAGACATGATACACATAATTATAGATTCATTACACTTCCGAGGATATCATTATCCATCACGCATAAAAAAACATAAATCCACTTAGAAATTATAGAATCTTGGTCATCATAGCTCTTCGTCATGTTTTTAAAGTCCAGCTAAAATCCCATTGGTGCTTTTTTTTTTGTCAAGAATAATGTCACCTTTTTTAATTAATGTATTATTTACATGCTGTTTTTAATGTGCTGCAGCTGAGCAGCTAATAAGCTATATAGCCTGCAAACTGACTTGCCAATGCAAAACTAGGGAGCACCATCATGAAACAGACGCGTAACTATTGCTAAGCAGGGTAAGCCGTGCTTACGGGCCCGGACCAATAAGGTTCCCGCATCACTGGAATATATTGATTGACAGCCGGGGCCTCCTATTGCATTTTCATTACTCGAAATTAATTTCCTTGTTTCTGATATGAAGACGAGACGTGTGTGACTCGAACGTCTCACATTTACCAACAAAACATACATTGAAAGGCCGTGCAAAACTTTTCAGACCGTCCTGCCAACCTGTATACATTTTAACATCAATGTACGCTGTGACGTTTTTTCACTCTATAGTCACTGAAGCGGCTGCTGTTTCAATACCGTCGGCTCTCTGCAGCGGGTGGGGCTGCTGCTCCATTTCTCCCGTGACTGACGTGCGCACGCACACACACAAAATCACACACGGTGGGTGCAGGAAATAACGCAGATGAGACAACACGATGACCTAAATTGAGGACAGCTACGCTCAATATTGTAAGTGCAATGATAAGTTAAAGTCCAATAAGTACTTTATCAAACTCTATGAATGTGTGTGGCCAGGATAGGAAATTAACTAACAATGTAACTATCAACAAGCCACTGACAGTAACATATGTTCATATTTTATTCATTCAATAAATTATTTTTTTATCTTAAATCCACCAGCCATTTTCATATTATACCAACATCATCATCCTGAGCCTTTTTGGTAAGGTTCCTAGGAAATCTCAGCCCAGAGTAATTAATTAATAGTAATAATTATTATTCTCCCCAAAACAAGTTTCCTTTTTATTTTTAAAGAACTATATAAAAAAATTGCAACTTTTTTTTGCAACTTTCACTGCCTTCTGCAACTTCATTGCAACAAACATACAAAAGACATTGCAACTTTTATCGCAATTTTTTACAAAAGCTCCCATGAAATCAGGCATTTTGGGCTGCAACAATCTAAAAAAAAAGGCAGTGAAATCCTAGAAGGACTGCCCTTGTGTGTTTTTTCATGTGTTATGGTGCGCATTCACCAGTGTTTTTTTGTTGTTGTGATGCGCGTAGGCTACTCCTGATTTTGTCAGTCATCTTATCTCTTATATGCTGTGTCTCTATGATCCTATCCTGTCCTATTTATGGTAGCCTACTCATGGACATTGCGCCATCATCACGTGCTGTAGTAGGGGGCCACGCCTTCATCATCCTGGATAGGGGTGTTGGCTCTTTTACGCCACTGTCATGAAACCAAAATATATAAAATAAAAAAAAAATTCTCTTTTTGGTTTTAGAATTTTTCCTCTAAACAGAACACAAGCCACTGTTGCAGATGTCTCGATTATTTCTAATGAAACAGTTGACAGTGTCAAACTGTGAAAACCCCTGCCTAGAGTTAACACACAAAGTACTCCCTGTGCGTGTGGTACAAAAATGTAGCACCAAAAAAACATTACCAGTAAACCTACTCCAGACAGCAATTACGTTTCCTTCAAGACATAATTGTGGAGACAGGGATGCAGGGTGCTTGTGCGGCATGGTCAAATATTATGTCTCTTAATTAAGTCAACATCACACTATACCCACTATAATTAAAATACAAATAAACTACACCACTGTGTGTGAAAGTGAAAAATTGGACAAGTTGATGCAATATTTATACTGAGAAGCTAGAAATCTCAGTATCAGATCATAGTTTCTGATGGAATAGCATACAGCACATACACATGAGAATGGTCAGCTGTTTAGCTTTCACAGCACAGATCCACTGGTCTTTGTTTTATTTTATTTAGCTTTATTTTCTTGAGGACTATTGTGATGGCCTGCCTACTTGGCATATATCGTACCTTTGAAGTTGGGTCTGATGCGGGCATCATATCCTGATGTTTTCCCCATGAGCTTGTCCAGGAAGTCTGAGGGCGACAGCGCTGGTCCTGCCCTGCCGGGGGGCTTTATCTCCTCCTTACAGGAGCTCAGTCTGATATTACCCAGGGAGGGAGAACGGGGGGATCAAATACGAAGACAAAAAAGAGAAGATTTGAGAAACAGCAGAGGAGTGTGTGTGGTATGAGAGGTAGCAGGCTTAAAATAATAATAATGAAAATCTAACAGAATGAGAAGCCAACAGATATCACCAAGTCAGTCATTAGCAAAAAATACCCAGCGGTGGTTGGGAAACTGAGTGTGAAAAATGACGATGAATGACTTGCCTCAGCTGGCAACTAAAAGCATATCTATTTCACATGTCTGAGATTTACAGTTTTTTTAGGCCCTAACTACAGAGAAGCAAAACAGAAGCAGAGGTAAACTTGTCCCTCTCTTGTGCTTCCCACAGCTCATGGCTTAGCAGGAGTAAGGCTTGACAGATTGATGGCTCAATTGTAATGCTACGAATGTCACACCGGGGAAAGGAAGGAGTTGATACAAGCTCCAGTGAGGCTCAGGCAGCTACTGACAGGAATAACCAACAGGCCAGAGTAAAAGTAAAGAGAGAGAGGGAGAAAATATTAAAGAGAGATAGAAAGAAGTGTATAAGGAAACAAGGAAAATGCTCTTTAAGGTTTGCAATGTATTTGATTTCTTACTGACCCTTGCTGTAGCACAGCTGATTGCACCCCACACTCTTGATACAATTGTTAACAGTTCACAATCTGTCATGATCTGAAACTCCGAAGTACAGATGGCTGGTTTAATGCCCTCCGAGGCACAGCTTTGCTGATGCCCTGTGTTCTCATGAGTAGGTGTAGCTAGTCGCTGATCACCCATCTTACAGCCTCTTAGCTGTATTTAGAGCAACATAAAAAGGTATCGCCAGGGGCTTTTGGATCAAGGAATTTATAGAGGATATACTTCAAGAGTAAAGCTGAGTTAAGCGATCTTCCACTTTTAGTTGTGTAGGCAACAATTAGGAATTGTTTCTGAATGAAGCTATAGTGATGGCTATCATTTTGACTACTTCCCTGTGTTATAATTATGACGCTATAGTTAAATATGGGGGATATTTGAGAATTACTCCACAGAATATTGAGCAACAATACGTTTAAGAAGGTTTACTTTAAAAAGATAATTTTGGTCATTAGATTGCTTACTGACACACCTACATACGATACGATACAACTTTATTGTCAGCCAAAGGCTGAAATTCTTTGTACATTTGAAGTGACCTTGCTAACTCATGATTTGTCAATGGTTCCAAGTCTCAGATCAATTCCTCAGTGGTCTATGGTTCCCAATCTTAGATCAATTCCCCTGAATTGACGGTCTGTCCAGGACCCACACCATCTAAGGTCCCCCCCCCCCACCAAAAATAAAAAATATCATTAAAACCACGCTGTGTATTTTAAGTAACAAATACTTCAAATAATTCAGTAAGTAGTAAAACAATGCAAACGCAAACCGGGCAAAAGTTTGCTTAACCCACAGTGGTTTGGTTCAATGCTTGGTTTTCTCCCTTTATATTAAGGTGCACAGAAGTCTGGTGGGACATGAGAGAGAATGAATTGCGTCAGTAAATAGGTTGGCAAGGCTGTTTTATTCACTATAAACAACGAATGAAGTGATTGTTTTCTATAGTACAAGTGATGCTGAGTCATTAATAAATTAGTCATGACAAAAAAATTATGTATTTTTCCACAAGTCTGCTATGTTAGCAGTTATAAAGTTACTTAGCTTGTTTGGTAGCTTGTTGGATTGTTAGTTAGCTAACTTGCTAATTCCACCCACGTGCTTTCACTCATCTGGCGAGAGCGTTATGTTTTTCTACGCTGTGACAAGTGTGTGAATGAAACATTAAGTTAAACTTTACTAATTTAGTGGCCGGCTGGCTAGTTAGTTAGCTTGCTTGCTAGGAGGCTCAGTTCTTAGTTCAGCATCAGCTGTATTAGAGAAAAGAATCACTTCATCCACTTTAAAAATTCATGTTTAAAGTGGATAAAATAGCTTTGCCAGCCTACCTAGTGGAGTTCCACAACTACACACATTATTTGTCTCCCTCTCAATAATTGCTCTTAAGAAATTTTATTTGTTTATTGTTCCCCCCATCTGTTAGATGAAATGTATGCCCATGCTAATCATATCAATAGATTCTATCCCTGTTGCCACACTACTAGTATTGTAGGACTAAAAATAACACAAGCACCCTACACCTTTTGTTGATTTTCCCAGAGGAGCTGTGCCCACATCTCAGTCTTTCTCACATTATATAGCTCAACTCTCACTGGTCCCCTGACTCCATTGCTAAAGTCCACTCTCTAGTGTTGATGATTTTATAGTACATTGGTACTCATATCATCCTTCTCCCACACACCCAGTTACAAACTCACAAAGGTACACAGGGAGATGGATTGATGGTCAGATAGAAAGCCATTAATAATAAACGTTCTGTCTTGGGTTGTGCTTGTTTTATGAATCTACACAAAACAATAAAATATTGTGTTTGATCTCAAGTGTGATTTCTCTGACAGTTGGTCACAAGCTTTCAGAGACAAATGATTGTGACAATAAATGTTGTAGTTTTCGAGATATATTGATAGAAGAAGAATGGGCCTCTTAAAGATCTGCATGTTCTAGCATAGATTGGTGAATGTATTTTGACACAGGCAGCTGATGACGATGATGATGAGAGAAGTCCATTATGTGACATTTCTGGTGTGAAAATCATAAAGGTGGTTCACTACAGTTACAGAACTCAGTTCCCTCAAAGCCAAGACACAGCAGGTCTAGCCCTTAACACAAGGTTAACTTCTATACTGTTCATTCATGAGTCAGTACTTGAAGTCAACACTATTAACTAACACATACACTTCCAATGCAATTTCCAGTGAAATGCAGCCTGGATCTGTAGAGCTGTCTGTGAGTCATCTCTGTTTGTTGATGCTAATAAACAATGATGAAACAAGAGATTCCTCAGCTGCAAAACATCTTATTTATATGACGCCTCTTGATACTGATCAAACACAATGGTCCGCACACAGTATGCATTTACAGTATATGATCAGATAAGGTCTTAACATGCATTATGGAACAGTTACATTTAGGCTTTACTTTGTCATTGTTTGGTAACCCTTTACAATAAGGTAAACAAAAATGTAGTTACTGAGGAACGAATGGTTAGTTACTGATTGACTGTGATTCAAGCACTAATGATTAGTTTCTGGTAAACAGACTGGTAGCTAATGTTAAATTAATCAGTAACTAATCATTAGCTAACCATTCACTACTCATTCATTTAACAGTAGTTACCAGTCTGTTTACCAGTAACTAATCATTAGTGCTTGAATCACAGTCAATCAGTAACTAACCATTTGTTACTCATTTGTTCCTCAGTAACTACCTACATTTTTGTGTACCTTATTGAAAAGTGTTACCCATTGTTTCTATGTCAGTAATTGTTCATGGGTCTAATAGCAATATTCTCTAAATCTGCAGCATTTCTTTTTTGTGGTTCTGGGTGGATTAATGATGAAAAGCTTTTATCTTTAAATTCTTTATTTAGGAGCACAAAGACAAGTTCTTCACATTCAGGAATAACTGTATTTAATTATCTGCTACATTATTCTGTCTGAAACCACTCCATTCTTAAATGGTGTTCCTCAGGGCTCTGTCCTAGGTCCACTTTTATTCTTACTGTACATTACCCCTCTTGGAAAAATTTTGAACAACTTTAACGATGTGTCATACCATTTTTATGCGGATGACATACAGTTGTATTGCTCGTTCAATGACTCTGAGTTACACAAACTAACGGATTTATTGGACTGTATTTCCTGTGTAAAATCGTGGCTTGCTAGTAACTGCCTCCAATTAAACGCGAAAAAGACTGAAACCCTGATTGTAGCCCCAGACAACAAAATTCCATCCATCATCCAACATCTTGGTTCTCTGAGCTCCACTGTCCAGTCGAGCATCAGAAATCTTGGTGTCTGGTTTGACCACTCAATGTCTTTGGACTGCCATTCGAGCCTTCTGGTCAGAAATTGTTTTTATCATCTAAGAAATATTGCAAAATTGAGGACAATTTTAACAGACTCTGACCTTGAGATGGCTATTCATGCTTTTATCTCTTCATGTTTAGATTATTGTAACTCTCTTTTTATGTTTCTTAACAAATCTGCTGTAAATCATCTTCAAATGGTTCAAAATGCTGCGGCAAGGCTTTTAACAGGATCTGGCAGAAGGACACACATTAATCCCATTTTGTCCTCCCTACATTGGTTACCTATTAAATTTCGTATTGAATTTAAAATATTGGTTTTAACTTTTAGAGCTTTAAATGGTCAGGCCCCAGAATACATTGCTGACTTGTTACGTTCATACTCCCCAGGCCGTGCCCTTCGATCAGCAGGCCAAAGTCTCTTAATGGTCCCAAAGACTCGCTATAAAACACGGGGAGACCTGTCCTTCAAGGCTGTAGCCCCCAGACTCTGGAACGCCTTGCCCTTGCTCCTCCGTGTGGCTGATTCTGTTGATTCTTTTAAAACGCAACTCAAGACACTGTTATTTAAACAAGCTTTTAGCAGACTGGGTTTAATTTCTTTGACTTTTTAAATGTTTTATCTTCCAATGTATTTCAATGTGGTTGTACCTTGTGAAGCACTTTGTGATTTTTATCTGTGAAAAGCGCTCTATAAATAAACTTTACTTACTTACTTACATGCATCTCAAAGTGTCAGAAATTCAACATTTCGTATTATATGAACATTTAGTTTCGATTTCTGCCTAACAACTATTTTTCTTGCCTAATCCTAGTTTAAGTGAACTCTTTATGATGAGGTCTACAGCTGAACTTCTCACCCTGTGCAGTGGGAGGAGCTGTGGATTTCTGCTTTCCCTCAGGGATTACATCACCTCTCGATCAGCCCTCGTGCATTTCTAATTGGACTCCTCACTATTGTGTATGGTGTGATGCTTCAATGGTGGCTATCTTATATCATGGAAACAGAAACGGCCCAAGATTTTTATCTTTACATTTTTGGCACAAACCCATCTGCTTTAAATTTGCATCGAGAGGGATGACTCTTGACAGGTTTATAAGGCAGTGCAGCATGTAAAAACGACAAAACTGGATGCCCCCCAAAAAATGTCTTCATTGGTAAACAATATACTGTGTAGTATATCTTATGCAATTGTTTTTGGACGTTAGGTCTTTTGAGGTTAATCTTCTGTACAACAGCCAATCTTAAAATTATATCTGCAGTTTTGAGTGACTATAAAACTACAAGTGTGACTGCAAGTGGCTCCTCAAAGCTCTCAAAGCTAAATTATGTGGTTCTTTGTCTGAGTGATTCAATTATTAAGATGCTCTTTGCTGACATTTAATGAGCCTGACCTTTTACTTCCCTCTACCTCCCTTTCATTTGAGCATCCGTGCCAGACTGCTGTCTAGAATACGTAACAGCTCTTTCTTTCCTTCCACTATAGAGCAAGTTTTGGCAGACACTCTTGTTAGTAAGTGACTTTATTTGGCTCTGACAGCAAAGCTGATTCAACGCTAAAACACAGTTGTGTATAGACACTTAGAAGTAACAGAGGTGATTATACAAATTTAGAATTTAAACAGCTGCTCATAAATGATTTTTTTTTTTTTTACACTGAGGAGAATCCTAAATAGACATTGAATACATGGTTTTATTCTTGGCATCCTTTGCAAATATAGACCTGCAAAGTAACCACACAGACTTAAAAACTCAGTATTTCTGGATAGTCTGTGCTCACAAACTCAAACTAGTGCAGTCTACAGCTACTGTATGACAGGGAAACACTGTTGTGACAAACCTGTCAAGGCTGTGCTGTCAGCAGATAAACCACGGAAAGCCACTACATGAGGAGCTCATCTGTAAAATGACTTTGCATTTTATTACCGTTTCACCCCACCTGGCTTTAGGTAAAAAATTCAGTCAGCCATTCATTTTAATCAAAGCATGTGTACACATGACCAACGGTTCAGGAAAACAGCATCCAGTCATTTTCTGGAAACATGGATGCATGACCATGGTTGCCTTTCTTTCCAATTTTTCCTCACAGAAAAATGCTCCTTCAGCAATAGCCAGTTTGTGGTGGCAAACATTGTTTATATAATAGGTGTATATCCATAATGATCAGTTAAAGAGACCTAATCAGAGTGGATCCAGACACACTATATATGTGTGCAACCTAACCCTACAGCAACGGACAAGAACAACATCAATTCTTCTCCGGCTTAGAACTACTTCCTGCATTGGCACTGAATGTTGGCAATGGATTTAAACCATGAAGTGTATGTAGATTTGTCCAATATGGATATAATTCCTACAGATACTAGGCTTTTTGCAGCTTGTGGTTGACATGCATGTAGAGTTCCAGTTATGACGTAAATTGCAAAGTGGGTAGTCTGTCTCAACGCATGTACATTGCTGGGATGAAGCCTGTCATCCAGCACTGGATGTCCCTCCCCTCTCACCATCTCCGCTATAGAAGCACGACGGTTGTGATTGGTTTAAAAAGAATACAGTACAAACAAACCAGAGCATTTTTCCTGTATCCCATAGTAGACAGGCGGTGTAGCCAGACCATACTCTGTCGCTGATACAGGTCTGGCAATATGAGAATACGAAGTGGGTTAATGGATCCTTAAAGCTTATTTTAGCAGCTCATCATTCAGAAGCCTCTATTAAGGTATGAAAAGTAGGTTTGTACAAAGGCAAGGATTGAAAGGCAGCATAACTTGTACCCATTTCTAGTGAAATATATAATTTAGTTAGAATTAATATATAACCATACACAGTAAAATAAAAGAAGCTGGAGCTGTCATTTTGTATACAGTACATAAGGCTCAAATGTAAGTGGACATAAATGGACTGGGGAGAGAGGGGTGGGGGTGGCCGAAGTCAGCAAGAGATCAACTTTTCTTTACATCTTACAAAATTCCCTGCTTCCTCTTTTATTTCTTACAACATAAAGCCTCAGTGTATATAATACAAATATGGACTGACATAAATGCTTGCTAGTGCTCTAATGCTTTTAGATATAAGTTAATTTATACATACAGTACCTTCAGTCCACAAGACTGGTTGATTGGTTTTCACCTAAACAACAAGCATTTTTGTCTGTAAGTTATCATCTTATTCTGTTTAACCTCACTGAGACTCAGATTCAGAAGTAACCGAGAAAAATAGCTCTAATTGGATGGGATGCTGCCCATGGAGTGCAAACATATTCTTGTAATTGCTTTTTTTATTAAGAAGATGGTGATAAAAGAAAAGCACATCATATCGCACTATGGCTGTTCACTGTTTTCCTACAAGGAAGCAAGGGGGGATATCAGGCCCATTAGACATCCATGCATGAACACACTAACTTTTTACTGCCATTAGCATAATGGGAAACAGAACAAAACTGCTATTGCCGCTTGTTGAAACACATTGCTCTAATTTCCTACTTGTCCAATTGCCCTTGACATCCACTTGAGTTGTAGGTATTGCTCTCATATAAGGGCTCTTACTTTGAGGCGGAATGGAGGAGTTTTAACTTTCTATCAGGCTTACCAAACCATACGTATTGACTTGTGACAGGCCTTTTTATTAAAGTACATTCAACCATAGCTTGCTTCATGGTAATCCAATGACATGTCATTTTTTTTTTTTTTTTTTTTTCATGACCTGTGTAGCCCATTGTCTTCACACTGCTGTATGTGATGGCTTATGGCTACTGCTGTCCCGTTTGATCAATAGGCTCATGGGGAATGAGATTTGGAGCACACTGCAATTTATCCTTACAAATCTATCGTCAATGACATGACCACTGTCACTCCTTCACAGTGACACCTCTAGGTATGGAAACATTGATAGGGCTGTCTACAGTAGAAACCTTCTCACTGAGCCTGGCTAACATCAATGAGTAAACCACATCTGGATGTCCAGTGAAAAGAGGAGACATGGATCACAACTTAAGTATTTATAAGGATAGAAAACATACTTAGACAACGCATAGGGGCCAAAATGGATGCAGTCAGAATGTAAAACTCCATGACAAAATACATAATGCCGCACTTCAATACACTTTCTGTATGTCAACAATAAGTCAGTTTAGTAGGACCTACGTGAAATGATGTGCAGAATAAGCCTCCAGTACAGAGGTCTCCTTTGCAAGGCAGATTACTCTAAATTGTTCCACGGTTTTATGATGTCATGGGAGAAGCCTACAGGGCATATATTCATATTCAATGTATAGTAGATAAAATATGAGCCGAATGGATTTGAAATTACTCCTGAATTTTTCAGACAGTTCATTGTTGCATATTACCTCCATCTGTAGAGCAATATCTGTCATTATGCAGTAGCAAAAGACTTAATATACTGATTACAGTTTTTTTTTAAAGACTATGGGCTGCATTCTGTTTTGCTGCTTTTGTTCAAGCATAAGGCAGCCAACATTCTATATTTTTGCTACTTTCTACTTAATAATTTTAAATGTTACAAAATTATATACTTTGGCTTCATAAATTATGGCACCCATGTTCATCGTATTGAGGGTCAGCATGTTTTTTTTTGGACAAAACAATTTATTGTTGGGTTTAGTCTTTTCATTGGTTCTGTTATGTGGTTCTGGAAGTAAAAAGAATAGTTATATACAATATAACATAGTGTATATTACATTGCCTCAGCAACCTTACTATTTTTATACACCTCAGTATATGTGTGGATCAAAGAGTCAAAAGGCTAAACAGCTGAAAGTATAGAAGAACAAAGATAGTTGGCTGATTAAGCAAACTTTAAATAATGGCAGAGACACATTCCCATTAGATATGGCAGTGTTTACTGGGCTTGCTTTCAATAGCATCCCTATCTTTGAACTATTTCTGTTACCCTGTGTTATCTTTGATCTTTTGTTTTGTAGTAAAACATAATTAGTTCAGCCATGAGCCAATGCTAATGGTAGAATTTACTTCTTGTCAAGGTATATTTAGCTGTCTTAATGCAAACCCCAGGGTTTAATAATTTAGAATAATCCATGCTAGCACAGAGTAAATCACAACTCTGCGCCATTGCGCATGCATTCTAATTGTAATGCAATCTTTAATCTTGTGGGAATGAGACTTGACATCTCTGGACTACCCAGCAAAAAATATGTTTCCCTGCTTGTGCCACAGTAATGACAAGGGCACACAATGAGCTGCGGTTTGATGACAGATTTATGCTCATGATGGCCTGTTTATTCTACACTGAACTCCAACTACCACCCCAGCCTTTTCCCATGCAGCCCTAACTAATCTCTGTCACTATTATACATTGTGGTTGAGTGACTTAAAAAGTCAGTCCTACTCCATAATTGACACATCTTCTGTGAAAAGGTCACGACAGGATGCATTGTTGAGGCCACACACTTGATCTAGCAAATACAATCTTTTTGTGCTCATCTCAGAAATATACTTACATTTAAAACTTGTGGAATTTAAGAAACTGCAGAAATGTCAGATCCATGAGAGCTCACTGTATGCTGTATGCTTGATTCATATACCAGGATTGTAGTAATGTAATCTGAGCCTTTAACTATATTTTGATCTGATATTGTCACTGCCACTGCTGGGTGGTTGTGTGCTTTTGGGCCTTATAGTTTCATTGCACATCAATTCTTGAAACCCAAGTAAATGGAGCCCTTAGTGGATTTATGCTCATCCTTATGCCCCATAACCAACATGCCATTCATTAACTCAAACACTTCCCAGCAGAGCAATATAGGGAAGTTGAGAAGCCTTGTTTTTGTGAATGTCCTCTGACGTGTGCTCATTGTTACATCCTAGTGAAACTAAATCACTTGTCTTTACTAGTCCACTGTGTAAAACAATGAAGAAAAAACAGATCATCATGGTCAACAGCTTCCCAATTCTCTGATTATAACTTTTACAAGCCACCAAGATTTGAATAAGAAAAAAATGAGAGTATAGCATAGAAACACCGAACTTTGAGGAAGAAATGTGTATTTACCTGATTATGAAGTGTTCAGCATTTACCTCCTGTTAGCTCTCCCCGAAGCTAAATCAAACAAACGCATGGTTTCCAGCCGTGGCAGTTTAAATGGCAATCTCTGTGATAAACCTGAGGAACAGACCTTTCCCCTTAAGGGAGATGAATCTAGCACAGAGCATCTTCAGACCTACCCATCTTCCAGAAGTCTTTCTAAGCCTCTCTGTATTCAGGCCACCTTTTCCACATTAAAGATCTGATATCAGCACGGATTGCCTCCTGTCAGTCTCTGTGAAACAGAGCTAGCAGGATTTCAGATAGAGAAAAGGGAGTATACTGACTGCAAAAGATTGCTTTGATGTGTCTGCTTAGGGGCTTGAGATGGTCTGTGGCAGTATCCTCATACAGTACTCCTCACCCCATAAGCTTTAGGTTTGTTTTGTCATGTTGCTGGCCACTGTAAAGTGCTACAATAGATGTCCATTTAGTTCTTTTGGATGAAACAAAATACCAGAAATCACAATGTATTTTTTTTTAAATTTATTTGTATGATACAGCTGCAAATAAGTATTTGAACACCTGAGAAAATCAATGTTTTGTGTACAGTAGCCTTTGTTTACAAGTACAGAGGTCAAACGTTTCCTGTAGTTTTTCACCAGGTTTGCACACACTGCAGGAGGGATTTTGGCCCACTCCTCCACACAGATCTTCTCTAGATCAGTCAGGTTTCTGGGATGTTGCTGAGAAACACGGAGTTTAAGCTCCCTCCAAAGATTCTATATTGGGTTTAGGTCTGGAGACTGGCTAGGCCACGCCAGAACCTTGATATGCTTCTTACAGAGCCACTCCTTGGTTATCCTGGCTGTGTGCTTCGGGTCATTGTCATGTTGGAAGACCCAGCCTCGACCCATCTTCAATGCTCTAACTGAGGGAAGGAGGTTGTTCCCCAAAAATCTCGCAATACATTGCCCCGGTCATCCTCCCCTTAATACAGTGCAGTCGCTCTGTCCCATGTGCAGAAAAACAGCCCCAAAGCATGATGCTACCACCCCCATGCTTCACAGTAGGGATGATGTTCTTGGGATGGTACTCATCATTCTTTTTCCTCCAAACACGGTTAGTGGAATTATGACCAAAAAGTTCTATTTTGGTCTCATCTGACCACATGACTTTCTCCCATGACTTCTCTGGATCATCCAAATGGTCATTGGCAAACTTAAGACGGGCCTGGACATGTGCTTGTTTAAGCAGGGGAAACTTCCGTGCCATGCATGATTTCAAACCATGACGTCTTAGTGTATCACCAACAGTAACCTTGGAAACGGTGGTCCCAGCTCTTTTCAGGTCATTGACCAGCTCCTCCCGTGTAGTTCTGGGCTGATTTCTCACCTTTCTTAGGATCATTGAGACCCCACGAGGTGAGATCTTGCATGGAGCCCCAGTCTGAGGGAGATTGAGAGTCTTGTTTAGCTTCTTCCATTTTCTAATGATTGCTCCAACAGTGGACCTTTTTTCACCAAGCTGCTTGGCAATTTCCCCGTAGCCCTTTCCAGCCTTGTGGAGGTGTACAATTTTGTCTCTAGTGTCTTTGGACAGCTCTTTGGTCTTGGCCATGTTAGTAGTTGAATTCTTACTGATTGTATGGGGTGGACAGGTGTCTTTATGCAGCTAACAACCTCAAACAGGTGCATCTAATTTAGGATAATAAATGGACTGGAGGTGGACATTTTAAAGGCAGACTAACAGGTCTTTCAGGTCAGAATTCTAGCTGATAGACAGGTGTTCAAATACTTATTTGCAGCTGTATCATACAAATAAATAGTTAAAAAAATCATATATTGTGATTTCTGGATTTTTTTTTAGATTATGTCTCTCACAGTGGACATGCACCTAAGATAACAATTTCAGACCCCTCCATGATTTCCAAGTGGGAGAACTTGCAAAATAGCAGGGTGTTCAAATACTAATTTTCCTCACTGTATATGTGTATATATATATATATATACATATATATTTTCATCTGTACCTCCAACACTTCTTGTGCTTTCTTTAAGCTATCATAGCTGATGCATGCCAATTTATGCTTCCGTTATGGACCTTACTGAAAGCTGAACTGCTGTGTTCACATGCAGGGGGTATAAACACCATGATCAAAGCAGCATATTATCTCTAATCTTCTCCATGTACTCATGTAGTCAAGGTAATGAAATGCAGCGATTAGAGAAATAAAATTATTTTTAGATGCAACCAAACTGGAAATGGAATTGCTTTGTGTGTGTGTGTGTGTGTGTGTGTGTGTGTGTGTGTGTGTGCGCATGTGTGTGTGTGCATATGCATTTTCAGTATATAAAAAGAGGGTTTCATCAGCTGTGTGTGCCTCCACATGTTGGGGCTCTGCATTCCCCAGCCCTCCCATCCTGCTTCAGTTGTAAAGGCCAGTGGGAAATCTCTCCAGCTGGATTCTTACAGAAGTAGTCAACAGTCTGTGTACAGTGAACATGCAATTGGAAGCCGTAGACTGCATGACTGTGATGATTAACGTCTTCCATTTGCTAAATGCACCTATATGGATAGAGGTGTCGGCTCCCATCAGTCGCAGTATAAATCACATCCTCTGATAGCATATGTTTGTTTTTCTGTTACCCGCAGGTCATTTCCAACTGCGATAATCTTTTTCTCCTATTAGCCATTTGCTAACTGCTTTGAGTGATTTATGCAATTGTGTTTTCCCTTCTATATATGGTATTAGCCCTTGGTAAGTCTTCCACAGTTCAGACTTTCCTCTGGCTACTCCCTTATAGTTATAAAATGGTTGCTGCTTACGTATGTAGGAAATAGGGTTTGGTAGCTTTCTCATTTTGCCCCAGGGACCATGGCACCATAGCAGTTACTGCATTAAAAGAGAGGCATGAGAAAGCCAAGGGCCAACGGGTGAGTCAGTGTGCGCTTGACCCCAGTTATGGTTCACCTGTGCCTTAAACCAAAAAATAAAAGCTACTGGGGTTTTGCTGTCAATCTGTATAGAGAAGTGATGTTTCAGCCCACAAGAGGTAAAGCAGATTGTCATACATAATATGGTTCCCACAAAAACACACACACACACACACACAAAGACAGCCGATGCACTCTACATGACCCATATTTTGGACATGACAGTGAGGACGAAGGAAGTTGTAGGCATAGCCGCTGGCCTGTTTCGCTCGATCAAGCTGCTGGCTGGAACCAACAGCGTCATGACAAAGCCACCATGGAGCTGGGTCTACCAGGGATTTTCTGAATCATACCCACAAGGGAGGCAGCCTAGAAAAGCTTTGTGAAATGCTAGTTTCTCATTTCACTCATGCTGCTAAGGTAGAATTTCACTACGTCTAAAGGTAGAAGTTGGTTTTTACCCTTTGATAACAATAGACTACACATTTTGGGTTTTGTGTAATTATGCTGGTACATTTGTGACCATAAATTATGTAAGGATAAGCTGTATTGTAACAGTTTTGGAGGCAAATGCCAGGCTAGCCAGATTACCTATGTAAAGACCACTCTATCTGTATTCAAGATAATTAATATAAAGGTAGTCCACCTTAAGTTAGTGAGCCTGTGCCGAAGTTCGCTAACTTTGGGGCTAACCCCTTTTTATTTAATCAGGTGGCAAGCAAGCCAGGGAACTTGGCTTAGGTCTTGAGGAGTTGTAGGATTTATTCACTGACAAATATCCTAAACTGTACACACTGCACTGCTACATTCACAGCTATAATGTTACTGTTACTTTCATATCTCTCTTTCTCTTCTTTGGACTGCACACAACCTACACACTAATGCACATTTAAAAATTAATGTACACATTGACAAATCTGTGAACACATTTACAGATTAGTGTTCATATTCACAAATCTTTGTACAAATCTGGATACATGTTTGCATATTCCTGTACATTTTAACAAATTTAAGTACGCATTCAGAGATTCTTGTACACAAATCTGCCGTACATACAGATTGAGATACAGTATCACCTCTCTCCACACACATTTGCAATCAATATTGCAACAATACCCCCACACTCCATTGTATAAGAGCAAAGTAAATCCTTCCAGATTTTACTGGGATTGGAATAGTTTTTTGTTGGTGTAATATGCCATAACCTGCAGACATATGTGACAAAGATTAAAAACCTATCTAAAATGTTTCATTACTAGGGTAATTAATGACAACAGCATAACCCGGTGTTATTAACAGAGTACTAGACACAGTTATCGAGTGTACCATTTATTGAAATCTCATCCCAAGAGAACCACAGGATTTGACACACTCTTTCAGGAAACAATGTGGGCGTCTTGTGGGGACATACAGACAGATGGAGGGAGTCTCACTGGTCAAGCACCAAAGTGAGAGAAATAATAAATTCAGGACTCACACTGTTGAACATGATAAAAAGAGGTCTCCAGTCCTATTATGGATGGTTAGGAAGCTCTGAGCCTAGTATTTGGCCTGAGATAACCATGCACAAAGTATGGCCATGCATGCCTAATAATGTGTGCATCACCAGGAACCTAAACACGATAAAATCACATCTTTTGAACATCAAGGCAGGCATCCAAGTTGTGTCCTCCAAGGACTCATTATAAAAAAAGTCGGAACGCATTCTTCCTGACCACGATGTCTACAATCTTTACTCAATGTCAATGTGACTTCAAAATGTGACATCATTAAGACAATTGGGCATTGAAATATTAAGGTTACCTTAAAATGACAATTTTAACTGTTTCACCAAACAAGGGCTTTAATTGAATTTTACTGCCAACTCAACACATGCGTTGCCTCATTTTTTGTGTACAGCAATTAGGTTCAGCTTCTTTTAGGATATCTTGGATGTGGCAATAACAATATGTCCAAATTCAGCTGAACTTCACCAACGTAACCAACCACAGTTAGAGTATGTGAACCATGTCAAAAGGTTATAGGTGAAGACTAACTTTAGAAGGTGTGACCAGTATCTAAATATTAACTCTAATTCAATTTAATTTTATTTATAGTATCAATCATAACAAGAGTTATCTTGAGACACTTTACAGATAGAGTAGGTCTAGACAACACTATGAATTCCAACATGCTCAAATACTGAACTGTAACTCTAAATAAATTGACCTTTGACCTCACCACATGCAGGTACAAATGCAAGTCAAAAAAGGTGGCAAACCATCTATATTCACATCTACCCTTGTAAAATCAAATACATGCATGAGAGGCTGTTTTATTAAATTATTTTAATGTAGAACAGTAAAAACTATGTATACTCTAAAATCGACACATGAACTTTATATAATTATCATTCATTATCGATTACTTATACAAGTCTCTACTATTACTCCCTATAAATATGTGATACATTATAAATATTACTATTAAACATTAAACTGTTAATTAATAAAACAATTGTTAATATGATTATCAGCCTGGCCCCACTAACATTATTTCAACAACTTACAGGAATCTGTCCGTTCAGGGGAAAACAAATGCCTGGCAGGCCATTGATTGAATAAAAAAAGGGGGATGAGTTAATTAAAGGCTCAGGATAGGATCTCATTGACTCAGATAAATATGGCTCAGACTACTTTCAGAGTCTCAAACATTTTGTGCAAATCCTGCCATAGGTTTAGTATCCCATTTCCATCCACTTAATTGAAAGAGGTGCAAAACAAGGGGTGTATGATTTTGCCCCAGACATTTGCTCATGTGGTGAACCATTCATAACTATAAAAAAATGCTAAATAACATACACACTTGCAATAGAAAAGCATAGCAGCAGAAACTCAATCTTTTTTACAATGACATTATATTGCTTGTCTCAAATAACCCACTGTAAATGACTAAACTCACTAGGTTTACTAAATTGGTTTAACATGTCAAATGCAATGCATATTTAATGGTCTTTCTCCAAAATGAGGCTTACTTATCTCTTCATCAGTTCTAGGAATCAACAAAGACAGTGATTTATTTCTGCTTCAATGGCAGATGATGAAATAAGCCTCGGAGGAGATACAATGTCAAATCTTTTACATCTTATGTGCAATTGGTTGTAAATTACAGACAGCAATTATGAGAAAACATCCTTGGTAGAGTCCTAGTCAAAGCTGCATTTTTTTCTAAATCATTCTCTCTAAGAAGCTGTGCACCAATGCAACCTGAAATTTGCAACAACCTTTAAAACTTAAACAGTTGTGTTCTCCCAAGAAAATCTTGGTTCGGCTACTGTCCAGCTTTTTTTATTTTCACTTGAGCACACTATATCATTAATATAGCCCGTCACCTGTCAAGGACAGTCATCTCACTAATGTGGGGAGAAAAACTCTGCCAGTGATCCAGAGGTCAGAGCACAAGGGATTTGTGGAAGTACACAGTGATCTGTGGTGTGTTACCCTTGAAGCAGCTTTGTACTGTGTATAAAAGACGATCACCTGCAGCCCACTTATGGCTAACAGCCCACTTATATCACAAAGTGTCAGATAATGGACACCAACAGTATGTCCAACCATCAATACAGAGCTATTTTTATGAAAACCGACTATTTGAGAACCTTTTGGATCTCTTGCTGTTACAGTGCAGAGAGCTACTGTAAATGTCAATAAGGTAAACTTTCAAAGGCATACCTCCTCATACACAAAGCAAACCATGGACATCAATGCAACATTTTTCTTTACTGACAGCAAAACTGTGATTGGGCATGTAATTTGGTTCTTCCTGTAGTGTGTGAGAGTTGTGTGCCCTAACATCAGAAACTATTTAATTCAGTGAATTACACAGGCTCCTGCATTGTGTCCCAACATGGACCACTCTCATTTCATGCTGCTGGAGAGGAGAGACCCCCTTACTGCCATTGTGTTATTTTACAAACACAGCTGTAATCCCCCTCAACGACCCTTTTGACGTCCTTTACCGCCTGACAAATTCTGCTTAACTGGTCATGTGTGACCTCGGCTGGAGTAAAATGGAGGAAGAGGGACGATTTTATTTGTTGTTTTGGCTTTTATTTTCACCACAGCCCGGCCTGTTTCCTTACATGAGTGACCTGGGTGTTAGTATGCAAGGATCAAAGTGTGTACAGTACATAAGCCACACAGGCTGTTTTAATCAGTGAGATGTTACGTTACATAGGAATGCTCTTCAGTGACTATAGTAAGTGCACCATTGCAAATAATGTTAATAGTACGAACAAACGTCTTTTTAATTCCAACTTTTCTGTGATATCTTATGTTATTTCCCCCCAAATTCCCTTTGTAAAGCTGGGCAGCAAGCACATGTAGAACCTTTAAGAACCTCTGGTATTATAAAAAGTCACATTTATATGTGCACAACATGCACTGGATGAAAGATTAGACTGTTGTGTTTTAGGTAAGTTGTAGATATTTTTTAAAAAGACTGATCTAGTGTAAAATAATGCAGGTACAATTCACAGCTGAGATTATGTCTATCCCTGTGCCTTCAAAGCAGTCCAAAAATGACATAATTTTTTTTAAACTGAATGTCAAAATTTATTGCAAGGGTCTAACATAATATAATAGTACATTTGTTTTAATTTAGGCACGCCACCCCAAAATATGGCGGGTGTTAAAGATTTAGTTTAATTTCAATTAAGGACAAATTTAGATTTTTTACAAAACCGGCAAAATGACCAAAATTAAAGCCAAAGGGTTTGATTGACGTGTTAATTTTACTTCATGATTAATACGTGCAGTGTGCTCTACTACTGTAAGCTTTAGCCTGCAGTATTTGGCTGATAAATTACAGGCCTTTGTAGTTACTGATTTATAGCAGCATGGTCCTTCTTAATGGTTCAGTTAATGGTTCAGTTTTGATTCAATTGCAAAGCAGAGTTTTAGTTTGACTTCACTGCCCACTGTTTCTTTTTGTCCAACCATATATTATGGGCTCTGGTTCACTTTCTTCCCGAAAGTGAAGTTTAATCAGCATGGACTGTATGGTCAGACATAATGACATGATGGAGGGTTTCATCATGGGCCACCACTTCATGTTCCTAATTGCAGAGAACATAATGACGTATAGCAGTGAACCTCAGACCAAAGTGCTGCTCTAGTCAATAAGTGGCCATTTCAATCTGAAGAAGAGTGGAGAGGTCCACTTAATTGCATCATCTTGCCACTATGTCACATATTTTGTTACCTATTGACCTGCACAGTATGCTGCGTTGGTTTGATCTGTGCACAGAGTGAAATATGTTGAAACAAAGAAGCACATGTATTTGTAGGCACAACTGTTGTTTTATAACGCCCAGTTAAGCCACCTGAAGCCTGCACATTAGCAGTGCTCCCACATTAGCTACAGTATCTGCCTGGTTTTCCTCTTATAGCCAGAGCAATTCAATTAATTTGTAAGTATACGGCCCATGGGCCCACCACCTGTGGGAGGAACCGCTGGGGTCGGGTGCGCTGCCACATGGGTGGCAGTGAAGGTCAGGGGCCTTGACGGACCAGACCCGGGCAGCAGACGCTAGCTCTGGGGACGTGGAACGTCACCTCTCTGTGGGGGAAGGAGCCGGAACTGGTGCGGGAGGTGGAGCGCTACCGGTTAGATCTACCGGTCTCGGTTCTGGAACCGTACTCCTGGATAGGGATTGGACTCTTTTCTTCTCTGGAGTTGCCCAGGGTGTGAGGCGCTGGGGGGGGTGTGGGTATACTCACAAGCCCCCGGCTGAGCGCCGCTACGTTGGAGTTTACCCCGGTGGAAGAGAGGGTCGCCTCCCTACGCCTGCGGAGGCTGGGGGCATTGAACCCGAGTGAACAATGTTCAAAGTTTCCATTGCTGTAGCTGCGGCGAGGAGCTGTGGTCTTAGGGTCTTAGGTGCCTCAAGGGGCGGTAACCCACGAACACCGTGGTGGACACCGGTGGTCAGGGAAGCCGTCCGACTGAAGAAGGAGTCTTTCCGGGATATGTTATCCCAGAGGACTCTGGAGGCAGTTGCAGGGTACCGAAGGGCCCGAAGGGCCCGAAGGGCCCGAAGGGCTGCAGCCTCTGCCGTGAAAGAGGCAAAGCAGCGGGTGTGGGAGAAGTTTGGAGAAGACATGGAGAAGGACTTTCGGTTGGCACCAAAGTGCTTCTGGAAAACTGTTCGCCACCTCAGGAGGGGGAAGCGGGGAACCATCCAAGCTGTGTACAGTAAGGATAGGACACTGTTGACCTCAACTGAGGAGGTAATAGGGCGGTGGAAAGAGCACTTTGAGGAACTCCTGAATCCGACTAATACGCCCTCTATGTTAGAGGCAGAGCTGGAGGATAACGGGGGATTGTTGTCGATTTCCCAGGCGGAAGTCACTGATGTAGTCAAACAACTCCACAGTGGCAAAGCCCCGGGGATTGATGAGATCCGTCCAGAAATGCTCAAGGCTCTGGGTGTGGAGGGGCTGTCCTGGTTGACACGACTCTTCAACATTGCGTGGAAGTCTGGAACAGTGCCAAAGGAGTGGCAGACTGGGGTGGTGGTCCCCTTTTTAAAAAGGGGGACCAGAGGGTGTGTGCCAATTACAGGGGTATCACACTTCTCAGCCTCCCTGGTAAAGTCTACTCCAAGGTGCTGGAAAGGAGGGTTCGGCCGATAGTCGAACCTCAGGTTGAGGAGGAACAATGCGGATTCCGTCCTGGTCGTGGAACAACGGACCAGCTCTTCACTCTCGCAAGGATCCTGGAGGGAGCCTGGGAGTATGCCCAACCAGTCTACATGTGTTTTGTGGATTTGGAGAAGGCGTATGACCGGGTCCCCCGGGAGATACTGTGGGAGGTGCTGCGGGAGTATGGGGTGAGGGGGTCTCTACTCAGGGCCATCCAATCTCTGTACGACCAAAGTGAGAGCTGTGTCCGGGTTCTCGGCAGTAAGTCGGACTCATTTCAGGTGAGGGTTGGCCTCCGCCAGGGCTGCGCTTTGTCACCAATCCTGTTTGTAATATTTATGGACAGGATATCGAGGCGTAGTCGGGGTGGGGAGGGGTTGCAGTTCGGTGGGCTGGGGATCTCATCGCTGCTCTTTGCAGATGATGTGGTCCTGATGGCATCATCGGCCTGTGACCTTCAGCACTCACTGGATCGGTTCGCAGCTGAGTGTGAAGCGGTTGGGATGAGGATCAGCACCTCTAAATCGGAGGCCATGGTTCTCAGCAGGAAACCAATGGAATGCCTTCTCCAGGTAGGGAATGAGTCCTTACCCCAAGTGAAGGAGTTCAAGTACCTTGGGGTTTTGTTCGCGAGTGAGGGGACAATGGAGCGGGAGATTGGTCGGAGAATCGGCGCAGCGGGTGCGGTATTACATTCAATCTATTGCACCGTTGTGACAAAAAGAGAGCCAGAAGGCAAAGCTCTCGATCTACCAGTCAGTTTTCATTCCTACCCTCACCTATGGTCATGAAGGCTGGGTCATGACCGAAAGAACGAGATCCAGGGTACAAGCGGCCGAAATGGGTTTCCTCAGGAGGGTGGCTGGCGTCTCTCTTAGAGATAGGGTGAGAAGCTCAGTCATCCGTGAGGAGCTCGGAGTAGAGCCGCTGCTCCTTCGCATCGAAAGGAGCCAGTTGAGGTGGTTCGGGCATCTGGTAAGGATGCCCCCTGGGCGCCTCCCTAGGGAGGTGTTCCAGGCACGTCCAGCTGGGAGGAGGCCTCGGGGAAGACCCAGGACTAGGTGGAGGGATTATATCTCCAACCTGGCCTGGAAACGCCTCGGGATCCCTCAGTCGGAGCTGGTTAATGTTGCTCGGGAAAGGGAAGTTTGGGGTCCCCTGCTGGAGCTGCTCCCCCCGCGACCCGACACCGGATAAGCGGACGAAGATGGATGGATGGATGGTATACGGTACCTGTTGTGACTACAAAGTGCAAAGTGCAAAAAGGTCAAACACTCAGCCTGACTGTAGAGTCTGTCCATTGTCAGTAGTGGTAAAAACAAGTTTGCAGTGCTAATATAAAAGCTGTGGTATGGGTCTTCCCTCATAGGTACAAAAAAACAAATTCCCATGTACATTTAACTGAAAGCTTGTCAGATCCAAAGCCTATGCATACAATACTGATCCAACAGTATTTGTTGTGTTTTTTTGATTAATTAACAAAGCCATATGAGGAGCAGAAATTCAAACTAAAACATTTGCATTTCAAGGTTGTGTCCAAGTAAATTATTCACTCTCCTGAAAGCTCTGTTTTGGTCACCCCCGCCTCTTGATGAAAACATCTGTCTCTTTAGCTGCTAAATGCTGCACTATGTTGACCAACTAAGGCTTAGATTGGGCCCAAAAAAAATCAAGCCCGACCCTACCTGTGCATGTTGTGCCCGAGCCCGGCCTGGCCCGACACATTAACTGTAATTATGAGCCCAAGCCTGGAATGGCTCGCAAATAGATCTGAATGAAGAAATGTAAGACCCTATCTCCCTTAGCCAAATAGTGTGGGTAACAGATCAAGGCAGCAACATAATCAAAGCCCTGGAATATAGGAGACTTTCTTGTCTTGATCACTAATTAATACTGTCCTTCGCCACGGTCTGCATGCTGACGCACTGGCCGACAACAGTGCTGCAGATGGGGGAGACACGATGTAGCACAGTTTACCTCAAACTCAAGTGCAGGACATGCAGAGAATCTACTCTATGACCAGCTAATCACTATTTTTCTCTGTCTGCTGTTTAGTACATGGCAAATAGTATGCAGTGGGTTTATAAGGGCTTTTTCACTGAAAACAGCTGCCTGCACCTGAAAAATGATGCTGGTGAAAATGAGCAGTGGGAGTGAACCGTAAAGTTACAAACTATAAAACCATAACAATGAACTAAAAGATGCTTAAAAGGCTCCATAGAGCTGAGGGGAAATGCAGAGTCAGGGGATACATTTTTGTGGCTTGCCACTATTAGTTACCCATTTCACTTTATACATTGTCCTTTAATTCAATTTCAATTTTATTTATAGTATCAAATCATAACAGGAGTTATCTCAGTACACTTTACAGATAGAGTATGTCTAGACCACACTCTATTTAATCCAATATTAATATGAAAATATTGGTTAAGGTATCTTTAATTTAATGCATTTTTGACATACATTAGCAATGTTTCTTTTCCTACCCATATTCTTTGGTTTATCTTGGATTAAATATACTTGCAGTGTGCAGGCTAGAATAGTTTGTGGCCAAGAGGTGACATTTAAACTCAATGCTTTATTTTACCTCTGGCAAACCTTTTCTCATGTTTATGAAACGAATTAAGTGCAAAAGCACAAAACACATTTGATTTTAACCTCTGGGAATAAATGCCTGACAGGTTTTGATGGTTCCCTTCATGACCAATGGACAATGTTGCATTTTAATACTCTTCCAGCTTAGCATTAGCAGGCTAACATATATGCGTAGATAAAACTGTTTCTCCCGTTTTTTAACCCTATGTCCGGGACCTCTCCTGGTTTGTTATTTCTCCTGGGAAACTCCCGTAATTTGCATGGCCAAAACTCCTTTATAAACAATCTGACCAATATTTGTCTAATGTTGACCAGTTGCCAGATCTTGTATGAAATGCATCCTATTCACACAATCCACACACCATATACAATTTTCAACTCGTTTGTCACCTCAACCTGGCAACCTTGGCAGAAAATTCAGAGTCAGACCCGAAAGCGAGCCGATAAAAATGGCAGGTGAAGGCAGTGTTCCGTAAATTTCAACAGTGTTGGGCGCAACAATTTACATGCATCTTACCTAGTCGTATCGACAATCTCCACACTTTTTGTAAGGTTTGTCGCATTGATTTTTTGATTTTCCCATTGAGCGGGAAAAATTACATTACCCAGCACATTAAAACACACCGGCACCATCGTGCAGAAGAGGCACATAAGGGCACACACGCACAAAGGACAGACAGAAGCAGAAAACATGATGCAAGCTGAACTCACTTAACACTAACACTTACAGTACACTTAACAGTCGTGCCACCATGCCCCTGCACAAATCTCCTGGATTTTGAAAAGCAGGTATTGGCAGGTATGCTGATGCCCATCAGTTACACTTCATGATGCATGTATTATTCAGTTGCTTGGGGTATTGAATTTGGCTGGCAGCAGAGGCATGTCATAAATGCATGGTTTAGTGTGGGCAAAGAATAACCTGGGAGGGACACACATTTCTCCTTCAGGATGAAAAATACATTATTTGTAAGATGCTTTTAAACTCATGGTGTGACTCTTAATAAGATAAACGTTGATTGGCACATTTCAGAGGATATACAACCTGAGGTCAAAGCAACTGTTTTTGTCAGTAGCATCCGGATCTCAGTGAAAATAAAAAGGAGGTTGTTATGCACATTTCCTATAACAGAAACAAGGAAAGGTCATATGTGGTTTGATTGAAATGGCCAGAAAACAATCAGTCATATCTCTCAGCCCAAGGTCTCAGCCTAACACTGAAGGCGCTGGCCGACTGCTGAGACCATCAGTAGGCTGTCACCACCACCATATATCCAAACACAAATCTAATGTCCGCTGAAGCAATGGGCAGATCTGTGTCAGACACTGCTTTCTTGTGAGGAATTTAAAATTAGACTGTGTGGCCAAGTATGTGTGCTCACCAACTCCCTTTTCTTTTCTTTTTTTAAACTTCTTTTTATATCCTTTTGTGAAGTGCAATCGTACAGAACCGTCATCTATTCAGAGACCCAACACAGGCATATATGTCTTAGGGGGCAGTCCATGGATTTTGGCATCTTCTCAATTTCCACATATAGTTTCCATTCTCAAAATAAAAAAAGGCTACTCTGCCTCATACACAGAGCAACCCATGGACAGCAATGCAACTTTTTCCTTACTAACGGTGAAACTGTGATGGGGATTAGGGTTTGGACATATCATTTGGTTTTTCCTGTAGTGTGAGAGTTGTGTAAAGGCCAAGGATTTCTGCATTTTCTCAATGTCCACATAAAGTTCCTATTCTCAAAAGAAAAGAGAGAATAGGGATGAATAGTGACATTTGTCTACAAACACGGAGAAACCAAATAAATATACATTATCTCAACTCCCTTTTCCACAGAGAATTGCTCATAACAAATATTCATAATCAGGAGGGAAGTGTTTTTAGTGACTTAAACTGTAAAAATTAAACCAATTGTAGATTGTTGATAACAAATCCCGACATTCCTTTGAGGATGAGCAGAATAAAAAAAAATTTTTTATTTACAAGCAAGCAATTTAATCTTCAACACATCGTCATTGGAACTTAAAGCTTACCAGAAAATATAAACTCTTTGTTTATCTTTTGATGAATTTTTTTCTGTATCCCTTGTCGTCTTCATATTTCATTGATAAGTATACCACTATGTTCGTGGTGCCGCTGGATGTGGGGAGCAAACCGTCTGTTTGCCTCTGTCTCCAGCTTGGCTCTCATTTTTTAGTCATTAACTCACGTAAACATCCCATCTGTCCTTCTTTCACGCTTCCTTTTTGTCAGCACTCCTCGCTGCTCTACACTGTATCAGCCAAGTGCACAGGAAGTTCCTGTTTTTTTTTTTTTTTTAAAGGATAAAAGAGCCCTAAACATGTTTGACAGTCTAACTCAAGGTAAAATCTTAGTAACATTTAGTTGATATTTTTCTTACACTGTTGTGTTCAAAATTGCATGTGACTTCAAAGCATGTCTGTTTTTTTGCATGTTTGTTTTTTCTTTGCATGTTTGTTTTTTCTATGAGCTTTTTTTAAATCCTACAATAGTTATCTGCAGCTATGTGACACTAATTGATTAGATGCAACAATTAAAGTTTAAACTGGTATGCAAAAGTTTTCGCTGCTCATCAAATCAAATTCACAGGTGGAAATTTTCTCACCCAAGCTTTTTACATGCACATTTTTTTGTAAGGGAGACGCCACATTTTCAATTCCTTGTTGGTTGTGAAACATTTAAAATGAAAGCCCACAATCTTTGCTTTCCTCTTCCCTCTACTGTGTACTAGCCTCCAGAAATCACTTTGCTGTTGCAGATACTTCCATATACCAGCTGGGACTACCATCAGAATTTAATTAAAATCTATCACAGAGAGACTGTGTCCTCGACCAACAACTAAACTTTTGAAGTGTGGACTGGCTAAATTGTGTTTTTTTTTTCCCAGAGTGTTTCCTGTGAGGAATACTATCTCTCTGCTGTTTAACGGCTGTTTCTTCAAGGGGCGCTATGCAGTTTTGGCAGTCATATAACCATTCCAATGACTCCGATGCTGTTCAGTTAAGGTAAATTAAGCTAAAAAAAACTGCATAGTTCCCCTTTAAAACATGCCTCAAAAGAAACCATTTTGATAAAAGTCATTTGAACGAATGTTTTAAGCACACATTGTTTTGTTTTTTTATTTATTGTCTATTAACTTTTCTCTGTAGGAAGCCCTTACTCACTTTTCATTACATACTTTAAGTTTGTGATGCAATATCTCGATGCACTTGAGTGCAACAGCCAACATATTCTCACCCTTGTCAAACAGCGATGCTTGGTCAGGTGCCTTTGGCATTTGTTATTGATTCATATTTAGACACGCTTGGTCGGGACTCTTGACATCACTTTTTGACGCTCTGGGTCGGGACCCTTGGTGTCACTTTTTGACGGTCTCGGGACTTGCATCTAGCCCTCGGGGGTCATATTTAGACGCTCTAGGTCGGTACTCTTGGCGTCAATTATTGACACTCCGGGTCTGGGACCACTAACCATGCATCAGTATTTTACGAGATGGGAGTGAGAACGGGTTTAGGAAAAGATCGTGGGTGGGGTTACAAAATGTATGTTTCAGTGACACACTGGCAGACATGTATAAAATACTAGAGACCCAGACTTGAGTAAGAGTACAAGTGCTCCATCAAAAAAGTGACTTAAGTAGAAGTTGAAATGCTCTTAAAGGTGTAGACACATATAGCCGACGGCCGACCGTTGACAGAAAACCCCGTCGATATGATCAGTCGCGTCCCCGAGGTCCAAAAAACTGCCACAGAACAGACCAAAAAGACGAGAGGAGACGAGATGTAATACATCTCTATAACAGCAGGCGGCGCTAATCTGTAATGTTGCCCAAGAAATGAAAACAGGCAGCTGATTGGACGAACGCGTCACATGGGTTTGTTTTCTCCGGAAATTCAGACCTGGACTGTCATGGCGGCCGTTCAGAATACGATCTCATATTGTACTAAAATAGTTCACTGAAACATGTTTCTGATAACATTTTAAGCGAAAAAATAGGCCGTGCAGTTCCTGAATCTGTCTTCATTTCAGCTCAACAAAGGTCAGTTTAAAAGATTGTCATCAGATTTTGAGAGACTCTAGTCACCTCATTCCGCTCGCAATTTCCGGGTGAGTCCCGACTACCCTGCCGCCGATCGAACATGTCAGGTCGGCCAAAATGAATGGCGACAGCCCCCCAGACGGACGAGGGCACGGGACACACCGAACAGATTTGAGTCACTGACCTCGCCAGACTGTCCCACGGCCGATAATCGGCCTGATGTGTCCCGGCCCTTAAGCACAACACTTAAGTGGAAGTAGTAAAGTATTCAACATTTTTTGTACTTAAGTATTGCAAGTAGTTTATTTTAAAATGTACTACTCAAGTACTGAAAGTAAAAGTACAAGTATTGTGTTATGTAGTTATTAAAGAGAGCAGTCAAAAGTTTGAATATCATATTGTTTATATTATTTCAAATTTTGTTTTTATCCTAAAAAGGAAACTTGTTTGGAGAGAATAAAATTACTCTGGGCTGAGTTTTCCTAGTACCCTTACCAAAAAGGCTCAGCATGCTGAAAATGTTGGTATAATATGAAAATGGTTGGTGGATTTAAGACAAAAAATAATAATTTATTATTAATTATTATCAAATTTGAACATATGTGTCAGTGGCTTGTTGATCTTTACATTGTTAGTTCATTTCCTAACCTGGCCTGGGACACACATTCATACGGTTTGATAAAGTACTTATAGGACTTTAACTTATCATTGCACTTACAATAACGAGCGTAGCTGTCCTCAATTTAGGTCATCCTGTACGTCTCCACTCCGGTTTTTCGTGTGTGTGTGTGTGTGTGTGTGTGTGTGTGTGTGTGTGTGTGTGTGTGTGTGTGTGTGTGTGTGTGTGTGTGTGTGCGTGCGTGTGTGTGTGCGTGCGTGTGTGTGTGCGTGCGCGCGCCAGTCACGGGGGGAACTGAGCAGCCCCATCAGCTGCAGAGAGCCAACAGGATTGAAACAGCAGCAGCTTTCAGCGACTTTAGAGTGAAAAAACATCACAGTGTACATTGATGTTAAAATGTGTACAGGTTGGCAGGACAGTCTGAAATGTTTTGCACGGTCTTTCGCTGTACGTTTTGTTGTACGTCTCGTCGTCATATCTGAAACAAGGAAATTAATTCACTCCCACTTGGTCATTGGTTCTCAGAGTCACATACTGATACAAAGTCTGGCATGTGGGACTGCTGGGATTGGTTGAAGTCACGGGAAACTCCGGTTATTGGTCAAATTTGCACCAAATTCACGGTGATTGGTTGTAACGAGTAACATTGCAGCACATAAATAATGTATCGGAGTAAAAGTATTAAACTCATCAAAAATATGTACTCAAGTAAAAGTGGAAGTAGGAGGAAAAAATAATACTCCAGTGTACATATACAGCCTACTCGCTACAGCTACATCTTACTGCTCTGCCCGGTGTGTCCCATACAGACGCTAAAGGGTGATTTTTGCGCCGGTATCTGATGCTAAGAGCCACTAACCAAACGTCAGTATTTTAAGAGTTGCGAGTGAGAACTGGTTGCCTAGGGACATGCAAGTGCTAGTCAGTCTCAATAGCTATCTGAACTTCTTAATTTTCCTGTACTGGGCTTCTGTTAGGATGTTCTCCGAATTGTACATAATTTCCACAGCAAACGAGACGTTGAATGGCCGTTGTTTAAACGTCCAATCAAGACATTCCGTTATGGTTCAAAAATAGTTCCAATGGGAAATGGTCCTGCAATGCAGCTAATAAGCTACTTTAGCTTCCTCCATTTTTGGATACTTTGATTCAGTGTTTCTTCAAAGGACGGCACTATGAAGTCCGTTTGCCATTGGTCAACTCCTTGCCATGCAGAGATTACTAAAATAAATTTATCTCAATGAAAGGTTTGTTCTTTATAGGCCCTAACACACCAAGGCGATGTCGGCCATCGGTCCAAGTTGGGTCACCCTAGCTTTTACGTTTTTTCCAGCACCGTCGCTACACGTCTGCCTACATTGGCCTTTTTTTGGCCGATTGAACATGTCAGCTGTCGGCTAAATAGCCAATCCATCTGATTGGCTATTCAGCTTGAAAATGGCAGTGAGGAAAGTAAACAAACCACTGTGAAATCGCATACAGAAGGCTCTTCTCATTTTTCATCTCACCTGATCAATCCAATACACATAAGAGCAGTCAAAAAACTTTAAAATTAGAACTAATGTTTTAACGTGAAATTTAATATAAAGACTGTAACGTTAGACCTCTCTGAACCGTGGTTGGTGCTAGACAATCCAGCTAACTAGCCAGCCGGCCGGCCTCTAAATAAGTTAAATGTAACAACTTAATGTTTCATTCACCCCTTGTCACATCATAGTAAAACACATTGCTATCGCCAGAGTGACACCTTTGTTCGGCTCATTTTGGTAGGATGAAGGCATGTTAGGTGGGTGGAAGTAGCAAGCCAATGTTAGCTAACTCCCTCAAATCCGCTCCCCACCGCAGGGAGACTTCTTTGCAGAGAAAACTTTACACTGAAGTCCCGAAACATATTACTCTGTCTGCACTTCACACACTGAAATTTTAAAACTGTGCAGTAGCTGGAAAAAAGCTTAAACATGGAGTTATGTTATAAGATGTTGCTGATATAATGCAGCTCATATGGGGTTTAAATGGACTCATAGTAAGGCTCGTCATTTTAATTGGAAAAGAATGCATTGAAAGTTGTTTTGCTTTCTGGCAGTATGAGTAAGAGACCGTTAACAGGGATTTTAAACTGAAAATAATGAGCTCTCAGCCTTAAACAGATTTTGGGGCATTTCTACAAACTGGAGAGTCTAGAATACTTTCTTTGATTCTTAAATTTGACATTTGAAGATGATTGTTTATATAGTTGAACATTTTTCTGTTGCACTAAAATATTGCAGTAACACTGAAAGTATCTCAGTGGCATTACATCATTTTAATTGGGCTTCTATGGGGATACAAGAAACTAAATGGACACTGAAATGCAAATCCCAAGTGGTTTTGAACAGTGTGTTCAGTGACTAAAAATCAGTGTAACAAACTTTCATGTTGGATTTTTCCTTTAAGCCAAGTGACAGTACATTAAAACATTTCCCCCATATTTATAACCAAATATGAGAAACGGAACATGACTAAGCAATAAAGTCTCTACTTTTCTTTAAAGTAGAAAATAAATGTCCTTGTTAAATCCCTAACTGGACTAGAGCATGATGTTCATCTCCAAAGATGTCATATAATTTGTTTATTTTGATAATTCTGCAACTGACCCACTTACTTAAAGGAAAACTCTGGCCAATTTTTACATTAATCTTGATCGCTATGAATATGCAAGTACTCTCGATAGAAAAAAGTTGCTGCAGCTGCAGTGTCGAGCTCTCACTTAGTTAAAACGGCAGTTTTGGGGGCATGTTCTAAAGAGTGCCTTTGTGGTTCTTAAAGGTGGTTTGACCCGCCCCCTATGCGTTAGCCACGCCCGCTTTTATAACTAATGACCCGTTTGATGTAGACTATTGTGTGAGGTATCATTGAACTCAGCAAAGAGTTCCTTTTCAATTGGTGATGGTTTGCCCCACCCAATATGCTTAAGCCACGCCCATTTAATAACTAATGACCCGTTTCTTGTACACTATTGTGTGAGGTATCATTGAACTCAACAGAGAGTTCCGTTTTCATTGGTGATGGTTTGGACCACCTCATATGCTTTAGCCACGCCCCTTTTTACAGCTAATGAACTATATGATGTAGAGTCTTGTGTGAGGTATCATTGAACTCAGCAGGGAGTTCCCTTTTCATTGGTGACAATTTGCAGTGTCTGAGTGCCGCGCAAATGCACGGTCGCAAGGAGCGGCGTACGCCAGTAACCTCATGTGCGCAGAGGAGCAAGGGCCCATCCAACGCTGCTCGCAGCTTTAATTAGGGCCCGAGCACGAAAGTGCAAGGCCCCAACGGTGCTTTGCACTGAAAGTGCGAAGGAACCTATTGTTTTTCGTCAGATTATTATTTTTCCGAGTCCTTTGTCGCATTTTTGAGGGCGTTGACATGCTCGAAAACTCACAAAAATTTGCACAGGTGTCAAGTTCTGTAGTGCTTGGCCTCGGGTGTTGCCAGGGGGCTCCATAGCGCCCCCTAACGTGTGCCTTAATTCCGAAAAAAGTAAGAAGTTAATATACCAACTTTTGAGGGAAGATAGGGAAGATAGTTCTCATTTTGAACTCCATGGAGCTATTTTTACAAAAATTTCCAAAATCTTGTTTTTTGTGCAAAAATCTTCATTATACGAACACTTGTTTGAGGACTTTAGGATGCACGAAAACTCTCAAAATTTTGCAGCCATGTGCAGAATATTAAACCCTTTCATCTGAATACACATTTAGGCCTGGGAGTGGTATGGTTGCTCTATAGCGCCCCCTAATTGGTTTTAGCCCTTGGGCACATTTTTGACGGCCTCAATATATACGAAAACTCACAAAAATTGGCACCAACATAAACACCTGGGAGCTTTGTGAGACTGTACAGTGATTTGGGCCATACCTGTAAGCGGGCTCCATAGCGCCCCCTAAGGCATGGAAGGTCTTAACTTGGACATAGTTGCTCCGATCTTCACCAGATTTAATACCCATATTGCTCTAATCATTGCAGACATATTTCCCATTTACCTTCATTAGCTCTGCCCAACCGGAAGGCGGCCATTTTTAATTATGAATTTTTCAGGTGTTTTACATTCTTTCGAACTCGTCCTAGGCCATGATTTCAATTTTCTTGAATCATTGCAGGTACTATCTGTTGACCCTCATGACGAAAAGTTATCCAGAGAATTTTGATAGTTGAAAAAATGCGCAAGTTATAGCAACTTCCTTTCTAAACAGGAAGTTGCGTTATCTTGGCAACAATTATTCCGATTGCCCTGACACTTGGCAAAGTTGTTCCCCATGGCTGGTTCAGCATCTGTGCCAAAGTTGGCGGCAATCGGCCATAAGATGGCGCTGTTTACATTTTTTTTAATTAATCAGCAAAATATTGACCTATGGGAAGCCTACTTTGTCTAACTACTCCTGGGACGTGAGTCGATCAGCACTAAAACTTGCATGTAGACTTCGAGGACCCTCGTGACAAAAATTTATCAAAAGAATTTTGATAGCTAAAACAATGCGCAAGTTATGGAAGACCAACTTCCTGTAGGTGGTTGTGGAAACAGGAACAGCTGTATCTTGCATACGGTTATTCCAATGGACACAAAACTTAAGAAAGTTGTTCCTCATGTGCCAATGAGGCTGTTTGCCAAATATGTTGTCAATTGGCCTTTAGATGGCGCTGTTTTAATTTTTTTAATTAATTAAAAAAATCTACCTCTCTCTTTCACATACACACAACACAAACACATGCACACACACTATCAAGTGGACACCCAATAACCAAGCTTACAGTATGAGGACCCAGCTCCATCAAACGATAAGACTTCTTCTCTGATAATTGCAGTTCTGACTCATGATTTCTCACTGACTGGAGGCAAGGACAGCAGGAATCCTTGATGCGATTCTATGCCCTTCACTTCAATGCAATTCACTACGCTTCACTCTCAATTTTCCAATGAACAGACACACATCAGATGACCAGAGGGTGTGGATACATTTGCACAATTTTCCACATACTGGTGAAGTCAGCATGTGTGATCATTTTGAGTTTCTAAAACTCCTCCGAATAGAGTGAACAAAAGTCTCTCAATGTTCTTAGGGCAGCAGTGTACCAGAAACAAACTCAAACTTTCACAAATCCAAAAAGCAGTTTAAGACCCCACTGTGAACACTGTGTTAATGACACTCCGCAGCAGATGGAGGAGCTTGCAAATCAGAGTTTAATATACAATATGTCAAGTGTCTTTATAGTCTCCAACTGAATGCTCACTACTTCAAACGGGGCTGGGCTACGCACCTCTATGTTTTTGGTTCTGATCAAAATGTGTCAATAACATTAAATTAAAAACTGCCATGTAATGAGCAAAAGCTGGCATTGGATGTTTGGTCAGATCCCTTATCTTGTTTTCTTGTTAAGTGATCAGGTATTACATTTTGGAAAAAAAAACTCTTAAACCTGGACTTTGCTACAAAGTGTCTTTGTAGCTTTGCTTATTTAAAGCTAATGTACTTGCACTTACTACTTGTTGTCTCGAGTTTGTACCTTCAAAGTTGAATGCACTTAATTGTAAGTCGCTTTGGATAAAAGCGTCAGCTAAATGACATGTAATGTAATGTATTTACCAATTTTTAAATAAATTGCAAGTTTTTAGACTTTTATTTAGTCAAACTTCTTGTATGGCTGATTCCATTTAGGCAAAACAACACCAGATAGCCATTTGCTGCAAATATCTATGTGCCTAAGAAGCATTTTCCACAGCTAAGATTTTCAGTGTTGTGCAAGTTCATACTTAATACAAGCTAGCCCAAAGTTCACACAATTAAAAAATTAACTAGTTTTTTTTTTTTAAACTAAGCTGCTCAAACTTTTCAGATGCTTCTACTCAATGTGTCGTTTCAAATTCGTTGGCAATGTGGCTGACGTTCGGTCCGGTTAAGCCTCATATTTTCAAAACAGGTGTTGTGTTGAAATCTGTTCCCTGGTTGAATAGTGTTCCCCTCCTGTTAAAATTATGTTTCCCGTAGTGCTCCCTCCGTGGTTAGGGTTTTGTTTAGATATGAGTATAGGTAAACTCATATCGACAGGGAAACAGTCTTGGACATAACACCGGCATGCTGGGTGCTATAAATCCTTGGGTGCTGCAAAACCAATCCAATTTAAAAAGACGTTCAAAAAAACTATATTCCAGAGGTACAGATAAATACAGCTAATTAATAATTTGGGCATACACTGAACAATGTGTAGTATGTGTATAATTATTGTTTATAGGTAAATATATGAATTTTCATTGATTACATTTTTTTTATCTCTGTTGACTTACTCTGTTTTGTAGCTAACACATTTAATTTAATAGGAAAGAGAGTATAAAGGGGTAGGAGTACATAAGTTTTACTTCTTCCTACCCCTTTTTGAATGTAGGTCTTTAAGTACTGGAAATTATGGAGTTATATAACGGTTTCTTTTTTTACATTACTATTTTCTTTGGATGTTGTGTTGTATTTACATTGTTCAAAATAAAAGATATAAATAAATAAATAAACACAGTGTGTGGGCGTTGTTAACTGTCGCGAGAGTGAACGGTTTTACAGTTTAAGTTCATAAGTTGCAAACTGAATCGTTCAGTTCACCACACTTTTAGTGTGTTCATGCACAACTCTGAATAATAATAATTATTATAATGTGTAATAGTGAGTGCCACCACAGTAGCCATGTTGTGCCCTCTACTGCCCTGGAGTGCAACTTCACCAAAATTTAAAACATCCACATTTGCGCCAACAGTGTGAACATTTAATATTTCAGAACTTTGACTTCTTTTGTTGAATCAAAAAAGGTTTTGTAAAATAAAATTATATCTCTTAGTGTAAGGCCAACGGAACACTATTTTTATCGTATAAATGAGTTACTAAAACTTAGTTATCTAATCTACACTGATCCTATACTCAGCCCTAACTTCAACATACCCAGACTCAAACTAATTAATATTGAAAAACAAAGAGGATCGCAATGTAAACCACTGAAATAAACCAGTAACATGCAGCCTAACAACATGCATGAAAAATGCAACCAATCTGGAGCAAAATGTCAAGCGACTGCAGGCAATCGTGAGGAAAAGTGAACAAAAATATTAAGCTTGCAACAAGCCTGTGGACACTGCAACGAATAAACCCAACGCAACATCTCAATTTGGCCATAAAATGAACACTGTTTCACTGTTTTCATGACTGTACAAATTTGCACATTTTAATTTATTTTGTATTATATTTCTCCCTTGAGAAGTCTCTTAATGAAACCTTCTAAGAAAACTCACATGCAGCTAAACTGGGTGGCAGATTAGGTTCAGAATTCTGGGTTTCTTTTTAAGTGTCACAGTCTCACTTTCTCACACACACACACACACACACACACACACACACACACACACACACACACACAGATCTCGTAACCCCTCAGCCACCACCCTTTTAAGCCTTGATATGAACTTTATTTATTACACCCTTCATTCCTGTTTTTCATTTCCTCTTGTCAACTACCATCCTGTCCGAAACATATCATACCAATCCAGCTTGTGCACTATTTTACGTGGCAATCTTTTTTTCAAATCTCTAACAACACTTCCTGTCTCTCCCCCACCCACTCCCCCTCTCTCTCTCTCTCTCTCTCTCTCTCTCTCTCTCTCTCTCTCTCTCTCTCTCTCTCTTTCTTTCTCTCTCTCTCTGCATCTCCTCTCTTCTTCCCTATGTGAACCATTTCTCTCCATCTCCCAGCCCCATCCTTCACTTTACTAATCTCCATGCCGCCTCCAGCTAAATGAATCGCCCTCTCAAATTTCTCTCCATCCCAGTTTGCTCCATTCCCATTTTCACCCTCCATCTATCCCCCTTCCTCTCCACACCTTCATTACATTCTGTCTTTTACACCTGCCCTCCTCTTTCTCCTCGATCCCTTCCTTGCCTCTCTCGCTCTCTCCCTACGTGGCGAGGGGACAGGATGGTAGGAGAGCATATCATTTCTGAGAGGAGGTGCTGTCAGTTGACTGCTCTCCAGGCTAAGAGCTGCTCTCCTCGCCCCTGGGTTCACAGAGTCACAGCTCTGTTCTGCTCCAGGATTATGCAGATCTTAATTCCCTTTCGCTCACACCTGAGGTTGGCAGGGCATGAAATAAGGAAAGTGTTCACTGCAAATAAAAGTGTTTGCCACCTAGAAGGATAGAGAGGGGGAGGAAGGAAGAGAGAAGAGGGAGCTTGGTTGCTGGTGGATGGTCTGTGCGAGATAATGAGGGAGGAAAGAGACATGTGGTGTGTTGCTGTTTCTGAAAACGGGGATCCAAATTCTTCAGGTTTGAGTAAGCAAGCAATGAATGGGATGTTTCCCACATGTTGGTAAATTGTTAATGAACCCTATAAAATATCTTACATTAACGTTACCCTTTAACCTCCCCCAAAAGACACCAATCAGTCATGCAATACAAGCGGCAATTCCACAGGTAGTTTGCGACCGTGACAGGTTTTCTCTGAGCACTAAGACAACAAGGTTTGATATTTGATGCCGTATTTCCTTAGTAAATTGTTTGCATGAAGTCTTATTACTAAATGTGCATGTGCTGTCAGTTTGCAAACTGCGACCATGATTTTAAATTGTGATTTCTTTTTCTTTTTTTGTATTGTGGGTTGAGTGATCCTAGTTTGCTCTGTGCGTAAAATGATGGATTTTATTTGGTTGCCCACGACCTCTCGCATGTAGCGCTCTTTAACAGGCTTTTTTTTTCTCGTCCTTCAATTACATTTTATTAAATGGCAGCAACACCTGATACATTGATAGTTAGTTAAGGGTAGCTTTAAACCGTTCCGTCGCCTCAACAATTACAAAAACAACAACAAACAACAGATAATTATCTAGAGAGCTGTATACAAATCAAGTCAAAAAAGTCTATGACATGACAGATGTGACGTGAACAGCAAAGTATAGCGTCGCCGCTGATGGTCGAAAAGTTAATGTCGAGGAGACAATAAGAGAAAATAACTCGCGCAAACACACGGAGAGAATAATACATGTTAGTGCGCCTCACCTGATAAAGCCTCCTTGGAAAAAGCAGAAAGACAAGACATACAGAATCCGAATGACCTGTGGGAGCATCCTCTGCTTTAAAATCTCTCCTCAGTCCCGTTGAATAACTTGCAGAAAAATTAATTTCGGAAATCAGCAAATCCACAAAGTAGCTTGTGAGACTGGGCTGAAGGAGGAAGGCATCGTCTCTCTTAGTGATCCAAGCTTGTCTTTGGGGAAACTTCTCCCCCTCCCACCAAGTCCAGAGGGCTGCACACAGCAGGCTCACTGCTTCAAACGGCTGGACAGCACTGGTCAGTCAGTGTGTTGGTGCTTATGTTGGAGGGGAGTGTCGGATTTCGTGTCAGTGTGTGTATTTTCTATGCTTTCGCCTGCTTTTATTTTTATTTTTTTCTCGTGTATTTTCCTTCATCACATCAATAAATTAAAAAAAGGGGGTGAAGATTTAAAGGAATGGTAGCTTTCGTTTTGATGGCTGCCTCATGTGTAATTAGGCTTAATTAGGATGGAGGGAGTGATTGCTGTGATGATGAGCTAAATTGCTGTGTTGAATGCATTCTGGTGATGACCAATCTGGAGTGAAACATATCCAACTAAACATTTAAGTTAGGAGGACACCATGCAGCCTAGAGTAGAGTTTTGTTGTCGATTGAATAAGTAGGCTATCTCTAAATTAATCTAACTTTTGAGTTTTGGGGGTTCTTGAGTCACTTCCAACTCTCCTGTAAGCCGCAGCAGGCAACTGTTTGAGCGAAAAAAAAGCTCTGATAAACCCACAGTGCACAACCTGTGCACCTCCAAATGGCAGACAGACAAAGTTAGAGAGAAAGAAGTTGGTGAACATAGTGGATAATTGGGCTTACATTCATCAGGTGGACAGAAACACAACTTAAAATAAATGCTAATGTTGCAGCTGTCTGCAGCACGTTTAAAGCTTCAGTGCATAATATTTTTTTATGTTATCAAACGTCTGTTACATTCAAGCAATCGCCAAATGAGCTGATACAAAGTTAATTAAGACTTTCAGGTCCACAAAACTCTCTCTGTATTTCTCAGATCATGTATCCATCATGTATTTTTATTTATTTATTTTTTTTTTATCCTCTGTGTCCTCCTTGGCTACTAGCAACTGCATGGAGGAGAGGTGGGGGGCGGTGCGCGATCATGGGGACACGCCAACAGTTTTGATGTCATTACTTAGTATTCCTCATGGGGGCGACAGAAACTACGCACTATAGCTTTAAATAGGCAATTGCCCCACTAACACAGAACGTTTAGGGAACGTTAATTTAATGGTTCTCTAAAGGTTAGTTCGAACCAAGTTCTATCAACATTAGAAGGCTAATGTCAGTGGTGTGTTTCTACTTGTAGCACTGCCCCCAAGTGGTAAAAAAACATATGTTAACATGTAACTTTTAAGGAAATTTATTTTTCAGTATTAATGTACTGTGGAAGTGTACTGTATTATTGAAACATTAATTATTTAGTTTTTTTTTTATTGTTTTGAAGTCACTTGTGTATCTTGTAAGTTTAGTTTTAAACCAGGCGGAATATAGACCTAGTCTATTTCATGATACTACCACTTGTAGTCACTAAAGTGAGACATTTTCAAATCCTAATGCATAAGGACTTGATTGAGCCTACTAAAATTACTGCAGATCCGTCTCCAATTCTGGGCCGCAGCATGAAAGTCACACCCCTATCCACCACTTTTTGAACTGAATCATGGTATATTTTGTATCAGAGAAAAAGCTATTGGTACATACAGTATAGCCACTCCGATTTTAACAGTACCTACAAGTAGTTATCAGTCCTTTATGACTACACACAAATTTAGCTTTCACTAATTCACTGACTTCAACAGTAACCTATTTAAGAATTACATTAGCTTTCTCAAAGCATTGGGATGTCTCTAATACAGTATTCCCATAATCACTCTATTTGTGGGAATATGTTGAATAAATCTCTACAGCAATCTGATACTGCATGTCTAAAAGACACCCGCTATGTGTTTTGGGTTATGGATCAGTGTATCTGCACTTTAGGACCCATTAAAGTCTCTGTGTATTAGAGATCACAGGGCAGTTGCACATTGTGACACATCACTCACAGGGTCCGACCATCAAATTGCATCTGTTGTAGTCATTTGTCTTTCCGAGTGTATAACCCCTAGCAGATCCAGTGTTTCCTAAGCATGCCGAGGTGTCACTCTTTTATGTGGGCAGACACAGCAGATTAACCTTTGCTTTACACAATTACTCAATCTGCTTGTTCCTCCTTTAGTGAAGCATGGCTATGAAACATGTATTGGATTTATCTCTTAGACTGAAAATCATAAGCCTCTTTGACTTTTCACTCTGATAATTAATTTATAACAGTTTTTATTAATACTGTATCAATCAAATGCTGCTTTTGTTTTTGGCTCTGCTATGAGCTGGCAGGCAGACTTTATCCACTGTAGTATAAGTCAAGACTGACTGTACCAGATCAAGAAATAGTGTAGAATATAATTCCCCCTTAAAACCAAAGTGTTGTTTTTACACTTTTGAACAGTGGTATCAATCTTCGCATGTAACTACGGTAAGAAGGTAAACAAATATATTTACAAAACTATTCCTTTAAAACATCACAAATACATAGTTTCACTTTTCAAAAAGCAAAAGTTCTTCAAACAGGAGTAAATGGTGCATCTGTTGGGGACTATTTTCATCAGCGGATTAATACAACTTTGGTCTGCTAGTGAGTATTTACAGCAGCAGGATAGTGTATGTGGGGCTGACTCAAAATAAACTACAGTGCCCATGTTGCCGGTAATGAAGAAATATGTCAGTCCAGACAACCACTTACACCTCCAAGTTTTTAAATGTTTCAACATGGAAATAAACAACTCTGCATAAAGAAAATAAGTTGCTAATAAGTGATATCTGAAGCAAATGCTGAAAATCTCAACCCTTTTATCTTGCCTGTCACTCCATAACCTCTTAACCTGCCCTGATCTCAGATTTGTATATTGATGGGTGGCTTGCCAATGAAAGGTCAAATTCCAGCAGTGGTCATCACTCAGCCTCTTTCCCCTTTAACCCCTACAACCGAATGGAACGTGTTCTTTGACCAACCTACCTTAATATAACCACGAGTCATGCTTCGGTTTTATTCATGGTCATATACCAAACTTGACCTTTTAACACAGTAACTTGAAGAGACCGTGTTTGAGATTGGCTCTAATATTTGCACACGTTGCCTCATAGGCTTGTTTCGTTACTTGGCCATGCTCTGTGAAGAAAGAAAGAAAGATCCTGACACCATGATTTAGACTAGAAATATTCCCATAGAGAGAACATTTCTATGTAATTCTCCAACTATCAGCTATCCATTATGTTGTCATCGTGTCCAGCTTTCTTGCATTTGCTGTGAAAGTGGTTTTTAGCTGCCTAAGTTGTGCCTCGGAGGTTTTTAGTCCCCGAGAAATGGTTGCTCAGCCTAGCACAAAATCCCAATCTGGTGCCAGGGATTGACCTGCGGCTGGAGCAGTAGTTTGTGGCCTAACCTCTTCCTTATCCTCAGCTGCAGAGTAAATAACATTCTGCATGGCTGTTGGTCTGGGTGAATACGAAAAGCTCTGTGCAGTGGTCCATGTTGTTTATGGCTTAAAGATGTGATTATCCTCAAAATGTTTAGAGAAACTTGCATAGAGACAAGGTCAAGGTGCCGTCCTCTCTTGTTGTGTCTCAGCTGTCTGGATTTGATAGGACTTTGGAAACAAGTGTCCTCTTCCATCAATGTATCTGCACATTGTCTGTAAATGTTGATTTGTCTATATTGTCAAGGTGTTGTCATTGGCAAGGTGGCATATGTGCTTGTTATCTATATCCACTAGAAAATGGTCAGTAAACATATTTTAAAATATTTAATTTCCCTTAGGTATGATAAAACCATTCATAAAAATAAATCAATTACACAAATCATTGACTCATTTGTTCTAACGATAGTCATAATAGTCTTTGGATGTTGACGCTAGCGATGTTTTTCATCTCTTCTCTGTCGCGTTTAATTCTGGGTTTTTTAAGTATCTTTTACCTGAGTTTTGTTTATAAATCTAGACTTAAGACTTAGCTTTTCAGCCAAGTGTTTTATTAATTTGCATTATGTGACTGCTATTAGTACTATTGATAATCATAAAATCTGACTGTTAAAATTAAAACATAAAAAAATTGCCCCCACTAAGTGCTTCAGAAATGCATGTTAAATGTAGTACAATAACACACAAAGAGCGGAACCAATACAGTACGATTTTTAAAAAGAATTTCATTTAGTTTTTATCTTGTTTTGTTGCTCCTTTTATTAGATTCATTGATAAAGGCTTTACTTTTTGTTTGATACGATCTTTAAAATGTTCTGTGGTCTCATTTTTCAATGCTTAGACCTTAAATACTGTACTGTAGTTTTCTGTGGACTTATATGTCAAACGAGGCAGTGTTAGATAAGTGTTTTGAATCTTTTTGATAAGGTATTCTAAAAGTTACGAAGATAAACCTATTCACAAACTACACACCATTCAATGAAGAACGTGCTTGGTCATATCTAACCTCCTCATACATAATTATGGGACTCAACCCATTGCAGCCTAATCCTCATGGCCTTTGCTGTTTGCTCAATCATGTTTTCAGCTCTAAAAACTTGACTTCAGACCAACTTTATTCAGGAGAAAAGTCAAAAGTTGTGAATCACTTGATTAGATGTGTGACACATGATGAATCCTCCCGTGTTTACATAAATGTGTAGAGATGACCATCCCCAGGTCTTCACTGATGTATAAAGTAAAGAAATAATCCAGACAGACATGACCATCAGTCTGCATGCATAAAGCATCCATTCAATTTGTACAGCCAGCCAAAGTAGACAGTCAATCCAATAGAAAGCTGATAGGCTTTGACAGACGGACACGGTAGCCGCAAAGGAAATGACAAGGCAATACAGAGTCAGTCAGCCAAATTATTGCAAGATTACAATGTCAAAGTAAGTTTAACACAATATGGGCTCTACATGTTATTCATATTAGTGGTAGTCAAAGACTCTTTTATGATTCATGAGCACGTAGTTCACTTCAGCACTGCAGCCCTCCATTCAGAGGCAATCTCCTTCAAAGAACTTATGAGAGGAGAAAAAGTGTATTAAAGGAACTTCCACTAGTATTATTTGAGGTTTAGGGTTTGGTTTTGCTTTGGGCAGTTCCATTGTTATGATTAGTTTGTGGACAAGACACAAATCCGGCTGAAAAATGGCATTAGACACCAACATCTTACATATATACATACATATAACTTTTGTATCTGTTTGTGAGAATGCAGCCTCATCTTCATGTTGATTTAATCCAAAATTAGATTTTTAACACTTTCTTCTAGAATGCAGACATATTTGGTGTGTATCCTCTCGTCAAGTAAAACATGACATAACATGGATGTGGTGATTTTCATTGTGTGGTGAATGTTGTTGCTGTAATAAGGTTATATAAGACATATATTTTCCTGCAAATTTAAGCTTTGAAATTGTTGGAAATAAACTTGATTGAAGACACATGATTTGCTTTACTTGCGAGAGTTAGATGTGACAATCAATAAATATGATGAATATCAAACTGGAGCCAGCAGATGGTTATGCTCCAGTCTAGTGTGCTAAGCTAACTATCTCCTGGCTCCAGCATCATAGCAACATGAGAGTGGTATCAATCTTTCCATCTCATTATTTTTGTAAGATAACAAATAAGCATATTCCCCAATATGTCCAACTATTACTTTAAAGGAAAAATGTTGTACTTTCGGTCATCTTATCAGTTGTGATAGCATTCTTAATTTAGAGAAACAGGAAAACAATGATAATACTAGTCTTACAAAGAATGAGGAATTAGTGATTAGACAGCTTTTAAAATAGTTCCTTATTAAAACTTATCTAGTTCACAGATTTTGAGTTGAAAACAAAGTTTAATGTCATTATTGTCTATTGTAATCCATTGCTGTGCAGGGCTGCCTCCTGGTTAAACTTTGGCCTAACCTACTTACCCATGTTTTACTGTCTAATCCTTCACATGGGAATGCCTGCTGTAAAGCTATTTTAGCAGTATCACCATGTTCATGTATTACTACCATGAAACTGGGGAGTGAATAATAGCCAAATATATCAAAATAAGCCCCCACCCATTCAACACAAGCCTTTTAAGCACTAGAAAAATAACTAATTATTGCAGTGTAATTCACCTCACTGGCTCTGACTCAGAGTTCCACTGAGGCAGACAGCCTTTATCACTTGATTGACATAGAGTTATATTATAAGGAAAACTCACGCTGCATTCTCTTGACTCTACCGAAGATGCATTAACCCAGATAGAATAAAAATGAAAATATAGTATGTCCTGTTGTTTCCTTGCTCCTTCTCTCTGACCTGCCTTCTGCCAGTCTAGACTCCAATGAGGAGAGCGCGGGATCTGCTGATATTGCCAAACAACTGCACCGAGCTACACAAAGGCTGGTCAAAGCTTGACTGAGGGCCTGTAATATTAAACTACAGTACTACAATAGCTTGACAGACTAAAATGGAAATAAAAGGTCAAACTTAAATGACAGACATAGATATAGAGACACAGGTTAGGCAGGTCACTGAGGAAAAGGTCACCAGTGAATGTTTTGGAGGCCTGATCAAAGATAGATGGGATCTCCGTTTAGTGTTTTGCATTCCAGTGCTCTCCATCTTGCATGCTATAGTAGGCATTGAACAAGCGATGATTTATTGTATCTTTGCTGTGTGCGTCTTCAACATAGCCTGCTGTTTGGAACACTTTCCTCCAGCAACAACAACAAGTGCTTTGTGGTACATTCCTCTAAAGTTGACAGATGCTGGTGCTTTGGTCTTGCATAGAATAGTAAAGCAAACACTGCTCAATTCCAGATAAGATCTTCAAACGTAAACAGCAACTCTGTTCCATCTCTCAAACAAGAAAAGGCCACTTGTGCCCCTCTTTACACTCTCATAGCCTTATTTCCAACTTCAGGAGGAGACTGTCTCTGCCTCTCAGGATGACAGGACTAAATGGCAAACTGGACACCATGTAACCCCTCGCACCTGCATTTCCATTCCTTCTATTTCGAGGCACCAAACCACGTTCCTCTTTTTTGTGTTGAAGATAGGAATGACGACGATGATGACCATACCTCCCAACTGCTGTCTTTAAACAAGAAGGCCCACGCATGAACACACATGCATGTGCAATTTAATGGAACAATCTGTGATGGAACTGTGTGCTCTAGAGGGCAACAACGTATTTTGATATTTAAATTAAATGTAGTTATTGTTTAAAAGGTTTGTTTACTTTAGCATTTAAGTAAAACAAACCAACTTTACATTATGATTGCCGGAGAAACAAAGTGCTCAATTATGTGTATGGTTACAAAAACACAGATTCTGCCTGTTAAACTATAGACACATACACATCCATGTAAATGGCATTCAATAGTGTTTGCAGAAACCAAGAATAAACAGCATGCTTGTGTGCTGTGTTTTTTCCACACACATAACTCACCCACCATCCTCCATAGATCCATTGTAATGCTTTGTGTCATGTTCCAACTATGATGGTGGGTTTTAATTGCAACGTCTTTTATGACACACAAGCTGCTGTATCAAACAGTTGTAACCATGAAATACAATTCTATATGTGTTGACTTGAATGTGCAGCTGCGCTCAGCTTTATGGGGCAGGAACCTGCAGCAGCCATAAATAAGGTGCTCTATACTGCCTTTGTTCTCCTTTTAACTTACTGAGGCAAATGTACTTAATTGGCTGTGGAACCATTTCTTGGGGGAAATATTTACATTTTTATTTTATTTAATGTGAGACAGCTCATTAGAGGTTGTTGAAGATCGCAGTTTTTGAACAGCATCTGTGCGACTCATTTGGGTTGGAGTGGATTTTGAAGGAGCATTCAATGCCTGTCCTATTTTCCACGTTATGCCTGTGACACTCGCAGGGCTGGAAAAAAGTGCAGGCAACAATACCGTGCCCTGTGGCTTCTTTCATGTTGTTGTTGTGAGCATGTGACAGAAATGAATAGAATGCAAAGCAACGTGGTAATGCATTCAATTTTAATTAAATAACACAAGCAGTGAAGAGTTAAGAAATCTTCCTCTTGGTTGTAGTTTTCCTTCACACCAAGGAATCTTTTTGGTCTTATGGGAGATACAGTGCCATCATTTCTTTGTATACTTAGAGTTTTATTCAACCCATGTCCTTCATCTTTTCAAATTAATAATGAATTTATGATCAATCATGGATGCGCTGAAGTTCACATAGTCTCTGAAGTATGATTCGTAACTGCACCAAACAGAGACAGTATAGTACATATCCATTTTTAACCTCTACCTTTTGTGGAAAATCACCTGTGCTGCACACTTTACAATTTGAAATAGTAATTATACACTTTGGAAATCAAATAATTCATGACATGTCTTGGTAGCAAAGGGTTAAGGTGCGCACCACAAAACCACAGTATCCATGGTTTGAACCTGGCCAAATACCTTTGTTTCAAGTCATACACCTTATCTCTCTCCCCATGTTATTTATTCTCAAATAATCGGCTTTTCAACACTTACTGCTTGGTTCCCGACAATAACGATAGTGCAGTTTTAAAAAAAAAAAAGAAGTTTAGTTTTTAGTTTAATCTCATTTCATCATCAAAAACGGCATCCTTAAGCCCAGTAACAGTTTCCAACAGGTCCTGCAAATTAAACGGGAAAATGTGTTTTGTCCTTTGCAACTGCCCTACAGAACAACACATACAAGTGGCATCTAATATCTTAAGTTAATGTTTGGTTTGGTTTGGTTTAGGCACAAAAGTGACTTGGTCAAGGTTAGGGGAACATTGCGGTCATGGTAACAAGAAACCAGTAGACTGAGGCTGCCTGAGGGGCTTGGGTGAAAAAAAATATAGGACACTTAAAAAATTAAAAGGACACTTGCTGCATGCGGTGGGGCACCAGCGCACAGAAAGATTTCTAGCATGTAGGGCAGCCTAGTGCTGTGTGGCCCTATAACAATGTCACACTATTCCTCCTTTCCACTAGAGAGCTTTGTCACATATGTTGTTATTGTTAATTTTATTCAGGTTGTGTCTAAATCTCCTTTTGATGTACATGTTTTTTTATGTGGTTATATATCAACAGAATCATCTGGCACAGTCTGATTGAGCAGCTGTCCTGACTTGGAAGTGGGCTGTGATGTTTGAACATGAATAATGGTCCTACTTGGCCATGTAAACCTGCACAGATATAGTAAGGACCATCTGACGTTTAAGTAAATGCGCCTGAAATTGGGTTAGTCCCATACAGTATACCCAGTTTCTCAGACTGAAGTACAAAGACGTACAAGTCCTACTCAGGGGTGATATCTTCTTTTCACAGTGACCGGAACACACCAACAAACCAACTGGGGCATTTGAAATGAACATGTCTGTTTAAATGTAAATTTATTAATTGGAATATGCAATGGATAGGCTCCTCTTATTCATATTGGGCCACGGTTGAAAGTGCATTTGTGTGCGTGGATTCTGAAAACGTTTTTATAATTGATCAGTGACTCTTAAGCTGCAATACAAATTAGGTGCTAAATTAGTCAGGGTGAAAATGGAGGCAATTAACATACAGTTGATGGACCCCTTTGTGTATTCAGGAGCCTTGAATCTTAACAAGTTTGTTTGTCTGCTTTCAATTGTTATTGATGCAATGGGATCTGGAGGGTTTCTTGGAGTAAATGGGTCTAAGAGGGGTTTGAGTTATGGTACATAATAAGATGTTACAAAATAAACAAGGTAGAAGCTTTTCTCAGCTGCCAGATGTGTCCAGACGAACCTGCCGAGTTCAACAAGACATTTCTCTGACATGATGAAACCAGGAGCAACTGCATCTTATCTTTATTTATATATATATATATATATATATATATATATAATGGAAAAGTTTGACATAGTCTTCCACTTAAGCAGGTAACAGACCTGAGAGGTTACCTTTCCCAGAAATCATTTGCTTTGCACATTATATACCAGCTGCTCAAGGTTAAAGGAAAATAGGAAAAAAAGACGGTTAACTATACTCATTTCAGAACAGTCAGAGGAAAGAGGGGATAACCAACAATTGTGCTTGCAGCAAGAGAACAAGAAACCAAGTGCAGTAAACGGGAAGAGGATGATTCATGGTGCAGTATCAGGAATGTGCTTACGTGAGGTGGCACGGGATGTACCAGGCTAAAACTGAAGGTTGTAGATATATTGAAAAGGTGTTTTTATAGCATTCAGATAATTCATTGTTTTATTTGGTGACCTGTGGGGTCATTTCCAATAGACTGTTGCAGAAGACAATTCAAAAGCTTTTACTTTTCCCACCAAAACCTCAGATTCTGGTTATCAATGAATATATCCTGAGGTCACACACCCAACCCACATAGCTGCAGTTGTTTATAATGTAACATTTCTAACAGTAATCGTCACAGAATTTACCAATCATTTATTTATCCAAAATCATGATCTTTCTCTAAGCAGAAGGAAGTGTATTGTACCTTGGGTTATGATAAGGATCTCTCAAGAGTAATAGCAATAGTTCATTGTGATATATTACCCCATTGCTTTGCAGGAAGTGCACGACCAACAGCTGCAATGGCTATACTCACAATATGATTCAGAATTAACAGTTACTGATTGCTCTTTTAGTCATTCCTTACTACTCAGAAATTTGTGTAAATGAATCTCTGTGCCATATAATTTTAGTGGGACAAATCATGTCTTCCTTAGACATGAGGCTTAACACATGTATATAGAAAGTTTGTGTATGATTGAATGAGACTACTGGATAAAAAGTTAAAGAGAAGTGAGATTAGGTTAGCCCTTTAAATATGTCTTTAAACAGTCAGAACTGTACACAGATTAAAGTAATTTAAGTTAAAGGAACACGCTGACTTATTGGGAATTTAGCTTATTCACCGTAACCCCCAGAGTTAGACAAGTTGATAGATACCCTTCTCATCTCCGTGCGTGCTGTAATGCTGTCTGACGGCTACAGCGGCATCAGGCCAGCACAGAACATGCAGGTGAATGGTTCCAACTAGCCTACTGCTCCGAATTGTGACAAAAGTGACAAAATAACGCCAACATGTTCCTATTTACATGTTGTGATTTATAGAGTCACAGCGTGTACAAAAAATAACGTAACATGAGACACAGCCGTCTTCTAACTGTAAACAAACTGGGAACTATATTCTCAGGCGGAAGAATATAGTACTTGGGCGGAGTGATATGCTCGCAGCAAGCCTGTCTGAGAATATAGTTCCCGGTTTGTTTACTGTTAGAAGACTGCTGTGCCTCATGTTACGTTGTTTTTTATACACGCTGTAACTATACAAATCACAACATGTAAATAGGAACATGTTGGCGTTATTTTGTCACTTTTGTCACAATTCGGAGCAGTAGGCTAGTTGGAACCAGTTACCTGCAGGATCTGTGCTGGGCTAAGCTAATGCTGGAACCGTCAGACAGCGTTACAGCACGCACGGAGATGAGAAGGGTATCTATCAACTTGTCTTACTCTGGGGGTTACGGTGAATAAGCTACATTCCCAATAAGTCGGCGTGTTCCTTTAAAGAAAAGATTAGTTTTCTCTATACCTGTAAGACAACAATCTTACAGTATTGGGGGGCCTGACCTTCGTCTGTCTCAGCTACTGTATGTAACTGTGTTCTCACACCACAGCATCAAAATAAGCCCACAGATGAAAAACAGCGGGAGATTCAACAACACTGTAAACAACTCAAGTTTGAGGTCTTTTATAGTCATGACCTCTGTTGTTTTTAACATAAAGAAAGAAAACCTGGAGTTCTGCCTTACAGTTCAGCCAGGGACTCGCTGCTGCACACTCAAAAATAAAGATTCAGGAGGAGTACATGTTTGTACCAGGAAGTATACTTTCACACATGTGTAGTGAGCACATAATGGGTCTCCTGGGACCAGAATCTTACCTTGCTATGCATCATATAGATATAGTTTCTGATACTAAATATTGAAATCTGTACCATTTCAGCCTGAGCTATAGTATTCTTCTAGCATGCAATAGTGGTATGCAACTATTACAGATAACCTTTTAGAACTGCATCATGTTTTGTAATCTCCTGCAAAAAGTTTGAAAGGGTTTTTGTTAAGGTACATTTTTTTATTTGCAATCTTTGGTGTCTGTTCCTTTATCCAGACCAGTTTTAACATTTAATGTATTATCAGAATTGTATTTCCTCAATGATCTGCCTTGGCTGGGTCTGCCATTAAACACATTGTAGAGGTGGGAAGTTAGTGAGGGATCATAAAGTGACTCCTACTGACTGGTAAGGTTGTCTGTATAGAGGAGGTAGGGATCTGTTGAGGATTACTGGTAAAGAAAAAAATAGATCAGTAAAAGGTAGCAGACTTTTAATATGTCCGTCAGTGACATATTTTGTTTAAAGATGCATTTCTGTCCAGTGTAGTTTACTGCACTAGCAGCAAGGTACAATACTGGTGTGCTTTTTTTTATTGAGAGTGTGTGTGATATGTTGCTCTCCTCATCAGTTTCAACACTCTCCCTGGTTATGAATATTTAAGAGAGCTTCGGACCAACAACCAGGGGCAACACAAGAGAGGGTGAGAAAGAGAATCATAAAGTTATAGGTTGGGACAATGGGAGAGGAATAAAAAGTGAAGAGAGTTAGAAAGTGAAAAGTGAGAGATTTGGTTGGTAAGATGTGTAACCCAACAGTGGGCAGCAGCAGACAGATATGATGTGGTCTCTAAAGAAACAAAAGTGGTGCAATACAGTAGTAGGTCAGCCAGATATACTGAAGCGTCCCTCCATACAACTGACCAGTTGCTTCCACCAATGATTTGTTGTGATTGTTTTTTAACAAAGGGATTTATCATCACTCTTGAAAATGTAACACTATGAAGGCCATTTATAATTATTCTCTTCTGGCTCCCAACGAAGGCGGTCGCATTTCTCTCCCTCTCCTCTCATAGCCTGCCCTGCTTTGCTCTCTTGTCTAGTCTTTGTCTCTGTGTACTTCGAGAGTCTCTCTCTCTGCACTGCTCCAAAAAAAAACAAAAAAACAAGAATTATGGATGTGATCAACTGGTCTCTCAGCGCAATTGACACCATCTTCTCGACGAGAAGCTTGGGTTCGGAGGAACCTGACTGCCCTGCCGGAACGTTCGCAGCTGGCTACACGATGGACGCGTGGGAGAGGTGGCGGGTCGTGTGTCTGGCGGCTCTTTCCGTGGAGGATATTGAAGATATCTACCTATTCGGAACCATGATAACAGGTCTTTTGCTGATTTGCTCAGGCATTACCCTGGTTTATCGAGAAATTAAGAAGAAGACGGGAGGCGAGCAAAGTACGAGGCTGCCCGTCGTGGTCGAAGCCGTGGGCAGAGCTGTCGGAACTCAGATTGTGACTATGAACACCATGAAGCACAAATTGGATACCATCTTGGTGAAACTGACAGCTTTGGAAAGGCTGAACAACATCTTGGACAACTCACGGCTTTCCAAAGGAATATTGATCAATGCGGAGACCAGAGTGGTCATTTTGGAGGAGACGTGAGTGACTAAATGCGGCTACTCGCCCTAAGTCAAAACAAATTCCAGTCTTATCTTTCAGCTCCCCTCAACCAGCACTGGCCTTGGCCGAGGCCGGTGTTGAACAACACTTCCCCCTGGAAGCACTGCAGCGAGGCACACTCTCGCGTTCCTTACCCGACTCCAACAGACACCTGCTGATTGTTGACTCGGTCTGGGTCCTGTTCAAGGTTGACTCCATGGCAACCGGCTGTGTATCGCTATGACAATCGTGAGGACTGAGACAACGAGATTACAGGGCCAGACGTAGTTTGACTACTCAGGCCTACACACACACGAACCCTTACATATATACAGATATGCAATCACCCCCCACACCCCGTCCCTCGCCTTCGCCGCTTTGTACCCCCACTCAGGCGGGCGGGTCTGTGACCAGCGCCTTGCATGGCTGCAGGACCAGATGGCTGCTTGCCTGTGCTGGACTACCTCCACCCCAACACTCCCCTACCCCATTGCGTGTCTTGTGTGCTCTTGTACTGGTTATGTGCTTATGTTGCTGAGGTGTTTTTTTCCTGTTCCCAGACTGTACTCCTATCAGGGGCGTAGTCTGGAAGTTGCCTTTTTCTCCTCCTCTTTCCTCATGTGCTGTATTTTCTTAATACCCTGTCTTCCTGTCCTGTCTACCCCATTGTCATATTGTATGTTTGTATATGTATGGCCAGGTTGATGTGGTTGTACCTTGTAAAGCACTTTGTGATTATTATCTGTGAAATGCGCTCTATAAATAAACTTTACTCACTTACTTACTTACTTACTTACTTACTTACTTACTTACTTACTTACTTACTTACTAACTAGTATTACAATTAATAAAGAGTTAATTATGAATTTCTATTGCTTCAAGATACTTTAGATACTCTAGGCATTCTGTTACAGTCAGGAACTATAAACCTTTTTCATTTCAAACCGGGGTGGTGTTGATCATGTTTAAGTTTCAAGAAAAAAAAATGTTCTTTCTTCTTCACAATTTAAGTGTTTTTTTTTCCCCCTCACAAATCAAAAGTATCCAGTTATATGTTGTATCCCGTTTAATGTATCAACACAAGAAAAAAGAAAGCTCTTTTGTTCTGCAAGAGCTAGTAAAGTACTGAACGCTAAACAGGCTTTAAATAACATGTTTTGTGTTCCCGTATTCATATACAGTAAGTAAAGTATTTTTATTAGAGAATTGACATAAGGGAGAGGACAGGAAAAGAGGAGAAAGACAGATGAGAAAAGACATGCATCGGCCCCTGACCAGACTCAAGTAAGCAACAATGCGATTCACATTAAGCTCCGTAAACCCTAAGGGGGCCAAGGGGGAAGGGTGCATCTTGAGTCAGTCGGTTGACTGTGACATCAACTTGACTTGGATGAGCCCAGGCACCAGAACACACTGGTCATGCTTGCAAGCAAAATCTAAACCACTCCAAATGTCTCAAAAAAAACATTTCAATCAGTGAAAACAATACGGCACAGTACAGTGTGACACAGTATGTTATGTATATATAGCTAGCAGAAAAATGTGGACCAAAGAGGTTTGAACTAATACATAGATGTAGCCTTCCTTAGAGCCCTGCACACTCAGCCTACTGATAGGGACAAAATATAAATGTTTTTCTCTTGAAATAAAATCTGAATAATTTGTCATGACAAACATCCCATCAGTGTTCCTGTTCCTGTCAATAGATTAGATTGCCATTGACAAACTGCTGGACCAACTGGAAATCCCTTTCTGCTACCCTATGAATTGATAAATTCTATCAGCTCCATCTTTGCTTCTATTTCTTCTTCTATTCACATGGGGCCCAAGAGCTGGAGGGGTATGGGTAGTAATTAACTTGACTTGAGGTTTAGTCATCAGGAGGCAGGGATTTTCCAGTAGTGCAAACTGCATCGCTCTCCCTCTCTCTCTCTCTCTCGCTCTTGCAACTCGGTCTTCATACATCACTGAGTCAAATTTGAATAATTCATCAGTATGTTGTGGGTTTATTTTGTCAAAGTATCCCCAGACATGATAGAAGGCAGGGTTCGGGTGTGGGAGGAAATGGAAGGGAATGATCAACACAGTTATTACTTCTTGTCAGAAACTTGTCTAACATCCATCATGAGTAATTAGGTTTATGACATGCAAAGGCACAACATCTTATTTTGGAAATGAATGGGGAGGCAAGCTAAATGCAGAGCTGCTTTCTGGAAATCAGAACTGGTTGCCTGGACCTTAAAATGATCTTTCTTCACATTTCAGATTCTCTTTTTGAACTACTTTGGTTGCTGTCTCTAGGATGTATAATTCACCCTGTTGTGTAATATGCATTATGAGGGGGGAACAAACTTTTTCATTGGTACCCACAGACAAACTACGATGCTTACTCTTATAAATAAATCCCTCTAATCATCAAGTCCGTACATGAACATTTAGGTCACCCTTCTTTGGTTAAGATGGTTTTGGTGCCCTGCAGCTAGTGTCTCTACCACCCACTCAGGAGGGACCACAAAAAAAAATGCAGAATTTTCCTTCAGTCTTCTTTTTTTGTTTTGTTTACGGCCTATTTAAATTCAACTGGCTTTCTCATTGCTCAACTTGCTCAACTTGTACTTCTACCACCTGACATACATGTCTTTGTTAATGAAAATCACGCTCTCCTGCTTTCTTGTATTTGCCGTTTTGTTTGCATCCTCATCATACCACTAATCATCATCTTCCAGCTTTCAAATCCCTGAACAGTGGTTTTCATGCCTCAAAACAAAGCTTTGTGTTTTTTATATCATATAAATGACAGCCACCCACTCAGACTTGACTCACTGGAGTCTTTTTGAAATTTGCGAAACACTTTCCAAGAAGTTGCATCTTTCATCATCTTATTCAATCTGTCTCTGCTTGTAACAGGAATGGTGAGCCTCTGCTGATTTGATGTAAAAAATACCCTTCTATTTTTAATTTCTCACTTCTTATTTTACTTCTACTGTATGAACTTTTATGTCAGCTTCAATTTTATGGCTCATAAAAACTCCTCTGCACCTTCGTTTCAGACCACAGAATTGCATTAATGCCCTACCTAGATACGATTTTCAGGCAGGTTTCTTGCCATTTTGTGCTCAACTGTCTTGGAGGCCTTCTTTAAACAGTGTCCTGCTGAGACACCCGCAGGATCTTCTTTTCAGAGAAGCTGACATTCAGTCGCGTCTCTCAGGCACATGGCTGGCTCCCCGGGGAAGCTGAAGGAACAAAAGCCCTAATGTGGCATGGATCCTGACAAAACCAGCCGCTGTAGATTCGCTCTGGCCTCCCTGCTGAGATACACTGATGAGGCCATGGAGCTGACTGACAGTATCCTCTTTTTTTACAAGGAAAGTGTGGAACTCCCTCTTTGTGTCTCTATCTTAAAAGTCCTAAAATTGTAGATAATTGTATACATTTACTTGGATAGGGAGCAGGGTAAAGGACAAATGCTTGTAATCCTGTCACAAATGTTTAGATTATGCTGCAGATGAACAGATTTTAGAAGGTTTCAGGTGAGATGAAGGTTCTTACTGGTTTTTAACAGATATTAACGTTTTATTTTCCCATGAATAGCTTTAAAGTTGGAAAATATATTCGGTTACACTTTACTTGAAGGTATCTACATAAGAGTGACATAACGCTGTCATGAACGTGTCATAAACAAAAAAGTCATAAAGGTTTATGACATAACGCTTCTTTTAGTAAGTGCCATTCGGTTTTTGTCATGACAAGTTAGGGTTAGGGTTCATGTGTCATGACAGTATCATGTGTTCATGACAGTATCATGTGTTCATGAGAGTGTCATACTGTATCACTCTTCTGTAGATACCTTCAAGTAAAGTGTTAACCTCCCTGTCTGACAGAAGCATATAAGCTTTATTCTGTGTTGGCTCTTTACTCTTTGAAATATTTCGATATTTTGTACACCATTTTGACAAAAATTCTGCCTGACTTATTTGGTAACTTTGGAAACTAGAAGTTAAATTGAAGTTCTGTGAGTTTGAACCATGTTTGGCTGCACAGCATCAGTTTGTAATGACTGACCCTCCTTCAGTCATTGTGAGTGTTTGGTGTTTAAGGGATTTCACATATTTTTACCACAAATGTTAGTCGATTTCCAACAAATCCTCCGAACGACTAAATAATATATCTTTTGTTGTTGCCCTCAAGCACATGTAAGCTTTTTCTGATCTGATCACCCTATTAGTAGAACATCATTAGTAGAACTTCGGTGCCTTCCAAAATTGTAACAAATAACTGTAGCAACGTTTTCTGATGTGACACGGCTGTGGTTAAGGTTTGGTTTAGTTTAGGCATAACAATTACTTAGTAAGAGAAAGATTGCGGTTTTGGTTAAAATAACTACTTTGATTAAGATAGAAGACAGTCCCATCCACCCTGTCCTCCTCCCTCCGTGGACTTTGTAGCTTTATAAAATATCATCACATTTCCTCCTCCAGACGGACAAGAGTCATAATTCCTTTGGCTGCTTCAGTCTTTGTCACTTGAACATAAACAGATGTCACTTTTGGTCATTTGCTGAAACGACTCATTGGTAATTGTGTTATTCTTACATGCGTGCACATGTTGGCACAGACAAATTGAAATCCTCTAAGGGAAGTATTTGAAAGCACAGTGCAGAATTTAGCATGATTGACAAGCTACCTGATGCTCCCTGACCCTGCGGCCAATGCCGAAAAAAGACTAGGAATGTTTTTACATGATATGTGAGCCAGGTCTGGATGTCTGCCATGCCTCCTTTGATGGAGGAAGAGTCGAGAACATTTAGATGGTAATGAACGCAATACTTTCCGATCAATGCTCAGGCAGAGATACTTAAACTCTTCATGGCATTGTTTTAGATGCCAACTGACTCTCTCTGCTGCCCCCGTAATGAATACAAACTGCAGCGTAAAATTGAATAAAACAGACACAACACAAACGAAAATTCAATAAGAAGAAATAAATGGGGCTTTTCTCCAAGACCTGGAAAGTGTATCTAATCCCTTAATTAGACAGAATGTCCACATAGTGTTTTTTTTTCTCCCTTTTTTTGTGATGGTCATATAGATGTAGGGAAGAGAGAGAGAATTTTAGAGTGAATGGGAAAGTAAGGTAGGACCCAGACAGGTGCTCTAGATTTGACATTCAGCTGAGGTCTTTAAGAGAAACCACACAACTAAATTCAGAGACATTCTTTTGAAACATCTCTTGTTTCTCCTTCACTTATTAATAAAAGCAGGGATTTAGTGTTTTGTTGATATCGCCTGGTGTGTTTGGGTGTGTTATTGCTGTCAAAAAGATAGTGTTTTTTTTCTTCTTTTCTTTCAATCGCTGTCACCTTTTGTTGCGTCACCCTGAGCCAGATCTTACTTCACAAATGAAACCTGCTGCAACAAACTCTCACTGCAGCACAGAATATTTAATCTTAAATCCCATACCTTCCCTCAAGACTTTGAGACTAGACTGGGGGTGTGGACATGGGGGAGGGTCACATAATGGGGTTCATGTTTGCTTGCTGCTATTACAGATTGCAGACACTAATGGAATGTTAGCAAATGATACCAAGGAATACTATATAGCTCACCCTGTCTTAAGAGTGAGGAATTACACCAATAAATATGGTTAATGGAAACACAAGTCTGAGTGTATGTAGGGGTTACACGTCAACAGAATATTAAGCTGCACGTACAAATATATAACAAAAGATCTGTCAAAGGAGTTGGGATAGTGCTGGAGATGCATGGAGGTCATTTCTGACTCCAAGGATGTTGGAGAAGGAAGACAACGAAGGAGGGAAGTGTACATATTGGAACAATAACTACACAAACAGCGGTGATGTCTCCCTTAGCGCCTCTTCCACCCATAATTTTCCATGCTCGTCTCTATGGCAACCACTGGCTTTTGAAGCACACCTTAAGACAGACACTAGCACAAAAAACAAACACAACCACACACAGATGCTGTGCATGGACACAAACCTGTGTTGCATTGTGCACCGTATTTGTATTTCTGTAGCAAGTGAAAGATATCAAGTTCGATCTGAGTTTATTTCATTAAATGGCACACTCAGGTGATCAATCATAATTTATTATGTTCTCAATCTCTGTGGAATACATTTTCTGTGAACAGAGAAGTCTACTCTGAGTTTATTCCTGTAACTACTGATCACTTATCCTGCATTCGATACCAAAACAATGTCTTAACTGACAAAACATATCCATCTTGCCAATTAATCTCTTCAGCAACAGTTTTCTAATTTTACACACGCTTGTTTTAGCTTGCACACGGCTACATTGTTGACTTGGATTGTGTATGTCGTAAAATCCCAAATGGCAGTTTGGCTTTAGATTTATATGCGAAGAAACGCGAGCAGCATGTAGGACACCAGCTCAGAATATCATCAACAGCCATGTAGGGGGGAGTGAAAAAAGCAGGAGCGAGATTTAATCATTCAATAATTCTGTAATCTCCTGCAATCATGATAGAAACAACCTGAGGAGGGATGCCCAATAAAGCTCTCGCCCTCGACAGTCATAAAACATGAGACAGTGGTAGATAGTAAATAAGTTCATGTGATAAGCTCTCCCCAGAGGTGATGTAGATCCTGGAGGACGTGTGTTGAGGTTGGCTACCTGATGTTTTTGTTTACATTTAATTTCTTACATCTTCTTGTGCAGTAAAATGTAATTCATAGTTTGGCATTTAAGCTGCAATAATTAGCGGCCAGAAAAACTTAGTAAAACGCTTATGTTTTGTTTACAGAGTGCATCTTTAGTAAAGAAAAATGAGGACAGAGAGGAAATTGCTTTTCTCTGTTCTCTCATGTTTTATAATCCCTTTGGGATATGGGCTCAGGTATTATAATAATAATAATAATAATCATCCTGCTGCCAGCTTCATTGCAGTATCTTTTCACTATGAACGTCTTTATTGTGAATCGGTGCTTCTGCCATTGCTGTGTAAAATAGCCTAATTTAAGGACGCTCAAGCCGAGAAGCAACCAAGTAGTAAAGATCAGCTTCAAAGCTAAGCACTCACATGTTGTTGTTTATTCAGACTTGACTACTATATATTTTAGATCAAATGGATCTACAATAGCACCTTTAATTTTCTTTATTCACTCTAAAATACCCTAATAGCTGCTATACAACCATTTCAGTTCTCTGTAAAGCCCAATACAAGGCTTTAACTGTCAAGTTTTAGTGGGACATTGAAGACACAGAGCTCTTTTGGGCCATGAGATGCATGAGATGCACTGCATATACATACAGCATTTCTCATAAATCATAGACAGGTCCACATAAAATAAAATGTATTCTGTATGTGCTTTCGGGGGGTGGAGGAGAAGCTCAAGGTTGTTTGTGTGTGTTGTTGTGAAGGCTTCTATTTCGATGCAATCTTCATGTGCAAGCATGTCTGCCTGTGTTAATTGTATATTATGCTTGTGAATTTGAGAAACATCCATATTCCTGATGTTGTCAGGGTCACTGCTTCTATCGATGGCTCAATGACTGAAACATGTTTCCTTGGAGGAACAATGACAAACGAGAGCCACATGCAGAGACACTTTACCTACAGTTTATATTTACAGATGGCCTGCAGAGAGAGGAAGAATTGCCCCGATGCTGCTGCATGTTGTAGATAAGATAGACAAGATGAGAAAGATGAGAAATGACATCAGTGAAAACGCAGCACAATCCCACACTATCATACCACAAAAGCAAACATTACATTTCCTGTATTTTTACATCTCATGGCATGTCTTCAAGCCAAGATTCAACACCAAACACAATCGGAAGTGACACTGGTGACTAAACAGATTAAAAACAAAACCAGTCAGATGTATGCAGCGTCAAAATTAACATGGACCTACAGAAAAATGTGCACACAATTAAAACACAATGCTGTGGCAAAATGAAGTTTTCCATTTCCTGCTGCCCATTAACTGAGTACTTACTTGCACAGATGAGTGAGCAGCGAGCTATCCACTTTTTGTCACCTTAATTATCACCTGGAACACAGACGTGCATACTCCATGCAAAGTCTGCACTGCTGCCGTCTATGCCTGTGCCAAATGAACAGTGAATACAGACCCTGCAAAACACTGATGGTGTTATACACCAAACTACAATAAAGAGAGAAGAGTGTCTATCTAACTGTTAATAGTGGGAACTTCAAATTCAACTCATCAGTCAAAACCAGTAAGTTCATGGTTAAACACAAAAAGCAAAGCTGTTTGTAGTAGATTAAAAGTTACATTTTGAATATTGAAAATGCTAAAACTTTGAACTCCAACTGAACTCCAGAGATTATTCCATAACTAAATAAGTTGTTTTACCCTTTGGGCTGAAAATTATGTTTCACTATTTTTCAAAAGCAAGACCTTCCACAGCATAATTAATATTTCTCTTGGATGATTCCCTTGACTTAAGGGGCTGTTCTCGATATCCAGCACATTAATATAGTGCAGCAAACAAATATTTGCTATGTAAAGAAATAGTAGAGTAATGGCATCCTGAGCAGGGAATAAATTCACACTCTCTCTGTGTGTGCACGTGTGTTGTAATTAAAGCTTCTCTGTTATTTGTTTTAATAGGCGGTCCGGCGCTGATACACCAACCCGGTTATCGGCCATCGGACAGTCTGGCGAGGTCAGTGACTCGAGTCTGTTCGGTGTGTTCGGTGCCATCGTTAGTGGGAGGAGCCGTCGGCGGTCATTTTGGCCGATTTTTGACATGTTGAATTGGCCAGGCTTGAATTGGCCAGTGAGCAGACCCACTGGCCAATTCAACATGTCAAAAATCGGCCAAAATGACCAATCAGACTGGTGGAATGCTAGCCCTTGACTAGCAAATCAGTGCACAAGAAAACAAAAAAATTACTAGCCATCGTATTTTCTTCCGTTCAGCGAGTAATGACAACAACGATCCTTCTTGACTACTTTCAACACTCTCTGATGAAAACACTGACGGACGACAGCGTGCTCTGTGTTTACTAGGTCTAGAGAGATGTTCCATCATTTCCGGTTAAAATTTTTTTGGGGGCGACGGTACAGATTAGCGCCGCCTGCTGTTATGGAGACGTATTACATCTCGCACACGCGCAGAACGTACGCTCAAGTAGGCGTCGTTTCGGTGTGTTCCGAGACACTTTTTTGACCCACTCGGGGAGACGGGAGCTGACTGATCAGTCCGACTGTGAGGGCCATGTGGAGGCAATTTGAGTGTTTCGTATTTCGAAAACAGCCCTTTTTAAATGGAAAACTGCAACACACTCCCCTGAATATCTCAAAATAATATATGCTACATTTATTAAACCATTAATAACTAATGCATAAATAATGTAAGATGGTATACTCCTATTTAAGCGTTATGTTAAGAAAACATTGATTTTCGCATAGCAAACAAAATGCACAGTAGACATGGATTAGCCGTTCTAAAAGTTATGGCATATATAACAAACTGTTTGCAGAACATCATTACTGCTATACTGTATTTGAACAAAAAACGACAAAATAGTTCTCACCACTGTCACTGAATGAACAACCCTGGCACACTTTTTGTCACCACACCTTGGGTCCACATTATTAAAAACATGAATTAAATTAGACTATGATAATATTGGAGCCTGATAAATATGAGAATAAAATACAATTCTGTGAGGATAAAAACTAAAGACCCTCTTTTGTTTCTCCAAAAAGTCAGACTAGCCTGTAGTAAAAAGAACAAATGGATAACCCTCCACCTTTTATGACCTGGCATTTACAGTGAAGAAGTTACATTGAAATACTAAAAACACAATCTTGAAAGCTACAAACATTCTTTTTGTTTTTTAAACGTGTGAACAGAGACTGTGCAGTAATATTAAATACAGAATACATTATTTATCACTCAAGAACAAACACTCCAGGGACACAGGGATGTTTCTGTTTTATCTATGGTGCAGAGCGGAGTTTAATCTCATCATACTTTTCACTTGTTCATAATCATGTTGCGCTGGAAGTAGCTTACTCCAGTGTTGACTGTAAGACTGTACTCTCAGTCTGGATAAGTGCTCAGGTGAATGCCAAAGTTGGAGGTGGGTTAACTTTGCATGATTTTGCAAAACTTTGCAAAATCATGGTCCTGAGACCTCAAAGCAACAGTTTAAAATTTTGGGAAATATCCGCTTTCTTGCAGAAAGTTAGATGAGAACATTGATACCACTCTCCTCAAGAGTATTGATCTTAAGTAACTCTGGGCAAGAAAATGAAAAAACATCTTCCCCAAAATGGTGAATTATAATCTTGAGTTTCGCTCCATCCAATATAACCCTGAAAGTGCTACTGAACTAGTTTCAGCTGTATCTTGCTTGTCTTTCTTAGTTTGAATACACATTCAAATGACTCAGTAATGTACAGTAATATATTTAAATTCTGATAAATATTTTTGAATTGTGATTATTTTATATTGTTTTGGTGATTCTAAAATGTCAAACAACAAAACAAATATCAAGTACTAAATGGAAACTGATTAGTCAGACAACACGTATTTTAAAGTGGGGTTAGTGCAGCTATTAGTGTGTATTATTAAAATCATGATCCGCTTACCATCATAACAACTCATCTGGTCTTCTCTTTGTTGAAACACATGACCTTGTCATTCACTTTTTGCACATAGTTTGATGTTTCGAGCACCTGACTCATGCTCCGGCATTAAACAAGTTAATTGCCTCCCTGGGCAGTGTGCAGCTGTGAATAAATATCCACTAATTGAGTCATTTCCTTAATTCCAACTCATTTAGAACCACATTGGTTCTAACTGGCTCCTGCTGACGTCCAGCAGTGTTGATGAGAAAATTATATTTGACCAGAGGAATAACACCCACAGAGTAAGAATGACACAGGCTCCAATTAAACTGGATCATAATCTTGTACGCTTCCGCTCTCACCACGACACATACATTATTGAGATTGGAACGCCTTAATTCTTCCATACATTTACAAAGCAAATACAAATCAGCCTTATCACCAAGTGAGTTGTAACCTTGAAAAGTTAATAAGTATTTATTTTATTTTGCCCTCATGGAAATACCTCAGATTGCCCCTCTACCTTAATGCACTAACGGTGTTCTCGTTTTAAGTGCACTATCATAATGAGGGATGTTATATAATTTTATTACTTGGCATTAAATAAAAAAAGGCAGCTCCCTTACATTTTCAGATGAAAGGATTTTATTAAACAGGTTGTGTATCTTCAAGAGAACAGAAGAAGCTAATATCGCCCTAAACTATTGCGTAATGATAATTTTTACACTTCAGCAGACCCTTAAACGTGAATTATACTAGCTGCATCTAAGGTGGCGCGCACCATCGTGACGTCAAAATGACATCATATCCTGGATACCCAGATAGCTCAGTTGGTACAGCGGGCGCCCATATATAGAGGTTTACTCCTCGACGCAGTGGGGTTCGACTCCAAACTGTGGCCCTTTGCTGCATGTCATTCCCCCTCTCTCTCCCCTTTCATGTCTTCATCTGTCCTGTCAATTAAAGGCCTAAAATGCCCAAAAAATTATCTTAATATAACGTAACGTAATATCCTGCTGAAAGCTCGCGAACAGAGGTCGCGCACGGCTCTTTTTTTTTTCAGCGGCGCGCGACAAAGCGGAAACAGGAGGCCTGAACGAGTTTGCCGACAACCGGATGCCAGGACTCTGAGTGACTGCAAGTCTGTCTTGTAAACTTACTGGGTTAAGATGAGCTCTTTTATGGTGAATGAAAGGCTTGATCCAACGAAGTAGGTCATCAAATCAAATCGAAGCATTGACGGCAATGCTGCTGTTTCTTCTTCTTCTAGTCCGTAGAAAGAGCAATGTCTGTAACCTTTGCTCATTAGCGCCACCGCTGTTCAGGAGAAGACTGCAACTAGTGTCTCGACCACCAGCGCGGGTATAAATAGTTACGGCTATTTCATGACGTCACATATGCGCGCGCCAGCTGGGCTGCAGTTACTGTAAAACACGCTTTAGGCATCAGGTGCACATGCAGAACACAACAGCGATGTTTTCGCTCATTTGTTTTGAGTTTTTGATGTATACCTGAAATCTGCTGTTTGCAAATACAAAAATATACATAAAATATTTCCTTGTTTTGTATTCACCAGATATCCTCTAAATGGCTGCTCTTTTAGAGAAGTGCTCAGCATAATTCTACTACATGTAAGTATGGCCTGGTGGGCCTGCAATTCAGTGATGGAATGGCAGGCAAAAAGAGGTTGCTCAGGGCAGACAGTGATGGATGGAGAGTGTGTGGAGCCATTGGCTTAGTGTTAAGCATACGCTGCATCTCTCTCTCGTCCCGCTGCCCTTTAAGGAGCATCAGCAGGCACTCCATAATTCAGTGGCATATTGGAGGGGAAGAAGGTGGGACAAACAGCGCTGGTCAGCCCTGATAAAGGTCTGTGTCCTTGAGAGGTGAATAAAGAGTAAACAGAAAGAGGTGATCCTCACCTTTGTCATGTGGACACGGGAGCATTTGTGCATGCTAGTGCCCATCTGTGCGTGTGTTTGTGTTGTGTGACGGAAAGAGAAAGTGTCGGCTCGGGCTAATCAGGCTGCCACTCAAGGTAGTCCAAGTAGATCTGATCAGGGTGTGCTGAAGACTTTAGACTTGATCGACACAATGTGACCCAATTGGTTGGTAACTTTTAATAGATTTCTTTCAGGAGATTGTCTGTGTATGTAAACAATATAACTGTGCCACTTTTTTTTATAAAGTCAAGATATACAGAAAAAAAACCCCACTCTATTTGAAGTTTAGTACAGCACAAAGGCATGTACTAACTTCTCAGTAAGGAAAATTGAGAATTGTCTGAATGGCCAACGAGGCCAACTGAACCTGGAGGTAATCGTCCAAGAAATGTTTCATCAACTTGTGTGCTCCCTTCCTCAGCAGATTTGCATCCTGTTTGCCTCATCTTTCCAACTTTCTCTCTCACTCCATCATTTGATGAATGACCCTGAACAGCTGTCAGTATAGCGACATTTAATGGCTTCTGCAATCACTGTGACATGTCTGCAGTAAACAGAGACCCCTTCAATACCGCCGTATCGAGAGAAAATAACACAAATGGTATCAGTGCACTGCTCAGTCACTGAAATGTATGCCGAATTGTCTATTTTACAAATATTAGGTGTGCTTTATGTGGTTTATGTTGGCCACATTCTGTTTTATGGTGAATCATGCACGTTGAAGGAGCTGATGGATAACTTTTCACTATAATTGTAGCTCGTACAATTGCATGTGACAAATAAAATTGATTGATTACTTGATTGATCGTTTTATTGATTGATTTACAATCAAATTGGTGAGATAGTTAAATTTAATAAAATGCACATCACCCTGTGATGCGAGCATTTTGAAATATTTCAGAGAGGATAACTTTCTCCAAAATGCCCAATAATTCTAATTATGAATGTAAAAAAACTTGGGATAAGAACTTTTACTGATGAAATATATGTGAAAAAAGGGTAAGGTTGATTTTATTTCTGTAGCACATTTCTTTAACAAGTTACTAAAAAGTTCTTTACATAAGCCGTTGAGACGGCACTGACAACAGAGAAAAAGTCAAGAAAAGAAAATATAACAGAATAAAATGTATTGATCAGATAAAAAAAATAGCCTAACCTTTAGTTTAAAAAATAGCACAAGAAATGTCTTTTTTTTAAAGCTTTTAATCTAAAAGTAATAAGTTATACGAAATAGGTTTTTGCCTTAAATCCAGTTCATAGTGCTGCTTCAGTCCACTGATGCTGACGATGAAAGCCAAAGGCTGAAAAATGATTGTTTGTTTGGCTGCTGCTCTGCATTAAATAAGCATAAATTTGGGAGGGAATACATCCGGCTCTGATTCCCTTTTCATTATAAACTTGAGAAAACAACAATGTTGCTACTCAAACATGATGCCAGAAGTGGTTTCAAGGGGTAATTAAGCTATGATTTCTAAATGTGTTTACCTCCTTGGTATTCACCTAGTATAAATACCATATATCTGATACGGAGGTTGTTGTTACATTAAACATAAAGGGGGAAAATTATTTTTGCAATAAAAACCCTTCTGAAATGTCATGTTTCCATGCCGGAGAGAGAGAAAAAAATCAATGCACACCTGACAGAATATGATGAAATCATGACAACATGTATAGATCTTTTCAATGCCTCAAGACTTTCTTCACAGCTAATAAAATTATTTTTCATTTCAGCAGTGTTTTATTATCATGTGCTGTAGTTCCCTTCAGGAGTGTCTTCTTAGTGAGTTTTGATGCTGAATAATAGCACAACACATTACAGAACACCAGTCAAGTCATGCTCATAGCAGTTGCTTTTGTGTGCTTGTATTTAAGAATTTCACAATAATAATAATATTTGAGATGGCTTAATTTTAATTTAACAGTAAACAAAAAAAGGCAAGTTCACGTTAATCCTAATATTTAAGCTCTCAGAATCAGAATCCACTTTATTGGCCAGGTTTGCACAAACAAACAAGGAATTCTCTTAACTCTCAACACTCACTTAACACAATAACACAATAAGAATAAAAAACAGAAGGACAGTGAGAAATATATATATATATATATATATATATATATATATTCTATTGTACAGAATATATATATATACTGTATATATATATATATATATACATATATATATATATATATATAAACAAAATACAGTATAACAATACAATAGAATTTAGAACTTTACAAAAATATACAATAACAATTGAAGAGAGGGAAGGAATAGTGCAATATCAGTATGGTCTGAGATATAAGATTTGAATATAAATACAGTGCAAGGCAGTTCAGTGCAATGGTCAAATATTGATAACTATGAACATATACATGAGGTAGATGAGCAGAACAGGGTGGACTGACTTTGTTCAGTGTTACGGGGGGCTTTGTGTCGGCTGGTTTTGGCGAACAGTGCCCTGTTTCACCTACCAGAGGGAAGGAGTTTGAACAGTTTGTGACCAGGATGTGAGGGGTATGCAGAGATTTTTGCTGCCCTTTTTCTAACCCTGGACCGGTACAGATCCTGGATGGAGGGAAGGTCAGCTCCAATGATCCTTTCCGCAGCCCTAATTGTTCGTTGCAGTCTGGCCCTGTCTCGTTTGGTGGCTGACCCAAACCCAGACAGTGATGGAGGTACAGATGACAGACTGAATGATGGTTGAGTACAAAGTGGTCCTTAGCTGTCACAGGAAGAATAACCTCTGCTGGGCCTTTTTCTGGATAGAGTTAATGTGGGGAGACTATTTTAGGTCCTGTGAAATGGTTGAACCCAGGAACCTAAAGGAATCCACAGCGGACACTGTGTCGTTCTGGATGGTGAGCTCTAACAACCTCAGACTTTTGAGTTTATAAACTCATAAAAATTGTGGCAACTGATTGCCTCAAATGTTTTGAGTACTACTTACTTATCCAGGTTTACAGTGTAAATATGCTGTAGTTTATGTGTACATGACGAATCCCCCGTCATGTTTTTAACTTCTAACACAAAACCTGGATGCAAAAATGATCAATTTATAGAGCTTTTACACATTTTGGCTGCTAAAGAAATAGTGTCTCTTGTATAAGTTTGTATAAACATGATAAATGTTGAGACACGCATACACAAACTGTCAATAAGTAGTGTTTGGATGGTATATTAATCATATTTGAAAGAGAAAAATGTGTAGTCGTCTTTAACACAAGGATTTTCATTCAAAACAAGATTTGTGGCATGACAAAGTTTTACACCTGACTTCTTAAATGGCTGCATTTATTTTGCATCTCTTTCTGATTCTAAGGGTTACATTTCTACCTTTTTGTAAAAACTCATTGATATTTACATGATGATTAACCCTTTTTCCTTATCAGAAGTTGATAAGTATCTCATCCTTAGACATGTATACATGAGGTAATTAGTCCTTGTTTGCTATATTTATTGATTTACTACCTTACTTGACTAAATTATTTGAATTTTTTTCATTTTTTGATAGGTAACTGTCAAGTCTGCTGAGTTTTAAGTTATATTTAGTCTTCATTTCAAGACATTAAACGTCTGAGTTAATGTGAGGGTTGGGGTTTTTAGTAAAATAAATGCTGCCCAGTTAGGTAGGTGTACATCCCCTGCAAATAGGGAGCAGAAAAAGCAAAAGACACCTTGTTGAGAATGCACTTTTTTCACTTGACTGACTATCAGCATTGAACTCCCCCAAATAAAGTGTACTTGACCATAAGCAATGATATTGAACAGCTTCAGTTTGTGATGTCCTGGAGTTAAGATGTATGGTATACAGATATAGATACCTGTGTCAGCTGGTCAATGAGCCACAGGTCCACTGGTGTGCATCTGCACAGTGTGATGAATTGAGCAGTGACATCTGTCTGGGAATCTTGCTGTGCCACTTTGTCCCACAGCGACCGGCTCATTGCTCAGTGGAGATGTGGAGTCTGGATGGGCAGCAGGAATGACACCATCTGAGGCTAACAGGCCTCAGGGGCAGAGGGGGCATGTGGGACTCTGTTTAGAGTACATCTGGGCAGCCGGCTGCCCTCTATCTGCTGGTGTAAGAGCCAGACTCAGCTGAAAGTCCAGCTGTCACTTCTGCTGCAACAAATGCTTTTCTCTCTTTCCAACTCAGACTCAGTTATTTGAACTACTTTTATTATTTCATTGCTCTTTAGAACAACACATATAAGGGATTTCTGATTGGACGCCCTTTCGCTAGGATGGCATAGTTTATCAGTTCTCTACAATACTATACAAATCCCTGTTTCCATAATAAAACCGTTTTCTGTCTACACCACTGTTAAGGTTTGGTTAGGTTTTATGCACAAGGGAAATATCATATTTTGTGTTCTACTTTGTGAAGTTTAGTGGATGTTCGTTGTCATGTTAACACATAAACACTTGGTTAAGGCAAGGGAATGACCACAGTCCTAATTATTACAGCCATGACACAGTTTTGTCCTTTGAACGTAAACTTATGTTGTTTTTGTGCATTTCCTGAAACAACTCTTTTCTTCTCAGTCTTGTGTGCATGCAAACATCCTTTGAGAGCAATTCAGTGATAAAAATACTTTTGTGAAACAATTGTTTTCTTGCATGATTGCTCCGTATTTGAAACAATGGACTCATGAAAGACCCAAATAAAAGAAAATTGCTTATATCCTATTTCTCGTCACAAACACAATTTCACCTCTCCAGTGATTTTCTGTTTGTTTATGTATTAGAATATTTTCTCACTTCTGCTTCCCGTTTTTGAATATTCTTTGATAAATAAAATGGTTAGAATAAACAGGCCGGCATTTATAAAATGTAATTGCGTCTGAATGTTTAGAAGTGGCAGCATTAGAGATACTGCTGTTTCTTCCTCTCAAGGGCTACACCATCTACTCTGTGTTTCAAACTAAACATATCTGGAGGCCATGCAGGGCTCTCTGAAATATCATTTCACATTACAAGGCAATGACTTTAATTTGACCGAAAAAAACAGCAATTTGGGAGGAAACCTTTTATATCATTTTTTGCATTTTCATTTATTTACCTTCTTACCTTACTTGTGAAATAAATTTCCATGAACCATTTTAACCTACATCATTTTAAAGATGTAAAAAAAAAACTCATCTTGTATTGATGAGTGAGAAATTCATTATCTATTTCACTCCATGGGACTTAATCTCAATTAAAACAGGCCTTTTCTTGCATTAGTCCCTCCGTCTCATAGAAGTACGACGTAACATAAATCCCTCACACATATTTCATCTTCATCCTATGCATCACTTTATGTTACATAATCCCTCTTTTTACTATTTACTAAAAATTATCTAAATGTAGATAATAGGAGCGTTTTTGCCACCATAGGGATGCTTACAGTGGATTTTATCCAAAGTCCCAGTACGTAGAACAACTGACTTTCACATTGAAAGTTTGCCATTAACGTTCCCTTTCAAAGCCGTCACCCAACAACAGCCCCTCAGGTCCAAATTTCCAATTAATGAATCCACATGTTCTGCTGTCTCCCTCATTAGGGAGTGTTGAGAGGGAAGGTGTGCATTGCGTGTAAAGAGAAGTTTTGACCCCCTGATTTATGCACAGAATGACAGAATAATGCTACTTAAGCTCTGGGAACGGACATATGTACAGTAAACACTTTTTTCCTCTCACCATCCCCCATCTTTTTTGTTGTATTTGCCCTCATCATTGAAAGGAAGAGGAAGCAGATGATATTGTTAAACTGCATCTGCATTGTTTCTTTCAAAGCACAAGAGCTCAGTATTTTAATTACAAAATGGATAGATTTACAATAATAACTTGTCCTAAAGTTTAACCCCAAATATGTACAAACTATTATCCCCGTTTTTGGTCTGAACTAAACATTTGGGGGCTTTTCCATCAATCTGGAAGTTGAAGGATATCTATCTAATTTCCATTTAAACAGATTTTTTTAAAGACTCCTCCTATATCTGTATTTTTGTTGTTTCATTATTTTTATCAAAATATATCATCTTTGAGAATCCAACAAAAAACCTCTCGTAGATTTGAAAAGTGGCTTTAAAATGTTTAGTTTCCTCATCGATGGAGGACAGTAGTTGTGGTCAGTTATAATTATTTCCAATGGTGACAAGATTTCTTGGCAGGAAAAAATATTCAAAACTCAAACCTCTCCTGCTGTATAATTTATGTATCTGATGTCCATTTAAATGTTTTGTGTGCGCCATGTAATGCTCATTTTGTAAAACAAATATGGCACAGTAGATTGCTTCCATGACATTGTATAGAACTCTGACAATAGTTGCAATTCTGATGGAGCAAGCGCATTCAAACAATTCAGTTTTTCTTTAACATGGTTTTTATTCTGTTCTAGTCTGGTGACAGTCCACCACATCCACAAGGCTACATATCTGGTTTGTCCATGGACAGCTGTTTTTCAAGGTTGTAGAACTATTTAACCAATCAAAGCTTTTGTAGGCAGGATAAAATTGTGGACAGCAGCTTCCTGCATAGCTAGCTAGCTGTGTAGCTACATCCATGACAAATGATAAATGGTGACAAGTGTGGATAAGACTAAAGCAACTGTACAAGTTGTTTACAGAAAGAAAAACACTCTTATATTGGAAGGTTAAGTCAATGGGATGGATAAGTCAGTTGCTGATTGGTTAGGGCAAAACAAAATACCCTCTTTTTCAACCAGAAATTGTTCAACATGAACACATGTCAGGCTGAGTGAATAAAATTAAACAAAGCGGCCATTCAGGCAAGTTATTCTCATACTTTTGTCCATTATGAATATTGATCATGGTAACATTTCACCCACTTAGTTGTAAGAAATGCGGATTACGTTGAGGAGCACAAGCCTATAGCTTTCCAAAAACCTTAAATTTAACAGATCTCTTTTTTACCTTGCTGTAGCAGCTGGAAAGTCCACATTTCCCACATCTCTAGGTGCTGCGTAAAATGTCATCCTGATCAGGAGATAATGGAGTCAAATGTGAGAACAACACCCAGGTTGCCAAATGCCAGATTATCCCTTTAACACTAAAACAATGAAGAATCACATATTGACATGGGAACTTGAAAGTGATTTTGTGAAGCCTATGAGCAATTTAAAGTGATATTTCATTTTGTCTCCAGTCACCCACCACATCTTATTGAATATACACATAGTGTATTTTGATCAAAAGGGTCAGTGGTCAAATACAGAGAGCAGCTTCATTTAATCATTGTTAAAGCAAACAGCTGATTGAGGGGACAGGAACACCAAAGAGGCAGGCTGTCTGATTGTTGTATTAACCTGATCTCATAATTCACCCATTATCAGCCCCTCTTGTCATTTAACTACACAAACATTACACTGTTTGGGAAACAGTTTCAAGTTTTCCTTTTTGCATACTAAAGAGTTGCATGCTTAGACAGGGGCATGCTTCTCATATTAACCACAGTGTGATCAAATGTAAAGTAACCCCAGTGTGTATGTAAATGAGTTGATTAATTACTGTAGAAAGACTGCTTTGTGCTCGGTTTCTTCTTCATGGTCATGGGGGTAGGTGACAGGGAGATGGGTGTTGCGCTTGGGGAAGAGAGGAAATCAATATCTCAACATTTCAGGTCTCCCCGGGCTTTTTTTAGTAACTCGATGCACAGGTGTTAATCACCGAGTCAATTGTTTCATCAATCAAGTGAGTAAGTCCCTGAAGGTGGAGACAGGTATTACAGCTACTCTCTCTCTCTCTCTCTCTCTCTCTCTCTCTCTCTCTCTGTCTCTGTCTCTCTCTCTGTCTCTCTCTCTCTCTATTGCGCTCTCCCATTCTCTCTCTCTCTCTCCCATTCTCTCTGTCCTGTCCTTCTCCTGACAAGTAGATAACTATCCCTAAAAGAGAGAGGAGATAGAGGTGACTGTGCAACAGCGGAGCCAAATCTCACTGGGAGGCTGTCAGGCTGAGTTCCAACACCGAAAACTCTCCTGTCCTGATCGTCTTGTTTCCTCAGCTGGCTGTTTGGGGCTGACAGGGCCGCTTGTGTTTTGACAGTTTCTGTCACTTCCTCAGTCTGCTGAAATCTTGAGCAGATGAGCATACAAAGGTTGCACATCACACCGCGTTAGATATTATGTTTTTCTTTTGCCATTTGTGGCTCAGGATACATTCAAAATCTCAAAAGTCTGAGTGGCTCTCTTCCATCTGCTGTAATAATCAGTCATGGTTGATCGCTAAACACAAATGCTTTCCTCTGTGTGCGCATCCAGAAACATATCCAACAGGTTCACTATCCTGCAATTAGTTGGCTAATTTGAAGCTGCTTTTAAATTTCCTTCATTACAATTACATCCAACTTCTTTCTTCTCGTTGAAAAATCCACCATACCTTATTGGACTATGATCAGCTTCCAAATGTCACAAAAACATCTTGTACGTACACATATTGCACTAAAATTTAAGGTGAGCACAAAGAAACATTTGTTTTCAGCAGATTAATGTGTAAACAGCCTTCTAATGTCAAACTCTGAATTACATAATTCTGCACAGTGAAGGTTAAACATCCAAGTGAAGTTAAAATAAGCAAAACACATTTTGAAGTGGAGGGGGATTTCAACTTTTAAAGGTGATTGATTTGATTTAGTCTTTAACAGTACTTTAGCAGAAAAATCAGATTAGCAAAGCAACAGTGACACAACATAATACATCCATATGGTACCTTTTCAAAGCAGGTTTAAACAATGTCCCAGGAGAACGATCTGAATTTTAATGCAGTTGCCAACTTCTATCTGTGAAAAACGTGCAGGCATTTACAGCATTTACTTTTATTCACCACACTTTGTCATAGTGTACAATAAGCAAAATGCATTTCATCTCTTTGACAACTTATTTATACATGAAGCCGAGCTACAACGGCAGATGTGGAGGGATCATATTTTACACTTCATAGCTCATTGTTTCTCGGAAGCATTAAAAAAAAATCATGATTGAAGGGTCATGCTTTTATAATAGATCCTGGCATGTACAGTAGCAACACAAGAAGCACATGACTCCTCTAAATAGATTACACACTGATAAATTGTGTTTGTTAAAGTTTATTAATAATGCTGTCATCCATCCGTGTCTCTGTTTATTAAAGTTTCTACATTCTACCCGACGGAACGCTTCTTCACATTAGCAAGAAACTTGCAGTCTATGAGAAGAACACATAAAAGAATTATCTCCTCTGCAGACCCTCCTTGTTTCCTTGATGTCTTCTTAAAAAATTTAACTTCTACCTGCTCAAGAAGCATTGACTGTATTATGTACAGTATGAAAGCTAAGAAAACACTGTCATGAAAATGCTTGGAGATGATAATAGACCCCTATATTCCAAAAAAAGAATCAGCATAAAGAAAATGAGCAATGCGATATTATATCTCATCCCCTTTGGCATATACTGTCCTTATGGAAAGCCTGAGAAAGGATGATTTTGATCAGCCATAAGGGAGAACTCTACACAGACTCAGATGGCTGAGAAAAATCCTGCAGCAAAGGCGCATAGTTATTAACATCCTCACTGGGACTTAGATAAGAGATGAGAAATCTATAGTGCATATCACAGACAAATAAAGGTGAGATGCAAGATTTCTCCTCACTGAGATAATCATGTGAACAGATGAGCCGAGCTTGGACCCATCTCTGTGGCTCACCAGCAAAACAGAGCTGACAAATACGGCGACTGGGAGATGAGGGGAGCGATTATGAGTATAGCGGAGAGAAAGGCCTTGGTGTGGTGAAATCTCTTAATGTTCTTGGATGGAGAGGGCTAGTCACGCTTGGGAACTGTATGCATGTGTGGGTGTGTGTGTGTGCGACAAAAAAGCCTAGCAGACTGTCACGTCTGCCTTATCGGTCTGCCACTCATGTGTGTGTTGTGTGTGCATGCATACATGTTTAAGAATTTATATGCATGTGTGTGTTTGAGAATACTTATTCATGTATGAACAGACTCCACTCTCACCCACTTAGGCTTTCCACATAAAAAGTATTTAAAAAAGATGAGGTGAGCCTTTGAACTAAACAGAGAGGGCTAGCTCTTGTTAGCACTGTAGTTGTTTGCTTTTGAATTTAATTTAGAAGAGACCTTGTGCTGGTAAGATCACTGTACTGTAGACTTGACAGGCTGAATGCCCTAGTGTCTAATGTTCGGAAGAGGAGGGCGAGGCTGACAGGAAAAGACTTTGACAGGGCTCTTTAGGTGTGAACAGAACAAAGGTGGGCCTAGTTTCAGTTTCATACCCAATGACTTTGTGCTGAATATGAGTTTCGCTCTAATGACTTCTGAGCCTCAAATCCCGCCAAGATTTTCACGTCGGATTTCAGTGGTGCCAGCATGGAAGTTTGTTCTGGGGGAAAAAAAAATGATGAGGTGTAAAGAAGAAAGAGGACAAAAGAGGGAAAAGACACTAAAGCTAAAGTAATGCCTGTCACATGGGGGGAAAAAAGATCTTTTTTGTACCAAGGCTTTCCTCTCATCCTTAAAGCCGGATCACATTATTTTCATTTGCCACGGTTCGTAGGTCATTTAATAACTCTAAATTACAATTCTAATTTGGATCAAAGTGACAGTGAATGGAGTGTGTCCAAAAACATATTACCTGTGTAGCATATCAATGAGGACAGCCTCTTTGAAGAGAAGCTCCAGTCTTATTTCCCTCACTTAATTGAACAGCTGTGTAGAAATACATCTATTTACATGAATTGATTGAATGTATCAAACTGACCCAGAAACATCTAGAAAATCCACTTTGATTACAGGGGAAATGAGACGGAAGTTCTAGATGACACAGCTGCAGTAGATATGATTCTCTTTCAGTGATTTTATCAGTTGGTAAATTTTCGTTTCCACAGTTTTGAAATTTACTTTTTAGTCAAATCGTTTTGTGGCTATCACCCTCCTCACTAGTTCGAGATGGCTTAATTAAATGAAATGTTGCTGCGCTCTGCCATCTTTCTGCAGAATTTGCAGAATGTAAAAGCTCCCCTTTCATTAAGTGTGCAAATGGTTTCTTTGACAGCCAGTGTCAAAAACATGCACAAGGTCTATTAATAAGCTATTGGAAAAGCACACTGGTGTGGTAACCTCAGTGAGGCTTTAACCTTAATGGTCATCTTTTTCATGAATTTTTCAATCCCTCATTAAGGTTTTAGCCATTAAAAGTGCATTTGTTTCAACTATACGCTGTCAAACAAATGATAAATATGTGAAGGTAATGACTAACTTGTGCATAACCATAGACCATATTTGCATAGAAAGCTAGAGGCAGATGCACAATTTGATATGCAGCCTCAGGCAAAACTAGGAACCATTTGTTGTTGCCTGAAGCCATAGAACTGAACAAAAAAATAACTTCATACTCAGTGCAAATCGCTAGTGTTAGGAAACCAGTGAGAAGACTGAATGAAATGTTCATTTATAATCATGTTCAGTAAAGGAGCCAAGAATGAAAGTGGTGTTAATAGGTAATGCTCAGCATTGTGTTTTGAAAAGTTTCTCACTTGCATGAGGGGGGAAAAATCTCCATCTCCCCAAGGAAAGACATTAAGTGACCTTATTTTTCCTCTTCACTTGTTTCCCAGCCTAAATGTTGTCTCTCCTGTACACCCGGTATTGTGATGTAAATGAGATGCATATTTGGCTCATCCTGGTCTGCTGAAGTGGAAAGGTAAATATTTGCATTATGCTTGCAGGCTGGAGTGCGCGCCACATTCCATTATTCCATTAACCCACGTCTTCATGCACAACAACACTAATCGGCCTATAGCTCTATGCATACCAAAGCTTGGACTACTTACAAGAATATGTGTGTGCTGGTCAAACTGCTCATGTTATTCCAATCTGACTCATAAGAAGTTTCCCATGTGTCTGCTCTGTGTGTTTTCTGTATATATTTGACCATCAGTTTCATTTTGCTAGATCTATTAGTCCAATGGTATTGCTTTAGGTCAATTAGATGTAATGATTGAGCTCACTGATCTCCCTCTGTCGGTATTTGAGCTCCTATTAGTGTGATTTCATTGAACAGCAAGGTGTAATTTCACTCCCATTTCTTCTGCCCCATTGTATCATTGACATTGCATTGTTTTGTTTTCTGGAAGAATAATTAACCCCTTCCACGATCCATGTATCATGTCCAATGTTTTCAGGTCACAAACACTTTACTTATGACTTAGCCTTTTAATAGCATCATCAGCTGAATGACAGGAGAAGCACTGGACAGTATAGGATCTCCTATGGGTTAAATCCAATAGGAGCGGAAATCCTGATGCTGAGATGAACACATCATGAGCGGGATATAGATCTAAAGATGATCTATTGGACTATAAAAGGCCATCCAACTCATTATATGAGACAAGTTAGGTCATGTTGCCTACAGTTTGCCTTTGGGCGTTATTGGATAAATAGTCTTGCATTACCAGACCTACCTCCACAGTGCTGCAAAGGAGTGTCTGGCAAGTCTACACAGCATTCTGGGATGGGAGAAAAATGTGCTCTGGTTTATTTGGCATTTCTTTAAACCAATCAAAATCTTCTTGGGCGGCGCTAAGCGCCGTACGGAGCAATGGCGCCTCTGCAAAATAGCCTCGGGAAAGAACTTGTTTTGGTGGAACATGTGTACGTTGAAAGGTTGTTTAGGCGTGCAACAGAAAACTCAGATTGGACAGATTGTCTAGCTAGCTGTCTCGATTTACCCTGCAGAGATCTGAGAAAAGGCTATAGACCGTAGCCCGGAGTTTAAAATGTCAACACAAAGAAAGCCCAAGGTAACGTATATCCGGCCTAAATGAGTGAAATCTGGCGGAATTTCCATCGGCAACGGAGCAATCCCGGAAGTGGAACATCGTGAATATAGACTATTTGATAAATGAATAACAGAACTTTATATTGACACCGCTATCCAGTTACCTGCTAATTCATATAAGCCAGGTCAATTTTTTTTTTTTTTTTCTTTAACTTTATACCACCTCCCTCTGACATTTACAACTTAACAGTACATATTGTCATCAGACTGGAAGGCACTACTTAGATTCACACTCGGTTAAGTGTGAATTGCTGTTTCCATGTTTGACAACGGTTTATATATTAGGTGAAATATCTGAGGTTAAATGTGTAACATTGTAACACGTCTAAAACAGCATGTTGTGAAACCAACCAGATTTACAGTCCACCCACAGTGTTACTTGGTGAAAATTATTGAACATAAATCTGCATTCTTCTTTTGGAAAATCCTATAAATTAAAAAATATATATATACTGTATATATATATATTTGTAGACATTTAAATGTTTTCAAATTCTGAGAAAATGTCAGCACACAAATCTCAATTCAAAGCAAATATTAAGATGAAAATTAACCTCAGTGGCCAGAATGCGTGCTGTTTATTGAGCCGTTATATGTCGGACATGTTCTTGTAATAGTCAAATAAAGCAATTTTATATTAATTAATATCTATACTACTGAATTTTTAAGTCATTTTTGTGTGTTATAAAAGAAATAATAGCCAGGCCTTCCCAGTTGGTGCTTCTATGCCAGCTTCATTTGTTCCATTTTTTAAACATCCTGAAGTGTTTTTTTGCCCCAATTTGCTGTGTGAATATGGACATAGAAAAGTTCCATATTAGTAAATGGCATTGTTCCCCCATCTATGACAGGAAATGTTACGAAAAGTCAGGTTTTGTTCCTTTTTTAGCCACTACAATCTGACAACTATTTTAGAAGGTCAGAGATTCACATGACAGTTTGTCTGTCTAGTTATATGCACAAGATCTAAGAAGCAATAATCTGCAGACTGTGTTGAAGGACTCGATGGCTACCAGATAGATGCAGCATCACAGCTTCTATTTCACATCAAGGATAAATATTTTATGTTTCAAACCATCTTATCCCTGTGGTTCCTTGAAGTTGCTGACTCCCTGTTTGGAATACAGAGATAAAAAAAATCAAGTGTGACCAAAAAAAGAAATCTAGTTGCATAGTTGGCACATGTGGCCAAACCAGCAAGATAAAAAAATAACTGTATTTCACACTTAGTTACCTGAAACACTAATCTAAATAAATAAAGATTCCCCAGAATGGCACTACTTTGGTGAACAACATTGCACAGTGTCTGGAAACAGGAGGCATCATACAGAGAGAAACTGCAGGGAAAATTGAATTGGATTTGGTAAAAACAGGGCTGCTGAAGTGGCTGGTTTGCCTTTTCTTACCGTAGCAGTGTGAGACTGCTCTCCTTCCACTGCTGTCTTCTGAATGCAAGCCAAGGCCTCCTGCCTGCTACCAAGGTACAACAAGGTTGCAGCTGTGCAGCACTATAAAGAGAATATTTAAATACCTGCTGATAAATTGGGCCCTGTGGTGTGCTGTGTCTGTTTGTTCACCTCATGTGTTTTGGTGTCCTTGTCAAATGATCTTGTGGTCTGCACAGTCTAGTTAGTTGTGTGTACTCTGATCCTTCTGCATTGAGGCTTCTACTTGTCTTTGGTTCTTGTCCAACTTTCCCCGTAATGATATCATTGTTAAAGTTATGCTACATATAGTATGTCTCCAAATTGGATCGACCTGAAGGTACAATCAACCCACGAAGAGGGTGGCATATAAGGGTCATATTGATAGCGTAAATATTAGCCCACCTTGATAGGCCAATTAATGTCTTTACATAGGGTTATGGTGGAGTCAAAGCTTTGTAATTTATCCACACAACATACAGTGCTGAACACAGAGTACAGTATCACCTGAAACCAGAGGCAAGCAAAACAAGCCACGCTGGAGGAAAGCTCTCACTTTTCATACGCTGCACAAATGAGGTTGTGATGGCATCTAGGATGAATAACATGGTAATCCATCTAAAATCCCTTAAGATCTGCTGTTGAAGGAGGTTGCAACCAACTATGCTTTTTCAACCTGGGGAGCCCGAGGAACTTTGAAGAGGAGATAATCAAAATCGGCTTGGGGAAAGTACACCATATCCTTGCCAGTATTGCATGTCTCTGTGATGTTGGCATAGGTGAAGTCAGTGAATAATCAGAACAGAATCAGGTTTTGAGATACTTTACTCAAGTTGTGGAAGAATTTTGTGCCCGTAGGCTTTTTCTATCCTTTACTCTGATCACCTATCTTTTGCAGTTTTATGGGTTTTTTAAAAGAGCATTCAAGTATTAAATTTTAAGTACACAGCTATACAGTAAGAAACTCCACCATTAACATAATTCCCAGTCTGTGCCTCAATACAACTCACAGCTGTCAATAACACTAAATAATTAATGGAGAACATATTACTTGGACTGTAGCCTGGCCTTATTACATCCATTTGTATGCTCTTTTCATTTATGCAATGGACTAATTTGTGAGGGAGCAGTTAAAGCATTTCTTCATTGCCTCCAGTGCACTATCCCATAGAAAAGGCTCCTCTCTCTGCTGCAATCAAAGGAAAATGTGCAGCATGAGCACATTCACTTAGGGCTTGCTAATCTGTAGCTCTGAATGTAGGGCTGAAAACCACTGGAGAGGCCAGTGGGAGGAGGCACATGTGACAGCGCTGTTTCTTTAATAAGGAGGTGAAGTAGATGGCAAAATGACAGAAATGATCAAGTAAATACTCTTAGTAGACATTGAACTTTCTGCAGGCAGTTTTCCACCGTTTTCCATATCCACAATCTTCATGGAAACCCTATTAAATATAATATAATAAGAAGCACTGGCTGTAGCCCGATGCCACACAGCGATGCCCTGTGAGTCTTAATTAAAATGATGCCAAGGGCAAGAGGTAAAGTGTAAAGAGATTGTGAGGTTTCCGAAGAATCCCTTCAGCTGTGAGGGAGCACCCCAATTTTCTTTTCTTTTTTTTTTCTTTTCTTTTTTACAATCTGAGGGGACAAACCCATTAATATGATCCTACAGGAGGATTCCCTTTGAAGATGAAAAAAATCTGACCCCAAACAGGGAAATGAAACAATACAATTCAGCACTCTAGAGCAGAAAATTCAAAATCATACAAAGAACATATTGATAAAACTGAAAGTTTGAACTTACACTTGTGTTCCTACTAAGTTAAATTGTGGTAGAGGAGAGACTCAACCAGAGGACTGTGGGAATGGAGTTATATCTCAGCACTGATAGTTATCACAGTTATCATAGAACCAGAGGATTAAAACAGAAACCGTGTCTTCTGTCCAACCAGCACAATCTGAAAGCAGAATTCTCCCCAGCACATAGATTTGGGCTGTGTAATGCATTGCTGATCGTCACAGCATGATAGCCATCAAGTAGAGGCAGCACTTTTCTGTATTCTCTCTCACAGTTAGTGTGTGAGACTTGTGAGAGTTGTGACCAAATGGTAAATTCTCATCTTGACATAAAGCTGCTGGATACGATTGTGTAAATAATATTAAAGCATATAACAATATAATAAATAAAAATACAATAAAAATGCACGCTAACTCCTGCCCTTACCCTCAACTTAGTTACTGGCATCACAACTGGAGTTGGTCCCCTGTCACCGGACTATGGCTACCGACTGCTCCTAAATAGTTAGGATGGGTTAAAATGCAGACTATTTTCCCTGCACATTGTACTGTGTGTGACAAATACATATGTATTCTTCTAATCTATATTTGTGTACAGTTTGGGCAAGATTAGTTACTTCTGTTATAGTGTAGCAGTAAGCCAATATTCATTCTTCTTTTAGCTCTGTTTTGGTCTCCACCAACTCAGGCAACACAGTCTCGTGGCAGTTTGTGAAATGGTCATCTATTGATTCGTGTGCACGGACACGTTTATCTCGTTTTTTTCGTGATGGTCAGCACGTTTTTTAAACTAATGTATTTCAATGGGAAGCATCTTTCATGATCACAGCACGATTCTAATTCACGAAAAAAACGAGATAAACATTACGTGACCATTTCACGAACTGCCATGAGACTGGGTTGACTCAGGAGGAAAATATCTGGGGCCCGTTTCAGGAAAGGAGGTTTAAAGGAGAATTCCGGCCAATTTTTACGTTAATCTTGATCGCTATAGCTACGCGAGTACTTTCGATAGAAAAAACCCCGACCCAAATCAGTGCAGGTAACATGGAGAAGCTGCAGCTACGTACTACAAGCGTCCCTTGAGCTAAAACGGCAGTGCTCGGGGCAAGTTTTAGAGTGCCTTTGTGCCTCTTAACAGACACAATATGCAATTAATATGTCTGTGCCACATGAACAGGGCCCTTACGTCTCAACAATATGCGTTTTCAACTCAGACATTGTTTAAATTCACCTGCCCTGGTCCCTGTCTCGATCCTGCCAGTAGCTAGCTTGCCCTGCTAGCTGATAGCCGTTAGCTGCCGTTTGGTGAGTGTATTCAGACAGGCTTCTGTGATAATCATCCCAATAACAATCCACGGAGCGGTGGTGGTGTGGCTATGTCCTCCAGAGGACAGGTCATGTCACGTCTTGAAGTGTATTCCCCCCTAAAAAAAACAATAGTGCTGTAGTAGCTGTTAGCTGCTAGCTGCCCTCCGGTGAGTGTGTACAGCCAGATAGCTGTTAGCCGTTAGCGGCTAGCTGCCGTCCGGTGAGTGTATTCAGCCAGGCATCTGTGCTAATCATCCCAATAAAAATCCACGGAGCGCCCGGTGGTGTGGCTATGTCCCCCAGTTACTGAAGGCTACCTTTAGCTTGTGCTTGGAGCAGCAAGATCATCTGCCTGTTTCCCCTCTGTCTGTCAGTCTCGTTCTTTCCAACTCTTGAGGCTAGTTTTTCGTCTGTATACTCTGGTTCGAATAAATAAGGATGACCATCAAACACAAAAGGCTCTTCCGTGTGTTGCATATCTGCTATATTCTTCATACTCCAAGCTTCTTCCGTTATAAACAACTCCGCTTTTCACTCTTCACACACACTACGCTCCAATCTGCAAATGACTGTTTACCTTTTTCTGCTACAACTGAATTCCCAGGAGACCGCGCGATGTAACAGCTAGGCTTCAGTAACGCTATTACTGTGCAAGCCACAGACATCGTTTATCCCGTTTCCATGTAGTTACATAGTCACTGATATGGTCATAACCACTACAGTGCTCAATTACCTATTTTGAGGGGGAAATAATCTAAACCTTTCGCTGCAAAGGCATGATCTGTCCTATGCACGATATCCACCAACCCACCGGGCGCCCGTGGATTTTATTGGGATGATTAGCACAGATGCCTGGCTGAATACACTCTCCGGACAGCAGCTAGCAGCTAACGGCTAACAGCTATCTGGCTGTACACACTCACCGGAGGGCAGCTAGCAGCTAACAGCTACTACCGCACTATTGTTTTTTTTTTAGGGAATACACTTCAAGACATGACATGACCTGTCCTCTGGAGGACATAGCCACACCACCACTGCTCCGTGGATTGTTTTTGGGATGATTATCACAGAAGCCTGTCTGAATACACTCACCAAACGGCAGCTAGCAGCTAACGGCTATCAGCTAGCAGGGCAAGCTAGCTACTGGCAGGATCGAGACAGGGACCAGGGTAGGTGAATTTAAACAATGTCTGAGTTGAAAACGCATCTTGTTGACACGTAAGGGCCCTGTTCTTGTGGCACAGACATATTAATTGCATTTTGTGTCTGTTAAGAGGCACAAAGGCACTCTAAAACTTGCCCCGAGCACTGCCGTTTTAGCTCAGGGGACGCTTGTAGTACGTAGCTGCAGCTTCTCAGTGTTACCTGCACTGATTCGGGTCGGGGTTTTTTCTATCGAAAGTACTCGCGTAGCTATAGCGATCAAGATTAACGTAAAAATTGGCCGGAATTCTCCTTTAACAAACTCTGAGTCTAACCCTGAACTCTGAGTTGATTTACCCTGAGATGGGAAACTCTGAGTTTTTGATTCCAGAACAGCTGATTTGAGTTGGTTCTGAGGGAGCCTACTCTGAGTTGATTCAATCCCATTCTGAGGCTGCAGCACCATCCTTAACAGAATTATAATTCATAATCTTTTATTTCAAAGCATTTACATCATTCACCTGCAATACTGTGGAACTCCTTTTTAATTGCTCTTACTGGTTTGTGTCCAGGGAACATTACAACGACGTTTAAAACACGTTTCAGAGCGAGTCACACTCTTCTGACGGCGCTTTGTTATATAGTGGCTTTACTAATATGCTTTGCATCACCAATGTTGTAAGGAAACTGCTGTTTGCAACAAAAAAAACATAATGCGACACAAATAATCTGCTGGGATGTAGAGCATGTCCACGATGGGTGATGTTAGGGATATGAGGACTGATAAGGTTATCTACATATCTGATGGACTGGGAAGGAAAATGATACCGCTCAAATAGGTAGATATCTGGAAATGAAAATGCATCTATAGTCAGGGCCTCAATATCATCTCCCGACGTATGTTTAACTCCATGTAAAGTAAGGGAGTACAGTTCCTTCATCAACAGGATCGTCGACAAAAGGAAATGCCATGTTTTGAGCCTGATACAGACTGAATGAAAAAGCACTGTGTCAGAGGGAGGAGACTGAGAGAAACTCAAGGTTTCTTGAAAAAAACCTGCTCCCGACCAGGTTAGGTTCACAGGCTCAGTTACCATAGTAACTGACTCTGAGGTTAAGTTACCTCTCTTTCTGAAACGGGCTGGAGTTGCCCCTCTTTTTCAGGTTTGATTAACCTCCCTTTCTGAAACAGAAAACCCAGAGTTTCCCTCATCTCAGGGTTAACAAATTCAGAGTTTTCACTAAACCTGCTTTCTGAAACTGACCTTTTAGCTCCTTAATACTCCACTGTGTTTATCAACTATTCGCTGACTTTGTCTGCCATTTGCTGCTTGGCAGGTAGGGTACAATAGGTTTATTAGAGATTTTTTACTGAAAACATCTATTCCTGGTGGTTATGTGTGGCTACATAATATGGCCTATTTCTCTTTCCCTCTATCTCTTTTTATTTTACCCCCTGCTGTTTTACATTTCTGCAAAATGATAATGGGGAGGATTTTGTGTCACCACCAGTGTCTTTTTTTCCACAGGCTTAATGAGATATGAATTTCTTAAGCTAATTTGGTGAACTGATGAAATAATGGTTAAACTAAACAAGGGCAACCCAGCTTAGCTCTTGGCCTGAAAACCGAATGTATGTCACCTTTTATCACCCTCCCTCTCCAGTTTTCCTGGCCCTCTTCTTCATTATTAATGGCTGACAAATCTTTAACCTGAAATAAATAACACATCACAGGAGAACAGTTTTCTGTTTTATTCCTGTAAACATCTTTAGGCGTGCACTCTGTAAAACCTGAATGCTTTATTTTGTCCCTCTCTGTAAGCATATAGCAAGGCTTGCACTTTCTTTGGAAAGCTGATAAATATAAAATATCGCCCTACGTCCTGAGAGTGCTGGGGTTGCTTTGCATGGCTGCACTTTGTATCTCCGCTCAAGACTGAAAGGATGTGTTGCATCAAGTAAGACCAAGAGCAGCCCTGCTTATCTACATGGGAGAAAAGCAGAAAGCAGATTCAAGGTTTATGTTGAGGCGAGCCATAATGCTGTTTGAGAAGTGAAAATGTTGCAGCTAGGGTTCTGAAGCTGTACAGTTGTGCCAAAAACTGTTAGACAAAGTCTCTACATAGATTTGCTAACATGTGCCAAGACCCAAAGCTTTGCCAGGACATACTGTCACCCAGAACTAATCTAGCACAGACAGGCATGGACAGGACACAGTTTTCACAAAATTTACTCACATCCAATGCAAGCCTTACTGCTGCTGACTCACAGTGAATTTAACGAGCATCTGAATGTAAAACAAAACCCAGTCATAGCCAAAGATATTATATATATAAATAATATTGTTAAGAGGCCTGGAAGGGAAGGATGTCATTTCATGTAAAAACTGTGTTTAATTTCCATATTTCCAGCTCCTGACTACAAGTCTGTATGATATCAAAATACTGTATATCAGAATTAAATGAAACAAATGCTGTTCAAATGTGACACAAATGCTGGTGTATCTCTCTACAAATCTCCTCTCTCCATGTTGCAACAAAGCACCTCTACTGTAACCATCAGGGTTTAGCGCAAACCTGAATCCCCCTCCAAGAGCCTCAGTCTGTTGTGTGCTGTCTAAAACCAATGAGTACCATGTCTATGACCCCGGCCAAAAGGCTCAGCTGGGCTTTGTGCTGGGAAATGGACTGCTGGACCCTGCCAAAAAGCACTCAAAGTCATTTCTCCCAACTGTAGGCTTGGGGATTCTTGTTAATCCACCGTACCCATCATTTCTAATATTATTGTGGTTGCCGTGCATCTCGATCTCGCTCTCTCTCCCCCTCCGCCCAACCAATCGAGGCACATGGCTGCCCACCTAGAGCCAGGCTCTGTTCGAGGTTTTAGCCTGTTAAAATAAGTTTTTCGTCGCCGCTGCCGCACTAATTGCAATTGCTCTTGGGGGAATTGTTGGGTCTCTGTAAATTAAAGAGTGAAGTCTAGACCTACTCTATCTGTAAAGTGTCCTGAGAACTTCTGTAATGATTTGACACTATAAATAAAATTGAATTGAATTGAATCTAGAAATAAGTGTTACACTTGTGGAGAGGGCAGTTTAGAAAGAGTGGTTTGAGGCCGGACTTAGAAGGCCTATCATTCTTTATTTCCACTCCGCTGAGCAAAGCAAATTGGAGGCAGCCAGCAGGAGCAGGTAGGGAGACAGGAAGTCTGTATGTCAGGTGTTGTTAAAATGACTTTCCTCTCACCCTTTATAGCAAATAGGAATAGATGTAATTCACAGTACTAAAATACATCAACTGCAATGTGTATGGATTTGGGATTTTAGTGCTAGTGTTTCTCAGTAAAACATTTTACTTTTCATAACTTTAATTTATTTGGATGGGCATTTACACCAATTGTAAATACTGCAAAATGTAATACAGTTTTTTTTTCTCTTAACTTTAAGATGCCAGGGGCTGTTTGACTCCCCAGTCAAAGTCTGCACTAAATACACCACAGCTATGATAGGGAATGAGTTGTTTGTTTCACATCACTGCTTTGCCAGATATTTGTTTGAGAAATTGCCAAGGGGTAAGGCGATTATACAACCTAATTCTCATTGTGGCATTAATTGCCAAGTAGTTAATTAAAATGCACAGGGATTGGAGTGTACACTGTCCCGCAGGACGTAATAAGGCTGATATTATAAAATCTTGATTGTGAGACTGATACCATAATATGCATCATCTTGTCTATCGGCATTAACGAGGTCTTGAAATGATACTTCCTGTCACCTTTGGTTACTTGTAGTCATTTCTGAAAACTATATCTGCAACTTTAATTTCCTGTCACTAATAACTCATTAAAGGACTAACCTCCTTAAAGCAAAAAGGATGGACCATGTTTGGCAATGTTAAAACTAGTTAATAGGCTTTTATTGCTAAGGGCAATAGGGTTAAATAAGCAGGATTAGCAGGCTGATACAAATATTACACTGCTAAATTGAACCAGGGGATGTAGCTGAAGCGATGGACTATAGCATCTGCTTGGTGTTGTTTGTTATTTAATATTCTGAACAGGTGCCCGTTTCAGGAAGGAGGTTTAACAAACTCTGAGTCTAACCCTGATGTCTGAGTTGATTTACCCTGAGATGGGAAACTGAGTTTTTCGGTTTCAGAACAGCTGATATGAGTTGGTTCAATCAACTCAGAGTAGGTTCACACGCGTGCACCACCACTATAAAAAGGCAGCATGAATGGAGCCACGATACTACGATTCACCATGGTAACAACTAGAGATGGTCCGATACCATTTTTTGCTTCCCGATACCGATTCCGATACCTGAACTTGCATATCGGCCGATACCGAGTACCGATCCGATACCAGTGGGTCATATATTTTATTATGTTTTAACAACTGTTAACTACTATCCCTGTATGGATGTGATATGATATAACAGCCGTATACTAAAATCCCCGTATGGATGTGATATGATTTCTATCTTTGTTGTCTGTCTGGCTCAGGTTAAACTCTTTGTAAAACATGAACAAACACAAACAATGAATGTCGTACAACTTTCTTTTATTCTCCAGTTTGACAGTCGGTTATAACGGAAAAAGAACATAAATAAACTACTTTAACGTAGATTTTCTTTAGGGCTTTATTACGTGGTATCGGATCGGTGCATAAACTCCAGTACTTCCCGATACTGATACCAGCGTTTTAGGCAGTATCGGAGCCGATACCGATATGAGTATCGGTATCAGAACATCTCTAGTAACAACCACAAACAAACAGGTTGGTGGAAATACTCATGTGCACATACAGCGAGTTTGAACATATATTTCGTTAAAAAAGCAGCGGCTGCTGCAAAAGAGCAAAATTCTAGCAAAATTTCTGCTAGAGTAAATGTGTATATTCCAATATAGTGTATATCATATTTAATCATAAGTAGCCTACAGCCTAATATTACTGGTGAAATGGTATTGAACCTATAACCTATTTCATTTATGAAAAACAACACAAACAAACTCTGAGTCTAACCCTGAACTCTGACTTGATTTACCCTGAGATGGGAAACTGAGTTTTTGGTTCCAGAACAGCTGATTTGAGATGGTTCTGAGGGAGCCTACTCTGAGTTGATTGAACTAGACCTACTAATCCCATTCTGAGGCTGCAGCACTATCATTAACAGAATTATAATTCATAATCTTTTATTTCAAAGCATTTACATCATTCACCTGCAATACTGTGGAACTCCTTTTTAATGGCTCTTACTGGTTTGTGTCCAGATAACATTACAAAAACGTTTTATCACGTTGAATCACACTGTTCTGACGACGCTGTTCTGACGGCGCTTTACTATACCAATGTTATAAAGGAAACTGCCGTTTGCAAAAAAATCTAATGTGACACAAATAATCTGCTGGGATGTAGAGCATGTCCACGATGGGTGACCTTAGTGATATGAGAACGGATAAGGTTATGTAGGCTACATAACTGATGGACTGGGAAGGAAAACAATACCGCTCAAATAGGAAGTTATCTGGAAATTAAAACGCGTTGGGGCCTCAATATCATCTCCCGACATATGTTAACACCCTGCGAAGTAATACAGCTTCTTCATCAACGGGATCGACGACAAAAGGAAATGTCATGTTTTGAGAAAAAAAATGTTTTATAGTCTGCCTAACACAGTTAATAAACCAACCCTGTTTATTTTATTCATGCAGATAACAAACTGCACTAAAATGCGCCTGATACAGACTCAATGAATGAATGAGGAAATGAAAGAGCGCTGTGTCAGAGGGAGGAGACTGAGAGAAACTTGACGTTTATTGAAGAAAACCTGCTCCCGACCAGGTTAGGTTCACAGGCTCTGAGGTTAAGTTACCTCTCTTTCTGAAATAGAAAACCCAGAGTTTCCCTCATCTCAGGGTTAACAAACTCAGAGTTTTCACTAAACCTGCTTTCTGAAACGGACCCCAGATCTGGCATGAACTTTCTTTCTCTTTTTGTACTTCAGAGGAAATGTTATTGTGTCAAAGTTGTGTTAAATAATGCATTCATTTAAAGGACAATGATGTGTCTGTAACAAAGGTGTAAAAAGTGCCCACAGGTGTTTCGGTCAAGGGAGGATAAAGTAGGACAACATGAAAGAAAAAATAGACTTCTCTTTGATGTTTGTTGTTTATTTTGTTGCAATAAATTATAGAAATCGATCGTCAAGATATGCAGTTTGCCAACCATTTACAATGAAAATCCTGTAGATATAGATAGAAGAGGATTTGTGACCAAATACAGATACACTTTTTGTATTCATATTGTTTATTTTTTATCCTAAATGGTCATTAAAGTCCTTCTCCATTTCCTAAAATTAAACCAGACACTAAATTCTGCATATGGCTGGATTTGTTATATATTCCATGCCACATGTTTTGCATTCACCATAATGGCTTAATACATTTTTATGGCTGTGAAGCAGCTCTGACCAGCTGGCATACACTCTGCCCCTTTGAGCACCGCAGCACTATTTAGTCCGCTCACAGTTGTTTCATGTCTGTCACATTAGCAAGACTCTGCAGATAATATTCAATAGCTGTAAAACAGATGTGCTCCGAATGTTAACTCATCACATATGGGTGAGTTTATTATCCAACTGTGCAGAGTGTAGGATAGCATCAATTCAGAAAAGTATATTGCCACAATATATCCTGATGGAGAAATTAATATTCAGTAACTATCTGTACAGGCTGGTGAGATGTCAGTTTTATAACTGATTGCTCGTCAGATATTTCTGCTGTACGTTACCTGCCTAGTGCAAAACAGCAGAAAGTTATTGGGCTGACATTTATCAGATGGCTACAAACATGACTCAAATTAATTACAATGTTGTTCTGACTCTGCTGGATGTGTAAATAGTCAACTGTTTGCTAACACGTTCACCATATCAACTATAATGTAATCTTATGTTAATATTTTGTATTTAACACTTATTTCGCTGCCCCAAGTGGTTAAATAGTTTAATTACTATCTAATAAGAAAAATGGTGGCTTGAGATATATTGGTAAATACCGCATTGTAGAATCTAAGCAAATAAAGCACTTTTCAAAAAATGCCCAAGGCACTGATTCACATTACAAAATTGAATATATTTCTTGTACCAAAACATTTTTTAATTATTGCACCATCATTGTTGCTGCCAATCTCTCAATAAACAGAAAGACCACTTTTTGATGCCAAGCCTTGCAATCTCCCAATTAAGCTTGTGCCCATGAAGCAGGAGATCCTGTCAACATGAGAGTTCTAGATGAATGTTGTGTGTCTGGATTTAACTAATGTGGCCCTTAGTACTGGATTCCATCTATTGAGGGAAACATATGCTACAGTACATTTTATAATACTGAAGAATAATTAACAGAAAGAAAGTGTCATGTTAATTAAAGCTATAGTGCATAGTTTCTGTCGCCCCCATGAGGAATTCTAAGTAATGACAACAAAACTGTCAGAGCGTCCACTTGATGCAAGCCTTCCATGACCGCGCACCGCCACGGCTACAAGGGAGGGGCATTTTATGTCATTTCAACATTTGTGTACTCACATTGAATTATATAGTTAGAGTACCCGATTTGGTTACTCGCAAAAACAATTGAGACACACCCAGTAAAGTGATCCCGACGGATCCTGCTAACAGCTAACGTTACTGGAGGAGCGGGCAAGCGGGCCACGGCTGTTTACAACGTGTAGCCTGTTCAATGGCCGTAGCCGACAACGAAGAGTTATTTGAAGCCAAGAGACGGGGGCTGTAAATCGGAAAGAGAGGACCGTGAGTTTGCAGTGAACATGCCTTTTTTTTAGGTCGGGTAGACTTTCGTTCATATTTTTTCAAAAGATATGTACCGGAAGTAGAAGGGCGTGACTTTGGCCACTTGTTCGTGACCTTCTACTTCTGAATGTATCGACTGGAACACTCTGAAGCGTATACTGCCCCCAACAGTTCCGGAAGAGGTCCAGCACCGATGCTGCCAACACTGGCATCATCGCTAACGGTGCTTACGGTGCTTAAAAAAAATGGCCATCGTCTGGGTTTTTTCATTTTAGAACCGGAAGGTATCGCAAGTATCAGTTCTCGTGACATCCCTAGAAGAGGTAATTATCTTCATTAGAGTTTCTGCACGGGAAAGTCACCAGACACCACAATCTTCTAAACACAGCCATACAGAGAAATACAGAGAGAATTGTGTGGAGCTGATCTTAATTAGCTTTGTAGCAACTCATTTGGTAATGGCTTGAATGTAACGGATGTTAATTAATATCAAAAAGTCACGCACTAAAGCTTTAAACAAAAGTCTTTGAAACACTATGAAAAACATTGAAACCTACAATCTATAACCCAGCCAAGGATTACTGTGGTCTCACTAGACAATGCATTGTGACACAAATACCATGATCTAAAAGCATATCTTCATACATCCTCCATATTTTATAAAGGTACATTTCTTCAGTTCTTTAACATACCTGGGATGCAACTGGAACACTGCCACACTCTCATCATTCAGAATAAAAGTGCCTGTGGTCTGTGTTTTTTCTCTTACAGGGGAATGCCACGGGTGTCAAAGCAATAAGGGGAGCTTAGCGGCATAAAGTCCACTGCTTTCCTCCTGCTGTCAGGCTGCTGGCCCACCACTCTGGAGCCCTGATCCAACCTGACACATGGGACCGCACAGTATGTCCTCCGTTACCTTTAGGGTGCTTTTTTCCTTCATAGGCCTAATTATCTCTATTTCTTTGGAAAATAACTCAAAGACGGTGTTTTTGATTTTGTTGCCACTGGCTCTGTATACTTTTCACAGCATCCAGCATTTTTATATGAATATTTATTTGTATATCGAATAAACTCTCAGCAAGAAAGCAAATAAGTGTGTTTCCCAAAATGTTGAACTATTTCTTTAAATGCATGCTAGTTTTTGTAGTGGACAAGTTATGTAACTAGATTATTTGTTATTAATTACCCAAGATTGCCGCTACAGAGAATACAGGCCATCTACTACAGCAATGATATTTGTAATGTAGAACACTTTGCATGTTCATGGAGCTCCCCTCTGGCTATCTAGAGTCAAATTGACGTCGAGGATCAGTGTGCGCTCATGGTTTAAGCATGTCAGCAATGACTACATGATCACTTGTGCATGCTGCTTTAATGGCACACCCCATGTTCCAGTAATAGCTCATGTTCTTTGCCCTCCCCCATTGTCATCCTCAGGGACTTTACAAATGCACCATCCACTGTATTGACCAATTGCGTTTAATTCTACAGATCCATTTTTCCTTCTACCTTCTGCTTCTGCTTCATTGGTTGATTCATGGTGGTCAACCTTACAGTAAATTATTTCATGCTCCTAGATCATAAATAATATATTGCAAAATGCATTAAGCAAGGTTTAAAATGACACCTCCACATTGTTGCTTCAGCAGCTTCTATTTGAATACACAATGTCTGAATGGACGTTGTCAGTTTTTCATCTTGCTCAACCTGACAAATTTGTCTAATTTGACAAATGTGTTTTCTCATAGTTTCTATCTAATTTTCTGTCTAGAAGATCAATAAAGACTCACACTTGGAGTGAATTGCTGTAGACACACATATCTGGCTTTACAGCAGTAGAAAATGGATTACACATGCATACATGCTGGAAATATGTATGGACAATAATAATTGGCTTTAGCTGTGGCAGTAGCTGACAGCAGTTGGTGGTCTATAATGGCCTCTCTATTGTATATCTGAAATAACTCATTCACTTTATTTATGGCATTCTGATGACATTGTAAATAAGTTTGCACATTACACAGTTCTGTGAATAACCAGAGATGAGATTGCATAAAATGCAATTTTGCCCCATTATTGTCTGCCATACATTTCTTTCCACATTGTTGCTGTTGCGTGCTTTACGTACATTTGTATGTAAAAAGCTACATACATTTACTTAAGTTGTTATATTTAGTTTTTTGGCAGCACAATGAGATTAGTGAAAATAGACTGGGCTATAATGATGACCATTTGTGTGTGCCTCATTTCAAAATGAAGAATGACTGTTCTGTTTTTTCCTTCCTCTCATTATGATACTCCACTCCATTCAATCGAAGGCATGCTATTCTATTTCCAAGTGTCATGTTTAATGAACATACAGTTCATTCATTTCCAGCCAGAGAAGGGAGGGAAGAAGGCAGGGGACTGGGCAAAATAACATTGACGGTTAGGAAATCAAAAGAAATGAGAGAGAATAAATGATTGCAGAGAAGGAGAATCAAAGAAAGATAAATGGAGTAAAAGAATGGGGGAGGAAAATAAAGTGTTGGGGGTTGCGATGGAACTGTGAGCTCAGTGCTGTTAGGTTTTATGTCTCCTCATGAGGGTCCTTAGACTGGAGTCACTACATTCAAACTCACAATTTAAAGAATCAAGGCTTTTCCCACAATTCT